>NC_045612.1:17739164-18042195 GCF_009762305.2 Zalophus californianus
CAATAAATGTCAAGGTGCCATCTACTCTGGTACTTAACTCCTTGATGCCATCTGTTTTGGTGTTCCTTACCCGGATGGTACACTGGTGTTTTCCCATCTCCTGGCTCGAAAGGATCAAGTTGGGAGATAAATTTCACTATTCAAAATATATTAAAAGGCAGAAGCAGTTTATAAACATTGCTTTGGAAAGGTAGGCATCGCAATAAAGTCAAGGACAGGAACCTGATTCAGTAAAGGCAACATTTGACAAGATTGTCATCTACTTTATTTTTAAAGCTGCAATAAGATGTAATGACAAAAAGACCAATGATGCATTTCAGCCAAGTGATATGAACTCTTGCTAAACCAATGAAACTGTCAGTATACTATGGTTTCACATTTTCTATAACATAGTAGGTCACCTTAGGACACTTAGTCACTTATGACTTTTTACCACTGATGCAAAATCAATTTGGCGATTTATAATCTTACATTTCATTATGAAAGTATATGATTCTGCACGAAAGCTGCTGGAGAAATAAGAGCTTTCTGAAGCCCATTCATTCCTCTCCTGTTCAGGTAGAATCATAAAGGAATAAAACCAATCACGTTGTCTGATGTTTTGAGACTTCGAGCAGTTTTTTGATTTCTATTTTTTTTAAAAGACATACCAAGTGTACAATTTCTAACCCCGGATGCAATTCTGAATGTTAGATAAAATTGCGGACATTAAAAAGTGAGAATTTTGACTGAAGAGCTCACTTTTTCACCTACCATTTTAAAGTTTTGCGTGTGTAGGCTGAAAGAACCCTTGGCTTAAGTATGCCAGAGGGCGGGCTTTTTTGGTGTGCTATATTTGGAGTTTGGAGCTCCAGCTCTCCTCAAAGAGATGGAGCAGATGGTTATTCATATTTAATACCGTCACATTTTTCAGTTTATTTTTTGGAAATTGTGAGTTACAGAATGATAAACCAGCTGTATTTGAGAGAGGGGTGGGGGGAAAAGGAAGAGGAAGGGTTGGAAGCTTTATTATTTTTATTTTATTTATTTATATTATTATTACTCATTATTACTATTGTTACACTTGCACTTGGAAATGCCTTCCCTTTTCTTCTCCGGGACAAATATGACACTGCTTTTGGAAAAACCAATGGCAGTAATAAAATGCACATGACAGATCCTTAGTTTTAGGTGCTTATTAGCACAGTCGAGGACAGATCTGCTTTCATAAGATCATATAGCACACAAGAACATAATTAACATTGACCGTATAGCCCTTTTCTTCTGTTATGAACTCAACAAGGGTTTCCTTTAACCCTCCCTCAGGACTATTCATCACACTCATAAACACATCTCCTGACCCCCACCCCCAAGCTTCAGTCACATGTGTGCCTCTGGCAACTATGGCTGCATTAACGCTGCACCCTTTATTATTTTTTTAAAGATTTTATTTATTATTTATTTATTTATTTATTTATTTATTTATTTATTTATTTGAGAGACAGAGAGAGTGAGCGAGAGTGCAAGCGCACAAGCAAGGGGGAGCAGCAGAGGGAGAGGGAGTGGGGAGCCTGATGCAGGGCTTGATCCCAGGACCCCAGGATCATGACCCCAGCCAAAGGCAGATGCTTAATTGACTGAGCCACCCAGGCACCCCAATGGACCCTTTAAATGGGAGATTTAAATTTGAGCTTTTCTTCCTTTTTGGGTTTAAGTCGTGATCACAGGGCAGGCAGGGGTGTCCCCCGGTATTAATTTAGATTCAGCTTGTGATCCAGCATCTCTGGTTTGTACACGATGCAAAGACCGTGCTCCTGTGATTTGCCTGCCCCCATTGTCCCAGGTATTTCCACTCACTGGCATCCCTCCTATTTGTGTCTTCTCTCTCAGACTACAGTCTGAACACATGAGAACTCACCAAATGAATAGAGAAATACAGAGGAGGAACTGAATAATTAAAACGAGAGTTGCTTTGCACTTTCTGTCTTGCTGAGAAAGGTATTAGAGCAGGTTTAACTGGCTTCCTGTGCACCAGGCATGGGAACAGGCGCCTGCACCTGCACTGTCTCATTAAAACTCACAGCCACCTTGTAAGGTAGGCAGTATTATTCCCTATTTTAGAGATGAGGACAGTGGCTCGGGGAGATGAAGTAATTACTGTGATACAATGAAGTCTTGAGAAGCCAGATTACATAGGGAATGGTAGCACACACCATAAGAGGGGTTTAGAAGGTAGGTGAATGAACAGTTCTGGCTGTTTTTTTTTTTTAATTAAGAATCATTTATTGGCATCATACCTATTAACTTTCAAAAATACAGAGAAGATAGAGAAGAAAATAATTCACTCATGATACTAGGACCCAGAGATAACCACTCTTAACAGCTTGGTTAATAGACTTTTTAATAGACTATAGACACACACACACACACACACACACACACACACACACACATTTTAAACGAGGCTTATAATATACAACACCATTTTATACCCTGCTTTTTAAACAACCTAGCAATATTTTGTGAACATTTTCCCGTGTTATTACATAGATGTCAACATGATTTTAGTGGTTCGGCAATATTCTGTTGTCTGGGTGTAGCATAATACATTTAACAAATCCATCTTGGATATCTTAATGAGAACCAGTCCTCTGGTTCAAGAATGCTCCCCTGATGTCATAAAATGCATGGTAATGTGGCTTGTTAAAATATGCCGATACGCATTTCATTATTAGGTAGCTATGGTTGAATGTACATAATGTTACCTACTTCTTTTCAAGCTGGTGGTTTCTTAGGACATCAGCCCAAAAGTCTAACTTTCACAGTTTCTGCTTAGACATCAACAGGCAACACTAAAGCCAATAACCCCCCACAGAGGCAGCTAGAAGGATGATGGCCAATCAGAAGGTGTAATTTAAGGGAAACAGAAACTCTCTTTTCCCTGGAATTTTCACTGGATGAGTCCTCTGGGTTGGGCTACTGAAGACTGGTTAAAAGGCAGTTGTTGCTGTTAAATCAGTGTTGTGTCTGTTAAATCAGTTTGGTACATCCATAGACTAGAATATTATAAAGCCACTAACAATGATGTTTTTAAAGAATATTTCATGATATGAAAAAACAATCATGATATGTTAAAATTTTATAAGTAATAGGATATGAAACTATATATATATATATATATTTCCCCAGTTTGATTAAAAAACCATGTATACATCTATGCTACAATATCTGGGGATTTTTTTGGGTGGTAGGATAACAGCTCATTTTATTTCTCTTTACATTTTTCTGGATTTTTCAAAGATTTTACAGCAATACATATATTTACTATAAAAAAAGAAATCTCACTTGAGTGAGGGAAACATCAAACCATTACTCAATGCTCACATTTTTAAAAAGTAACATTTTTTTTATTATTTACTATGTGCTAGGCTCTGTACTAGTATCTCAGTCTTTACAACAATGATGGAAGCTGCCATTATTGACCTTTTGAGGAAGCCATTTTGCCTAAGACAGCACAGCTTGGACCGGACAGAGCCAGGATTTGAACTTGTGTCTATTTCCAAAGCCTGCATGACGTGAGATAGAGTGGGGACAAATATAGGGAAGTTTATTTATTTTTAACTGGTTGAAAACCAAGCAGTCAAAGCAGTTCTGGGACAAGAAAATACAAGTTGATGGCCAGGATATAGGTACAGAGCATTTATGCTAGCAAAACCTGGGAGGTCCTTTGGCGCCAGGGTTAGCCCAGGGGCTCTGCATCCCTGGGGCTAATAATATCTAACCTCCCAGGGCTTTTGTGAGGATTAAATGAGACAATGCACATAAAGGGCACATGGTACATGCTTGCTCAACAATGTAGCTAGTATTATTATTTCTCTTATTTAGGACCTTGCTTGTTATAGGGATTAGAGGCTCCAAGAAGCCTGAGGCAGGACATGTTTACCCTAGTGAATCCTGTCACATCTTAATAGTCCTCAAACATTCCTGACCAGTTGAAATGCCTTTTATTTGAAACTTTCAAATAAACAAGCCCTAATCAGCTTTGTGGACCCCACCAGCTTTTTTTCAGAAAACTATTCTGCTTCTTGGGGGGTTATTTATTTACGCACTGAAGATAGGGACTTTGTGTAATACAAGGGAAGCAGGAGGTGATTGGTTTGGAGTTAATAGGCAAGCTTTCTCCCCCCCCCCCCCCCCCCTTTAACCTGAGGCGGCTTGATTGGGTTACGCTCCTTTAAGACTCTTGGAGAGTCTGGGAATTTTGAGAACAAAAGCTCTGTAGGGAGGCCACCAAACAGAGAAGGCTCTTCACCAATCTTTGTACATTCTTAAATTTTTCATTCTGTTCCCCCCCCCTTCGGTCCCTTGAATTGAGTGGCATTATCTTGAAGCCATGGAGATTTAAGAAACAAGCAAGGTTGGCCTCTCTTTGTTGAGTTTATGAAAGCCATATTTAGTTTTAGGAGGAATGTATTTTTCCCTTGGGAGGCCCCTCTATACCTGCAGCCATCAGAAATTCCATATTAAAAATCCCACATTTAAGTCTTTACAGCTAAAGTCTGTTCTTGCATGTCTGGACCAAGTCCAGCTGTCAGACTGAGATATTATTGACTTTCTCTTCTCAAGTGAGTGGTTTACATCTGCTGGCTCCATTTCTTTACCACTCATTCTGAAACACCTTGTAATCTGGCTTCTGCCACTGCCTCTTTGCTAAAATTGCTCCCCTTGCAGATTACCAGCAACTGACTTTGTGCTGAATTCATCAGGGCTTATTTTTCTTTCTCACCCTTGAACATCTCTCTTTGCTTGGCTTGTGACACTACATATATCTGTTTCCCTCCTACCTGTCTGGACATTCCTTCTCTCCTTTTTTGATGGCAGATTTTCCTCTTCCAGCCAAATGTGACTGTTCTCCAAAGGGAGGTCTTTAGTACTCTCCTCTCTTCATTCATTGGCATGGCTTCCACTTAACCACCTCCATGTAATTAACTCTGCAGGTCTGACTCCTTACCCATGCCCCAGTCCTGTATTTCTTATGGACTGATGATCATTAAAATGGTCTTGTGGAGTCAGGCATTGTGCCATGTACTTAATGTACATCATCTCCAATTCTTACAACACTCTTCAAGGCAGAGAGTCTTAAGCCCATTTTAGGTAAGAGGAAACCAGCTCAGATAAGTTACACACGGTTATATTTTTCCATTCAGATCTCTAACCATCAACCAAAACTCAGCAGAGAATATCTTGTTCTCTGGCTCCGAACACCAAACTCCTTCTCCCTTTAAGGTAATGTCACTCTCCCACTTCCTGTTATATCACTTGCAGCCTGAGAGAGTTGAAAATCAGACAGGTAGTTGCTTTGGAATAATGCCCTCCCTCCCCGATAAAACCAACCCTTTCAACATCCCCCAAGCCCAACTCATGACGAACTCAGTGTCTTGAAAACTGAAGTTCAAGCTATCCTACGGACTAGCAATTCCCAACCATGATGAGACCTAAGTCTGATAACTTTCTCACACTGCGCGCTCTGGGTTGCCCAGACTTAAGCTTGATTGGAAGCGCTCACGGTGTATTCGCCAATCCTCAAGGAAACACCCTTCCCAAGAGGGTCCCTCCCATGGGCGGGGCTAGCGGAGGTCCTGTGCAGTTTCCAGTGCACGACGGTAATCCCGCCCCTTTCCTGTCTCTAGGACCTGAAAGCCTATTGGAATGTGAATGATTTAGCAATGGTATTTCTATAGTATCAGGGCAACTTTCAATTCACTATTTTTTTTAAAGAAAATTACTTACAAATGTTGGTAGTTCAGTATTCCTAACAGCTGATGGAAAGCACATATTCACAGCTGATCTGGACATACCAATGTGTTGAGACAATGGGTTTGAAACCACTTCCACAGACTTTTAGGGAAGGCCCAAATGCCCCTTGGTGAGGGTCAGCTTTCTTCTCTGTGTGGCTCATTTGCTTAATGCAAAACATTTTAAACCTGATACTCCTTAAGAATCAGAGAATCGAGGAAACTCTGCGTCTTTTTGAAGGCCGGGAACGGAACCACCAGGCACTAACATCTCATTGAGGATTCTGCACGTGCCAAACCAAATGCTTTCCTTGGGCTGTTTTTACTCTGCTAGCATCTTTGTGACCATTTCATTTTTCAAAGGCAGTAATCTGCCATAGCTGCCATCATTTTCAATGGGAGCAGTACAAAAGGTCAGAAGTTCAGGTATATGCTGTCTTGTGAAGTGAGGCTAAAAGAGAGTATAGACCCATTGAGAGATTTTGGTTATCTGTTCAGTACTTCACTTTCTTCTCTTAGGAAAGCATGGGAGCCCAGAATTGTGGTGACACCGCTCTTCAGTCAGACTTGACTAGGATGGCAGCATGGTGTTGAAGGATAAACATATTCAGATTAGCCTTTGGTGAATTATCGTCTTTTTTTAAAAAAAGATTTTATTTATTTATTTATTTATTTATTTATTTATTTATTTATCAGAGAGAACGAGAGCAAGAGAGCACAAGCAGGGGGAGCGGCAGACAGAGGGAGAAGCAGGCTCCCTTCTGAGCAAGGAGCCAGATGAGGGACTCAGTCCCAGGACCCTGGGATCATGACCTGAGTTGAAGGCACATGCTTAACTGACTGAGCCACCCAGGTGTCCATGAATTATCTTCTTAATAAGGAAATTAGAATATTTTTTTAAATCGGAAGAGCTGGGTATTTAATCACTGGCAAGAAAAGAAGATAGAAAGCTGGTGTGTTTTCCAGGATTTTTACCTGTATCTGGTTGAGCAAATGTGTAAATATGTCCTACATGCACCGCGTACATATGTGCTTTGTCCGCAGCTAACACAGTGCCTAGCATGTACTTGGGGTTAAATTAAGATTTGTAGAATGAATTTGTTCCTTTGGCAAAATGAATATTAAATAGTTCTGAGTTTTTAAGACATGTTCCCTATGGTGGTTAGCATAAAGAAAAGTTTGATGGGGGTAGAATCTAATTTGAAAAAAAAAAACACGGAAATGCTTATGTTTTAGGAAAAAAACTTTATTCCGAAAGGTAAAATATTAACAGTGTCTCACCAGG
This sequence comes from Zalophus californianus, assembly GCF_009762305.2. NCBI lineage: Eukaryota > Metazoa > Chordata > Mammalia > Carnivora > Otariidae > Zalophus > Zalophus californianus. Next base: position 17,746,224 of record NC_045612.1, read on the forward strand.
CTACTTTTCTTTTTCTTCTTGAACTATAATATAGAGAGCATTTTTCACCTTTAACTTAGCACACGCCAATTAAGGTCGAGGGCAGTGGGGAGGAGGTAAAGTTGAAAAGGTCACTGGGAAGCATCACTCCCATCTGGTCACAGTGGGCCACGGAGGACCTGCATCAGATTCCCTGGGAGGCTCGATATGTTCTTGGGCTCTCCCTGCAATTCTTATGCCCTACAAGCGAAGACTTTGGCCTGATGCTGGTTAGAGTCTGCCTAGCAGCCAAGGTGACCTGTGACATCCTATATGCCCCTCTGAGTAAAGTTACTGAATAGAAGTCTAATTACAGCCAGTCTAGCACATGGGGAATCAATTCAATCAAGAAATGGTCCTAAGTACCTACTATGTGCTCAGATTGTGTGATGTCTTCTGTGGAAGTGTGAGACATGGTCCTTAACCCAGAGATGCCGAAAGGCAAGGCAATGACAGATGAAACAGACAACAGTAGCAAGTAGTCTGAGAGGCATAGTTGGAGAAGCAACTGTGAAGATCAGGTACTATAAACTTTCCAGTGGCAAGGAAGATGGGGTCAGATTAGAAATAGAATTTCCCAAGGTTTGCCAGACAATCGGTAGAAGTTGGAGCTACTACTCAAGTCTTCTAATTCCTAGATACTTTTTTCATTCTGTCATATAGGTGGTTATGTGACATTTTGACATGCTTGCATTGATCAGCTATTTTGATGCTGGGAACTTTTTGATGAGGGCCATTTTGACATGAGGGGAGGGAACTTCTGCAATGCCCTGCAAACAGACTAATAAAACATTCAGCTACTTTTTTTTTTATTATCAATTAATATGCAAACCAGACAGCCTCACCCCATCCCTCTGCTTCACTTCATTCCTCAGCCTTGAAGGTGGAGATCGGGGATGAGGTGGGAGTGGGGGCTCAAGGGTGGAATGGACATCATGGATAGGGTGAAGCTCAGAGAAGGGATGAGGGATGGGATGGGGGGTCAGGCACCATCTGGCAGGCAAAGCCCACATTGCCATCATGTGTTCTCCACACTGGCTCATCTTTAAAAGCCATTAATCATTCTGGGCACATTATCTGTTCATTCTCTGAGAATTCTTTTATTTCTTGACTAGTTTGTTTCTTAAAATCTCTGATTCCAAACTTTCAAAGGGGCAGGAATGGAGTAGGGCAGGATATTTGGATCACAGTATGGTCCCATCGTCCCAGGTGCAGGCTCCACTGGGAATCCTTGAGTCCGTGACTCAGTTGTCTCCTTAATACTCCATGTAATACACTGTGGAAAAGTAATAGGTTTTCGCTATTTTCAAAAGCATAAAGGTGTCAATATCACGTTTTGAGGGAATAAGACTGGTAGGCTCTTTCAAGGTTTGTCCTCTTTCAAAATCTAACAAAGTGAAGAGTATGTCTGGGGTTTTTTTTTTCCTGATTATAAATGGATGAAATTTTCACTTTCTCCACGCAGTATTTAGCATAAAATTATTTTTAAAGATTTACCCTGAACGATGAAGACTATAATGCAATAAAGGGACACATATTCAGATGTGCATACTGAAGACAATGGCAAGGGGCTATTCCCTAGAATCTGGGTAAGGACAGAGGAAGAAGCGTCAGGGAGGTAAGTGATCAACAGCCTCCAGTGGTCCGTGTTTCTCATGGCTGCAATCACAATGCCTGCATCAGAGCAACCGCGCCAGAATGTCAAATATAAATATAGGATGTCTGGTTCTTAGCAAAACATTTGAGAGTCTTTCTGTAAAATCCTTGTGCATAAGATTGTGAAATTTGACTGCATAACTAGTCATTAGGCAAATTCACAGCTGGTTGAGCAACTGATGCGGTATCATCTTGGAGGAAGATGTTTTAAGTTAAGGGCCAGGGAACGGCTTTTCGGCTCTACCTGGGCATTCATTCATTGAACAAGTACTGAGCGCCTACGATGTAAAAGGCTCCCTACTTAGCACTGTGAGGAAAACAGGGTTGTCCAGGTCGTGGCCCCTGCCCCAAAGCAGCAGATTCTTGATCATAATTGATCACAAAGACAGGCTTTCTACTTTGCAGATGATCTAGAGCTGGGTGGCGTGGCTTAATATACAGGATGACAGAATCCAGATTTAAAATGACCTCAACTTGTAGGAACTCTAGGTCAAAACCTACAAGATGAAATTTAACAGTGATAGATGTAAAGTCTTGAATTTAGGTTTAAAAAATTGCATATGTACAGGATATGAGAGATGTGACTTGGCAGCCGTTTATGTAAAAAGTTCTTGGGGATTTAGTTGATCACAAGTTTAATATGAGCCAACAATGTGGTGTAGCTTATTTTTTTTTTTAAGCAAAACAATTTTAGGCTGTATTAGAAGCATGTGTGCTGATCAGACCACATCTGGAGTATTATGTTTTAAGTATAGTCACCACATTTTATGAACATTGACAAAGTTGAGTATATCCAGAAGATAGTGACCAGGATGGATCTGAAATGATGTCACATGAGAAATGGTTGAAAGAAAGAACCGAGGAGATTTAGCTTTTACTTCAGGCCTCCGTTTATTTTATTTTTTATTTTATTTTTTTTTAAAGTAGGCTCCCTGCCCAATGTGGGGCTTGAACTCATGACCCAGAGGTTAAGAGTTGCATGCTCTACCTACTGAGCCAGCCGGGTGCCCCTAGGCCTCAGTTTAGACCCTTCAAGTCTTGGTTAGGTTCCCTTGTTATGTATTCTCACACTCTGGACAACCCCCCCCCCCCCCCCCGGTCTTCCTCCTTAGGCTCGGGACAAGATATCTGTGGGGCCCTAGTACTGTGCTTGAGACGGGTGGGTCCTCAGCAATGTTTAGAGAATGAGTGAGTAGAATTTTCACATGTGAGGGCCTTGGGGAAAACTGATGAAAAACTGTAGCGCTTGGCATCTGTAGTCATTAAATAAAAGGACAGAAAAGGAACTTAAAAAGTTCCTAAAAGCTTTAGAATGGGTCTTTTTTTCCTCATGTTCTTTTGGCCTTTGCTAGGACCCGATACTGGATTTATGTGTCTGCTTTAACATAAATCTTAAAAAGCATTCTCTCTAGAAGGAGCATTTAAAAAAATGAGTTCAAGTTCAGGGACCGGTTATCAAGGACATGCAAATGAAAACAATGAGATAACATTTTTTAACACACAGATTAGAAAAGAGTATCTAAAAAGTATAATATCCATTGCCAGTGAGGATTTAGTCAAGTGGACACCCTCATGCATTTCTGGTACAACCCTTTTGGAGCAGCATTTTGGCAATATGTATTATTCAAGGCCTGGAAATATTCATGGTTAAATCCAATAGTTCCACTTCTGGGACTTTGTTCTATGAAAGCCATCCTGAATACAGAAAAAAAGAAAGCTTTATGAACAGAGGTGTTTTCTGATAACAAAAAAACTGGAAACAACAAAATATTTAATAATAGAGGAGTGCATGGTTATATAAACTGTGATATGTCCATTCGATAGAATGTTATAAAGTCATTAGAGTTTGTAGTTTTCAAAGGATACACAGCTGTGTATATATAGTACAACTGAGTGAAAATAAATAAATCTAAACCTGTGTGTAGAAAAATCCTGGAAAGTCTCACACCCAAATGTCAACATTGGCTGTTTTTCAGTGTGAGAAGATCATTATTTTCACATTTGGTCTCCTTTTTTGCATTCTCTAAATTTTTCTTTAAAAGGCATTTTTACACTGAAGACAATTTATAGCATGCCCTGTTAGGTCTAGGAAGAGACCTGTAGAGGCTAGGCCTTCAGCCCTGCTGTGTATCACCAGTTTTATGGACGGCATTCTGAAATTGTATGGAAAAGACAAACCCGAAAAGCTTCAGAACAAAACTGATTTTCATTCTAAATTTATTTTAACTTAATTTTAATTCACTTTAATCCAAAACACATATATTGGAGCGCCTGGGTGGCTTGGTCGTTAAGCGTCTGCCTTTGGCTCAGGTCATGATCCCAGGGTCCTGGGATCGAGCCCTGCATCGGGCTCCCTGCTCAGAGGGAGGCCTGCTTCTCCCTCTCCCACTCTCCCGGCTTGTGTTCCCTCTCTCACTGTCTCTCTCTCTGTCAAATAAATAAATAAAATCTTTAAAAAACCCCACGTACATGTAACTACATCATGAGCAACTTTAGATCAAGGGTATGTGAGTGAACTTCTCAAATGAAAGATGATGCAACTGTTCGAAAGAAAAAAGGTCAGCATCCCAGATTCTAGAGAGCAAGGTACCTTTTGCAAAGGGAAATGAAAAAGTGCCTTGTGGGTAGTAGGCACTTTAATAAAGTCTTGAATGACTGGCTCTTGGAGGTGAGGAGGGACAGATGAGAGATGGATTGCTAATGCGTAAGGTTGAATGTCTTGATGGATACAGAAGAACCTGGATATCAGGTATTATCTTGTTAAATCAAAATCTGTTCGAAGGGATATTTAGATATTGCTCAGATGTATCAAAGTTCAAGTTGTCAGACCTCTGTACATTGTAAAAATGCATCCATTACAAGTAATTTGCACTAACCCATGACTCTAGATACTCAATCCAGTTCAATTCTTCTATGAAAATTACTAGTAGTTTTCCCAATATCCATTGTTTAATTTCACATGCATAGTACCTGTTCACAGGCACGTTTGATGTAAATTTCGTTGTGGGCTACACATTAATGCAGCCTGTCCCCTCATCTTTTTCTAATGACGGCAGGGAGTTTTGGTCCTCGAGTCATTATTGTTTTCCTAATCCCACTTAAAAAAAAAAAAAAAAGGGCACTGCCTACCTCAGAAAACCGAATGGTTCTGTTTTGTTTGTGATATTGGGGGAGATCAGCAGTCTACCAGGGGTAAATAACAGATCCGGTTTCACTGAGAATGTTCAGAATGTTTGAAGACCATCTAGGTTTGAAGAAAGTGGAATTTTTACCTATGTTAACATTTAGTGATCTTGCTTTTTGCAACTTCAGCTCTACTTAACATGTATATTTATTTCTGTGGCATTAACTTCCTCCTGTTTTCATGTATATTGCGTGTTAAGGACAATGCTGTTACGAAGGTGAATTTAGTAACAATGATTTATGTTCTTTACCTATTTTTTTGTCCTTTCTGTCTCCCCTCTCCCGTGTTTTCCTCTCTCTTATTTTAAATATTTCCTTCATCTTTTCTTGTATCACCTTATTTCTATCCCAGTGGGGAGCAAACTGTTCTTCAGAACTGGTCAAGTCCCTTCTTTTGGGTTGTCTTTTTTTTTTTTTTTTTTTTACCCCAAATCTCTGCTAAATGAAGACTTTCATACATCATTGGATTGGCATTTCTACAAAGCCGAAGAATGGAGAGTCTTTGAGAATGGATTTGATAATGCATTTTCTTTTAAGATGTCCTAGGCTGGTTGATGCTGACAAGAGATTTTCCGTCTGATAACCTAAAGGTGTGATCTCCTTGGGATGAGTATTCTTACATGGGGATCTGGATAACTTGAAAGAAAGCTGTGTACTTCAAAGCTCCCTTCACCTTAACCACAGTCAACTTTATAGTCTCACTGGTCTGGCAAGTGTTAATAGCTTGATCATTTGCCTGCAGATAACTCCACTGGAACCTGTAGATTATTTCAGTGGGGGATAGCCAGTGGACCTTTGATCTCCATTTAGATAGAGAGAGAATAATTCAGAAGGAATTCTATTGGAGTGATTTATGGCAGAGACAGCCCAATTTTATGAATGTTTCCCCCCACCCCAGTATGTCCAAAACATGTTGGCAGATCTCAGTAGAAGATGTACTCTTTCCATTGTTACCCCTTTCCATGAAATGGGGTTCTTGGGGATATGATTTTTCGACCCCCGTTCTTTTTTTTTTTTTAACAAAATTGTTTTAAGAATAAGTGTCTGCTGATCGTTAAACATGTAAAATATTGGTTCTTGGTGAGGACAGGGGAAAAAGTGATTTTTGAAAGGAGCAGATGGTACCCCATGGGGTGAAGATGATGTGGTAAATTTGCTTTCTTTACCGTGTGCATAAGATCATGTACAAATGGCCAGAAAGCGAATGAAAGGTACCCTTGAGGCCATTTGCACTTAGCTGTCAACTCTCTTTCAGGAAAGGCTCTTTTTCTTTATTTTTCTTTTTATACAAATCTAGGCCCCAATGTTGTTTGTTAGTTTCTTTTACGGCTGCTTATTTAGTGCTGCTTCATCAAGGGCTTAGGTTTCTCTTTGAAGTATCTGAGTCCTACATCTATAATGCTATTCTTAAAGCCTCTAGTGATTAACTAGACTGGAGCCAGTGACCTAGCCAGCATCTTTTGCCTTAACTGCCTCCTGCCTTCTTAGCAACATTTGGGTCTGTGGGGGTAGATATGCTAGAAGGATTATTGGTGGTGGCACATTTCCTCCTTGGTGGCTTTCTTGGTCTTGGGAACATCTTCCCCGTCTCTCTCTGGGTAGCCAAGGACTCTGTTTTCACAGCTAAGACTTGCCTCCTCTCCTTCTCAAGCTGGCTTGACAGTGGTCTCAGCACTTAGTTTTATCATTCTCTAGCCTTTCATGTATTTTCCTTTTTTATTTCCCAGTTAGTTTGTAGTGCTCTGGGGTTGGGGGGGGGGGAGACTATGTTTTATAGAATAATTCTTTTTTTTTTTAGAATAATTCCTTTCTTAAGATGTATGTGGTCTAACGACACACTTGATTGTCTCACAGTTTGAGACCAGAGGAAGAAATGATATAAGAAACAGAGGGCTCTGGAATGTCAAAGAAAAAAAAAAAACAACAACTTCAGAGACAGGAAGGATTGGTACTAAGCTCTCCTTAAATACCAGTTAAAACAACGTCAGATATAGATATCAGAAAACATAAGCTGGATATAGATGAGAATGTTAATGTTTATTTTAAGGTTATAGCACTGGGATCCAAACACTTCAGCTGTACTCCTGCCCTTTAGATTGTGTTGGGGATCTGTTCCTCAGTACTGGTACAGCTGTTGGCGAAAGTTCTCAGGGGCTGTGGCGATGGAGATCTCCTGGTCCCTTTGTCATCCGAAGGCCAGCGCCACCCAGGTTGCCAGCCAGAGAGCAGGGAGCCTGTGAGCCAGGCCGTCGGTGCCTTCCTTGCTGTTCCAGCTGCAGGCTTGTGTGTGTCCTTTTCTCCCCTCAGTCACTTTTTTTTTTTAAAGATTTTATTTATTTATTTGACAGAGTGACAGCGAGAGAGGAAACACAAGCAGGGGGAGAGGGAAAGGGAGTGGCAGGCTTCCCATGGAGCGGGGAGCCGGATGCGGGACTCGATCCCAGGACCCTGGGATCATGACCTGAGCCGAAGGCAGACGCTTAACAACTGAGCCACCCAGGCGCCCCTCCCTTAGTCACTTTTGCTCAGTGTGTCAGGGTCAGGGCTAATCAGAATCCAGAGCCAGAATTAGGACAGTGAAGCAGAAGACCACCGTGCACCAGAATGGCGAGTGAGGAAGGGAGGAGAGGGGTGGGAATGATGAGAGCCAGCCCCCTATTGGCTCCCCACCGTGTTGCCCTTTCCTTCTCTGCCAGTGGCTTGCTGCGAAAAGTGATACCAAGTTCAGTAACCGAGATGTGAACAAAAAGGAAGTTCAGTGCAACATTGTTTTATAATGGTGAACAATTGTGAATGGTTGTATGAAGCACAGTATGATAAAACCATTAAAAATGGTGTTTTCAGAGATTTTTAATGACAGTTGAAAAATGCTCACGAAATAATATATATGTAAAAAAGCAACATATCTGATCCCATTTGACCAATATAATACACATAGAGAAAATGCTATAAGGAAATTACTAGCATATTAATGGAGATTGTTTTTGCATGGTAGAATCACGGGTAGTTTCTTCGTATTGTATATTCTAAAATTTCCATAATGTAGATTTATAATTCTTTTTTTAAAAGTATAATCTCCATTTTATTTTTATTTTTTCCAGAGAACAGTTTCTCTTCAGTCCTTAAGGACTTCGATGCTTACATGGGCTTTGGTGGAGGTGGTGGGGGTAGCACCTTTGGGTCTAAATTGGAGTGGGGGTGGGGATGTTGGGTTCTTCCCTGCTTCAGGGGAGCGATTCTAGACTACCTTGCTGTGAATGGCTCGCACAGTAATATAGTTGCAGACAGCTTGGGACGCACAGAGGCATCGAAGACACTCGCTTTGGGAATGCCCCTGGTGGCAGCAGCCTCTACTGTGGCGCCAATAAGGAACTTCTTAATGGCCTTGACCTTGGGTATGCAACGGGCACACTTGGTGCCGCAGATAGGCTGTATGTGGCCATGGTCCTTTGTGGCGCGATCATTGTTCCTTCTTTTCATGGTCATCTTCAGTTAACTAGGAAGACATAGGTTGGTAGAAAGGTTCAGAGAAGATGAAGCCTCGTACCTGTGTTTTGTTGCATCCCCAGATATCATGCCTGGAGTGAGGTACGTACCTCTGATGTTCCCTCAGGCACCATGGCTAGTCTGTCTGGATGGCCTCTGACTCTTAAGAAGAAGTGTGTCGAGTTGCTCCTTCTTGCTACCACCACTTGATTGCACTTCTTTATGGAAAACACACCCATTTTTTTTTCTCACAGACTTTATGCACAGGACCCTCTATGTGCCAGGCAATCAATAAATATTTGATTGATCGTTCTCAATGCAAATTCAACATTTAACATTCAAATACTGAAGTTTCCCTAGTGCCAAAAAACAAAGAAGTCTCTGCTAGGAGAATGCCTGCTTGAATACTTTGAACCAGCTACTACAGATCAGTTGGCATGTGTGTGTTCTGCTTCTGTGCTTTAGTTTAAGTGGAACTTAATAACCACTAGACTACCAGTCAAATCACTTGTTTAATGGCCACCTAGAAAATCAGGACCCTCCAATGGTTGGCAGGAAACCCGGAATCCTAGAATTCAGTTAAACAGTTGATTGAACATTCCTTGAACTAGGCTTCTGGATTGGGGGGTGGTGGAGGGTGGGGGTAGCATTTATGTAGATAATGGTTCAGACTCAGTCCCTGTTCTCTGGGATCTTACAGTCCAGTGGAGTGGGGGTCACTGATGATGAGCATTCTCAGGGAAGACACGCTTTGACAACCAAGAGCCATGCACCGCATTTGGTTGGCAGTGGCTGTGAATGCCAGGCTCCCAAGGTGCTGGAACAAGGAGGAGAAAGACGAGATGTGTGTGTGAGAGACAGCGGAAGAAGGAACAAGGGATGGCCGTAAGAAGACCATAGATGTGGGAGGTAGGGCTCCATTCAGTAACGTGCTGATGTTGGCTGGGGCTGTCATGGGGTTAGGGCACACCCAGCTCCGTGTCCCACACCGTATGAGACTGATGTTCATTATAATAACCAGAGCCATTGAATGGCTTATGTTTCACATACAGAACTCCATTTACAAACAAATATAAGAAAGATCCATAGAGCAACGCATAAGTATTTAAAAAGTTACTTTTTATCCAAGAAGACCTCAATCCGCAAATACTTAACAAAGTCAGACATGAAGGGGGATACCAGAAACCCACGCATGTGCCTTTGAGCTGTTTACTTAGCTGGGAAGCCCAGACGTATACAAATGGAAAGTTTACTCTTGTTTTAAGGCAGCGCGGGCCGATTGCTGATAGATAGTAATGGCTAGCGGAGCAGAGGGGATGGTCAGCTCCCTGGGGCTTTGGGCAGTCGGGAAAAGTTTCCATGTTCTTGAGCTGGCCTGCGTGGTTGGGCAGGATTTAGGTTGGCCCAACATAATGCCAGATCTGCAGAAACGTGGTCTTTTGCCCTCTGAGAAGTTGCAGTGTCTGACCTGCTCTCATAAACTCCTCCCCAAAACAGGCTTGTGCACTTAGCAGTAATAAATTGAACCGTCAACTCCTTAAAGCACACCTGGTTGATAATTAGCTCAATCACATTGTGTTTCGGTCATTACCCTTGGATTTCCCAAGGATGAGCTTAATTCATCTCCCACATTAAAGTGAGTGCCTGCATGACCCAAACTCGACTGAATAGAATTTCTGTCTCTATTATGTCAATTTAATGCTGTGGTAGTTTTATTGCAAAATAGGTATTGGGTTACAATTTGCCACCCAAATATCTGCGCAGAAATTGTTAATGTGTGCTGTAAAAAGATCTCCAGTGGCAGAAGGCTCTTTTTTATCCTAAACGTGCTTGATCTGAAGGCAGACAAAAGAGGAAATGAGCTGCAACTCTGATTCGGGGAATTTAGAGTTGATAAGATGAACTGTTGTTTATTCAGAGACTACCTATTCAGGTTTTATAGCTTATAAACGTATTGATAATGGATACAGCCCCTTGCTTCCAAGGGTTTACAGAGCTTATTTTGTGTTTTAACCACACTCCCTTCGCCTCTGACCTGCTGCTGGTGGCGTATGTGCTCTATTACCAAAGGAGGAAGGCAAAGGGGCACCTTTATTGTATCGGATTACTAGCCAGATGCCTGGAATGCTCACATCTACTCACTGGTTGCTGTTTAAAAGGGAAAAATACAGATCTAACCACTTCTAGGAATGGTGCCAGGTGTCTGTACTAAGGCAACCCAACTCCAGAAGGCTATAAAAATAGCCCCCAAGTAGTAGGTTCTGATTTCCCACTGAGCTGACCAATAAATCCACCAACCAGTTAATTAAAAATGCTGGGAGGGAATGTTCATCCTCCATTACCCACCTGTTCTTGTGAATACTCATTGGTTACAAACGGGAGGCTACAACTTAGCGTGTCAATGTCCGGATTAGGAAACTCTCTTGCTCGTTTTCACATCCATCCGGAGATATAAATGGCCAGTGTGGTTGCCTGATACTCCTACTTGGGTGTCAAGGTTTATTTGAGGCCAAAGCAATGTGAGGCTTCCAAAGACAAACCCAGTTATTACACTTGCCTTAGGGTTTCCGGCACCATCCGGAAGATCATATTTGGACAGCCTACCTCATCTCTCCCTTGTTCAGGCTATGAGTTTTCCTCTAATGTGCCAAAACCTGACGGAAAGCCTTCCTGCCCTGACTGCTGCTATGAGCAGTATAGCACAATAGACTGAGAGGCAGAGAGTGCTAGAGGTTGAATCTTCTAGAATTTCAACTTGATAAAACTTAAAAAGAAATCAGTCAGTAAAGCAAGCAAAACCTTGGACAAAGTAGACCATCAATATCATCCTAATCACTAAAGTCGTTAAAAGGTACACAAAGAAAGTAATAGTTATTGGACTCGGGTTAAAAGCTGGAAAGAGGAGGGGCTCCTGGGTGGCTCAGTCGGTTAAGTGGCTGGCTCTTGATTTCAGCTCAGGTCATGATCTCGGGGTCTGGGATTGAGCCCCACGTCAGGCGTCCCACTCAGCGGGGAGTCTGCTTGAGGATTTGCTCTCTCCCTCTGGCCCTCCCCCTGCTCGTTCTCTCTCTCTCTCTCTCAAATAAATCTTTAAAAAAAAAAAACTGGAAAGAGGAAAGCAGCGGGGGTGGTGGAGAGTGAGGGAGACACAAACTCACTGAACACAACTGGTCACCAAGAACCTTTTCTGAGATACCGCTATTAATGAATTATGTTTCTTGCAGAGTTTTTTTCTTTTTTTTAATAATTTTTTATTGTTATGTTAATCACCATACGTTACATCATTAGTTTTTCATGTAGTGTTCCATGATTCATTGTTTGTGCATTAACACCCAGTGCTCCACGCAGAACGTGCCCTCTTTAATACCCATCACCAGGCTAACCCATCCCCCCACCCCCCTCCCCTCTAGAACCCTCAGTTTGTTTTTCAGAGTCCATCGTCTCTCATGGTTCGTTTCCCCCTCCGACTTACTCCCCTTCATTCTCAGAGTTTTTTTCTTTTTAATTTAGAGGCATTTTGATGGAAAAGAGAGAATGCTCATGAAACTTGACTTCTAGACTGGGCTCTGTCAGAAGTCCATTTCCATTTCCTAGGGCTCAGTTTCCTCCATCTGCGAACCCGTTGGCCTAGAGAAGCACTAGTGATTCTTTGCCCGCACCCTAAATTCATGGGACAGTTGGCTTTTGAGTCTTTATGAATTGGAACTAGAAGTTTTTTCATAGAGTGAAAAGTTTTGGGAGAGACTCCTGAGTCCAAGGGTACAGAAGCTTAGCAAGGACAGAAACTTCTCTTCCAAGTGAGGAATTCTTCGGTCATCAGGAAGCCTGATTGATTGGGGTGGATATGCAGATTGCTTTTTTCAGGCTTTCGGGTTGCATGTGAGTGTGTGTTCGGTTCCAAGATGCTTCTAGAGCTGAAGCTCTTATATGATTTGCTGTGCATTAGCAGGATATGAATTATGAATTCTGCTTATACTTGATCATGAAGACCACAAACTGGGACCCTATCATCTGACAGTCTAACGCATGCATCCCTTTCTCTCCATCAAAAGGGGTTTGTAAATTGTCATTAGGCTTGAGATACCAACCCTTTACATAACACCTCTATGTGCTGCTACCTGAGATTTCTTTAATAAGGAATGTCAGGGAGACTCAGAATCACATTATGGGAGAGGAGGTTGAAAGAACCGAAACTTGGGGGATTAGAGTTTCAGGGGGCCATGCTGCCTGTTATCAAAAATGTGAAGGTTTCTCAAGTCAAAGTAGAAACTTGTGTGTGTGTGTGTGTGTGTGTGTGTGTGTGTGTGTGTGGTTTTGGTGTGGGCGGAGGCAAACTGGGATTAATGGAGGAGAGTCTAGGTAGACATAGATTTCTTAAGCCAGGCAATAACTTTCCAGCAATGTAAGCTGTTCAAAGCAGGGAGAATGAGTTACCTCAAGGAGGGGGCCAACTTCCCACTGCCAGGCCCCATCACAGAGTTGGGGTTAAAAGTTAGTTTCTTTGAATGGAAGTTGGACTCTGTTTTCTGGAGTCGGCCAGTAGGGATCCAGTGGGCTGGGGATGCCCCCACTACAAGGAACAATTCCAGGGCCCGCACCCTGTCTCACTTGTATTCTCCGCACCTGACGTCGGGCCTGATCACAGAAGGAGCTCAGAAGATGTTTGTTGGCCAACTGATTGAGTGACAATGTAAGTAAGCAATAGATGCTTTTGGTCCCTCAGTCAAGTGTATTAAATTGGTTCCCATGTCTATGGTGTCCCCCTTTTCTTCAGATGTTCCTATGCCTTTCACTCACAGCAACTCCCTCACTAACAACACTTGTCATTGTCAGAGCGCTAACACAGTTCCGTCAACAAAAGCCCCTTCCATAGCAATATAGATGAGAGAAAACACACGACTTTAATGTTAGGTAAGCATCAGCAGAGTTACGTGCATGTGTAAGGCAGCGCAAATGTCACCACGATGTCTGGCATGTCTTTCATGAATTTTGGTGGAGAAAATATTGATACAGAAAAGTGAAAGAGAGGGCAATTTAAAACTTCTCTTATTTCCTTGTGAGACAAGAGGATGCACCTTGTGAAAGACATCTTAGCCAATTCTAGAGGTATTTGCTTTTCCAAGGGTCGGGAGACCATGAACATTTGTTGTAAAACTGAAAGGTTGAGCCTTTTTTTTTTTTTTTTTCATCAGACCTAGTATGTTCTCAAGGAGATACCTGAAGAAGGGATAATGGGTAGACAGGGACTTCCCTCCTCAATAAAAATTTCATCATGGCATCACCAGACATGGTTAGATAGTGGGTGTTCCTCGTGGTTTTCTCAAGCTTCCTGAGGGCGAACTCATCTGTGGGGTAAAATGTCTTCCCAACAAGAGGCCACTGCATCTTGGAGCCGGAAACCTGCCTCTCGTCACCTTGGTTGATTCTATAGTTCCCACTTTTTAAAAATAAAACATTTTGGATGAGGCTTTGTACAAATAGAAAGGTCATATTAAAGGGCTAAACAGCTAAACCTCATGGGAAAATGCAATCTCTTTCCCCACAGTATAGCTTGAGAAGCCATTGAAAAGTGATAGAAACTTCAAAACTGTAATCTGATCAGAAGCTGAAGAAGATACCGATAGCTCTCTGAAAGGCTGGGCCCTGAGAAATATTTGGGCTAGCGCCTAATAAAGTAATTAAAGGCACATGTAAATCTTTGGTTGCTTTTGGCTGGTGTGTGACTGTGACTTTTGCTTAACCTAACCCGCACCCTGCCGGCAAAGCTTTCGCCGACTCTCCACTCGTGTGGACACTGCCTGTTTACCTTCATTTGTTCCTCTCTGAGGTCTGTAAAAGTCTCCCCGCGGATTCCTACAGGCAGCCTTTGAAGGTGGTTTGTCAGAGCAAGTATCTGGCTCTTTCCAGCCTGACCTTCTCTCTCTTTTGGTGTGCGGTGGCTTGAGGGTGTCACCAGAGGAATACTGCTTTTGAGCCACCCTGCTCACCATTTAGTGAAAAAAAAAAAAAAATCCCAGCATCCTGTTTGGACAGATTGTCAGCTGTGACATTAGACCTTCCTGCTATGCAGAATGGCTTTCATCACTCTCCCACCCCATTCAGCAAGGTTAAAGGTCTCAGGAAGGTATTTGACTTGTGGCTCAGACTTGCCCTCACTGCTGAGCAATGATGGGTCTTTTTGCTTGAGCCACTTAGGAGGCGCCAACGGGAGGAGAAGTGAAGGAGCAGAAATGAGTTCATGACAGCATTTGAAATGAAGAGGGTGTCAAGAGGAAAATAGGGTATACGCTGAAGGCTTTGCCTATAGATTTTTTTGTTTGTTTGTTTGTTTGTTTTTGAAATTCTGCTTAGGAAGTAAAATGGTGTTTTTGTGGTGTTTAGTTCAAGGGTGGTAGAGGGAAGCTGAAAAAGAATATAATTTGTCTTAGATGAGAAGACCCTCAGAGGCAGGGACTGATGTCCCTTTGCCATTTCTGTTGTGATCCCAAATCTACAGATGACACTGTAGGTACCTTATTGACTATTGAAAGCTGTGGTGTACTTTCACGTTAGAAAAGTGTGTGTGTGTGTGTGTGTGTGTGTGTGTGTGTGTGTGTGTGTGTGTGTTCTCCAAAAAGGCATTCTGTCCTTTCTGGATTTTGTAATGTATAAATAATAAAGCCACAGGTGTTCAGGATATTACCCTTTTTATGCCAAGTTTAAGAAGACTCAGTCTAGGTGATTCCCAACTAAACTATTTGGGTGCTCTCACTGGGTGTTGCATAACATTCAGAACATTCTTGAAGCAAAATGATTTTTAGTTCA
Source organism: Zalophus californianus (assembly GCF_009762305.2). Taxonomy (NCBI): domain Eukaryota; kingdom Metazoa; phylum Chordata; class Mammalia; order Carnivora; family Otariidae; genus Zalophus; species Zalophus californianus. The sequence goes on from NC_045612.1 coordinate 17,761,371, forward strand.
TTTTAGGAAATCATTTTATATTCAAAGCTGAAGATTTTTGCAGAACATGTCTCAGAATTTTTTTAACAGGAGGCTTATTGAGATATAATCCATATACCGTGTACAATTCAGTGGTTTTTAGTATATCCACATAGTTGTGCAGTCATCACTGTTGTCTAATTCCAGAATCTTCATTACCCTAGAAAGAAACGCTTTACCTGTTAGCAGTCACTCCCCATGTCCTAGCCCCCTCAGCCCGTGGCAGCCACCATTCTACTTTCTATCTTTATGGATTTGCCTATTCTGGACATTTTGTATAATGGAATCATACAGTATTTGTCTTTTCATGTCTGGCTTCTTTCACTTAGCATAATGTTTTCAAGGTTCATCCATGTTGTAGCATGGATCAGAACTCTGTTCCTTTTCATGGCTGAATCATATTCCGTTGGCTGGATAGACCACGTTGTATTTATCCACTCATCAGGTGATGCCCATTTGAGTTGTTTCCATTTTTTGCATGCCCAGTAATATATCCTGAAGAAATAGCCAACTAGGTGCATAAAGAATTAGGTTATTTGTTGTGACATTATAAAAGTGGAAAACTGGAAATAACCTGAGTCTCTAAAATTAAGGGATTGGTTCAGTGATGAGAGCTATATGACGGAATACTGTACGGGTCTCAAAATGGTGTTGTAAAAGAATTTATAATGATGTAGAATGCTGACAATTTCTTGTTAAGCGACAAAATAGTACATAAAGTGTGATCCCACTTTTATAAAAAATGTGTTTAATATGCATAGAAATAAGGGTAGAACCATAGGTAACAGAAAACCATGGTTCTCTCTAGATGGTAGGATTATGAGGGAGGTTTTTTTTCTTTTTTATCTCTATTTTCTAGTTTTTCTAGAATTATCCCATAATTATTTATTGAGTACATAGTATATGTGCTAGACATTGTGGAGTGTGCATGTATTTTGTAATGAAGAAATGAACACTTAATATTATTATTAAAAACAATCCAAAAGGGAGTGTGGGAGTGATACCCTGTGTCCCCACACGGACATACACGCCAGCTTCTGGAGATGTGACAGGATCTTACAGGCAGCACCAGGGTGTTATGTTTTAACTCCAAATAGATTACAACGTACTGATAATGACATATTTATCAGGTAAGAAAGACATTGAGCCACTGTTTTGGAGCGGTCCTGTGCATGTCTGCCTCCCCACCCAAACGTCTAGCTCTTCTTTCTCTACAGGAAGTGATTGGAAGTGGAATGTAGAGTTTATTTCCGCCTCCATGGTCTGACATTTTGACATTTCCTGAACTGCAGGATGTTTGAGAGCAAGCAACTTGGCTTTTACCGGAAAAATTAATGATACTGCCACTTTTACATAGTGATGGGCCTTTGCAAGAGGACAGAGCTATTCAAGTAGGGAAAAATGAGATGGTTAACAGGATGACAGTAACAGAAAGGTCTTGAGTCTGGAAAAAAGCAGCTCATTAAGCATTGATTATCAGCATGGTGTAAACTCAGAAAGTGTTACTACATTCCATGCCATTGTTGTGTGGAGGAAATTTAAATCTGTGTTCCATTTACATCATAAATGAGATTTGTGTATCCTAATAATAGGCCAGTCTTGCCTTAGGCTGCATCAGTACACACAAACATATTCGGTTGCTCCTCCTGGCTTGTCACATCAAGCCTGGCACGAAAATTCAGTCACAAAGACTCACACTTGCTTGTGTGTTGCCATACAACCATCCCTGTTTGGAGATGAAGTCCATTTGGTCCAACTGGAATATGTATAGTTTCTCTGGGACATACTTGAGTTACTGCTCAGGGCAGGCTGTAGTGTAGGGCGGAGGTTAAGATTTCCGAGTCTGCAGTTAGACCAACCTGAGTTCTAAATCCCTGATGAGATTGAGGCTCTGTGAGCCTCAGTTTTCTCATCTGTAGAATGGGGATGAAAAGCTCTGTCATTCTACTTCATTTAATGGGTTGATGCCCAGATTAAATGAAGTAATCTAACCCTTACAACGCGCTCACCATATTTAAATTGTAAGAGCCCAGTAAACTTTTACAGTTTTAATGAGTATGCAAAGGAATTTAAAGAGGAAAATGGAGAGAATTCCTGTTATTTTCTCCCCCCCTATTCCTTATTTTTTGCCTAAAATGGATTGTTAAAATAGCTAAAACCTCAATTTTTAAATATAGGCTTTTTTTTAAAAACAGATTTTATTTTTAAGTCATCTTACACCCAACATGGGGCTTGAACTCACGACCCCAAGATCAAGAGTAGCATGTTCCACTGACTGAGCCAGCCAGGCGCCCCTAAATATAGGTTTTAAGTGCATTTTCTAGCACAATGATGAAATACTGGTGTTGGCATGTAACAAAACAAAGCACGCAGAGACATATAGCATTCATACCCAACAAAGCCTGTGATCAGCAATCGTGAAATCATCTGTGTAGAGTCCTCCAAGTTCTTACTATTTCTTCTCAGCCTTTGGCCTTTCATAATGACGAACACATATCTCAACATTAACAGATTGGCTTTTTCAAATGAGGTGCTTGTGGGCTTTTCTATAATTCTTGACAGACTACCAGTCTCTCAGAGCACACCACTCCCTCTCTAACTTGCTGCTTTTAGCCTCCTGGGGGCTCAAGAACTAGGTGACAGAACTTGTCAAGACTGGGTAAAGCACAGTGTTCAGCTCTGACTGAGGATCTGGGTCAGAGGGAGAGGGATCTACATTTTTGCTGCTGGAGGTAACTTTTCTTTGATTGTATTTGGACCGTTCTCTGCCTTCTGGATCCTTGGTAGTCTATAAGGGAAATCCAAATAATGTTTCTCAGTAGAATTTGTGAGCCCGTTAACACAAGAGAGGAATGTTCTTTCGCTCACAAAGAGGGACTGTTCAGGAAACCACACGTAATGACTCTTTGACAAATAACCCAGTGCCACAGTGAATTGTTACATTGGGGTGGGTACTTTTCGAATCACCAGAAACAAGCTTTCTGAAGTGATAGGTGATGTGGAGGCAAACGTCTCGGGGAAGGGGAAGCTTTGAAATGCCACACGACATGTTTACAAGGGTAAAATATTTAGTGCTGCGATAATGTCATCTGGGTAGACAAAGGGGAAATATTTCTATCTAAAATGTCTGGTTCATATTTGACTATAGACTAACATACAGTAGAGTAGCAGGCTAATGTCTTGAGAGTAAAACTAAAAATACCGGAAAGCGCCCAATTTGGAGCAGGGAACAAAATTTTGACTTTGATATGTGCCTTCCCTCCTTCAACATGATCAGTGAACAGGGCATCTCTGCTGTACTTTCAGGTGAATTTTCTTGGATTGTAGTTTATGTTGAACATTGGTTGGGCTTCCAAGTGAATGACAGATGCTAGCTTTGACATTTATGTGTTCCCATACAAATGACTTATAATTTTCATTCAGGAAGATGCCTGTCTATTAATGTGCCTGGGCTTCTCTCCACAGATACACAATCACAACATTGTAGCTGGGGCTTCCCAGTCAGACCAGCGGCCTCTATAGGCTGCATAATCTGGGGCCAGTTGCTTAATCTCAATGTCCCAGTTTCCTAATTGGTAAAATGGAACGAGTAATAACCATCTCAAAGGGTGGCTATGAGGATTAAATACGAGACTATGTGCGAAGCCCTGGGACAGCCTTTGTCGTCGTGGCAGTCCATCCGTTAATATCACCACCCAAAGCTAGGCTTGGCTTTGATGGCTGTCTAAGGAGACTTCCGACAAGTGAGCTTAGCTGCGCCTTCTTCGTGCTATTCGTTTTAATCTTTTGAAGGCCCAGGGGCTTGTTGCAGTCTAGAGGAATGTGACTCTGGGAAGTGAAGACAACTTGCTCATAGAAAACTGCTAGGCGATCATAGTGGAGTATTCTTGATGCACCAAAATGAAAACTTCTTATGGCAATCGGTAAAGGCAGTTAGAGGCTGTGTATTTTTTTCGCTAGGCATCTGTCTCTCTCTCTCTCTCTCTCTCTCTCTCTCTCAATGTAGTCCTTTAGATGAGCACTGGGGAAACTTTTCTTGACTCTGGGATCTCCGTGAGCTCTGCACCAGAGGCTTAATAAACTTCAACTATGAATGAGCCATCATTACCATAATAAAGGCTCACTAACCACTGGTGAAAGCCACAGGTTAATTATTACATAAGGGTTGTATAATGTAATTTCAGGAACTAAATAATTAAAAAACTTAAAAGACCATTTAATGTATCTTTGACACAGTGCCAGAAAGTAGAAGACAACCTCACTTTAATCATTTAACAGGGATTTAACAACTCATGCAGCACATACAACTCATGAAGCAGTTAGTATATTATGGTTGCAGTGTTGAAAAACAACCTTTCCTCGGGACTAGTGGAATTCAGTAATGAAAGCTAAAATTGAATACAAATAAGAGAGGAGCCAGGGTACTGGGAGAAGAATATAGGTCATCAGGACCTTACAAGTAGACTTCATAGTATTCAGAATTTGAGTGTCTAGATTCCAGAACATATCCAATCTGCTTTTAATTTCAATCCCAGGATAGTTGCTTAAAAGGTTTCTTCAGCTTAATTGCCCTCTTTCATGCTCTTGACCTTCAAGTTAAATTCCTTCTATTTTATGAAACCTGACTTTAAGTTTCCGTGCCTCGTTCTGTGTCCTTTCAGTACATATGTATTTTGTATGTAGTGCATGTATGATTCTATTTATTTATTTATTTTTTTAGATTTTATTTATTTGAGAGAGAGTGAGAGCTAGAGAGAGCACACACAGAGGCAGAGGGAGAGGGAGAAGCAGACGCCCCACTGAGCAAGGAGCCTGATGTGGGACTTGATCCCAGGACCCCAGGATCATGACCTGTGCTGAAGGCAGATGCTTCACCGACTGTGCCACCCAGGTGCCCCTGTATGATTCTGTTTAATGGCAGCCTGGCGGTAAGGACCACATTGTATTAGAACCTCATTTAAATAAATGCCGATCGCAGAACCTTGAGTTCCTGATTTGACCACGCTAGTTGGGTACCATAAATGCTCAGAGAAATGAAGGGGTAGGGAAGATTGTACAAAAGGAGCTATTTTGCTGACTCCAGAGTGGTGGTATTTCTAAGTAAATACCTCTATAACCTTCTGCTGTAATTGTATTGGAAGGCGGTGGGATCTATAAGTATTGGAAGTACCAGAATAAAGGCACAGGCAGAATAAAGGATATTCTAAACCTTTTGCAGGTTTTAAAATTTGTTTAAAAGATGCTTAGGGAAGGGCTTTAATACACATTTTCATATGTGTGTGTATGTACACATACACACATATTTCTAAGCTTATGTGAAACAGATTGTGAAGGCATTTGGGGCAAAGTTCAGAACCTTTTTCTTTTTTTTAAAGATTTTATTTATTTATTTTGGTGGGGGGGAGAGAGGGAGGGGCAGAGAGGGGAGGGAGAGGGAGGGGCAAAGAATCTCAAGTGGACTCTGCACTGAGTGCAGAGCCCGATGCGAGGCTCGATCCCATGACCCTGACATCATGACCTGAGCTGAAATCAAGAGTTGGAGGCTTAATCGACTGAGCCACCCGGGTGCCCCAGAACCTATCTTTAAGTAAATGATGGTTCAGTTTGAGACATTTTGCTGGACCTACGGATCTGTTTTAGCAGAAGAAGGATATGATCTTAGACCATGAGGAGTAGGGGAAGTAGGAGTAGCTGTGGGCAAATCTATTTGGAGTTCTCTGACCTATTAGGAGTCAGGTTGGAAGTGAGGCTCTCATGGGATTGGATAGGCCCTCCTCCACCATGCTTTTCGGCCTCTGAGCAGGGCATATTCCCATGTCACGCCTGTCCTCTACATCATTCCCTTCCTGTTTGCACAACTTGCTGAAGGTCACATGGTGAGTTAGTGGCAGAGCCAGATTATAAATTCTCTATAGGCAAAGACTTGGTCTGTAACTTTGCTTATGTTGGGAGCAGAGTTGGAAGGCACAATTCAGGTTGCTGACTGAGTACCCCAAGGGCAACAACTTGTTAATTCAAATGGCAGCTAAGCCACAAAGAGCTATTTAAAATATCTGGTGGCCATTTAAATGGAAATCAAACAAAATGATTTGTCATTCTAGGGGGAGAAAAAGATGGCGCATCTGAACAGTTGTTTCTAAAGAGCACACCCAAGGTCCAGTGTTTTTCCGGAGCAAAAATAGGCAAATCCAAGCAGGATGTAAGGGCTATTTTGCTCAGTAGCACCTAGAAACAATTTCAGTCAAGGTCCAGATTTAAATGGTTGTTACCCAGGTCAAGCTAGGGATTAGAAAAGGTGGCAGATGAAATCAACTCAGAGTCTGGCACCAGTTACAAAAGGAAGCGGGTCATTGGGTTGTGTTTATAGAGGAAAGAGAATGGATTGTAAGATTGTTATCGCTGGACTCATGGTAGGGGAGGGGGCCCTCATTTGAAGCCTTGGCCCCCAGAGGAAAGGAGCCCAGAGTGCTTTAAGGACTCACACATAATTGGCCATACATTCCACAGGAAGAAGGCCTGCCTCTGGCTACATCCCTCTGCCTGGGAGAAAGGGAGAAAGGAGGAGGGAGGGGTCTGGGTGGGAGGGGGGAGTGGGGATCAGGCCTCTGGCATCCTGTGAAGACGGTTCTAAAGCATCGCCAGATTTTTCCAGCCTAGTTTCAGACTTTACATTGAAAACTGGCCGATCTCTAGAAGCCTCAGCTAACCACTTGTGGAAGTTTTTTTTACTATTGCATCAGTTAGCAGTGGCATACAGTTTCTACAGTCCGGGTTTTTGTGTTTGGTTTTGGGAGTGTTTTTTGTTTGTTTGTTTTGTTTTTTGTTTTTTGTTTTTTTTGTGGGGTTTTTTGGTCCTGGGTGATCTCCTTGCCCTTTGATGTAAAGGTTCTGTACTGCTTCATGGTTTGCAGCAAACACTGCCCCTGACCCTTGAGGGAGGAAAAAAAGAACTTAGTTCTCCACTTTACTCTTTGAGGATCCAGGTAGCAGAGTGACACATAGAAAGTACAGTTTCACTCGACAGAGGCTTTGGGTGTAGTTCACCCCAGTGACTCATACCTGATGATCAACACGAAAACAAGCAGCTAAGGAGTTTTCATTAGTATCCAATTAGTAGATGATTTGCTTGCTAAGTGCGTCTGCTAATTCATTAACAATTAGATAAATTAAATTTAATGGAAAGGATTTAAGTTTGAAAATAAAATGCCACACATATTAATTTTAACTCTATAGATTAAAATCCATTTGCTGTTTCCCCCCAAGCCCCTTCCTCCCTCCCTCTCTCAAATTGTGCACGGCACACAGGCAATTAGAGCTCACAGGGTAGATTGTTTTTCTCATTTAAAGTATCTCTAGTCTCTGGAAATCAGTCCTCCAGTGGAGCATGTCTCTCTGTGTCTCTAGATGAGTGTCAGCGACAAATGGTGCTTGTGCACATAATACTGATGGGGATTGTTGGCGCACAGTGAGAACAGGAAAAGCCCTCCGCGATACCGGGAGGGATTCAGGAAGGTATTTTAGAATTTGAAGGGGCTTAAGGGTTGATTCCGCTGCTGATATTGAATTGCAGCATGACCAAATGATTAACAAACTTGTCTTTCTTGAAATATCTCAGGGCAGAGAGGTTCTCAAGTGATTGCAAATTGGTTAATGACTTTAAAAACAAGTAACTTTGCTGAGTTTTCCTAAACAGTTGGGGATGTTTAGAAGCCGGGCGATTTAGATCAAGTCGAGATACACGGAACTGGAAAGCTGATATTCCTTCTTTGGGATAAATCTCGGAATCAACGCTACAGTTTAGGGTGTTGCTTTGAAGGCCAGTACCTTGCATTATTCGAAATAACTTCATTTCAGCATGACCGTCAGTGATGATAGAAGTTGCAACACATTCCCGCTCTAACACTTTGGGTTGTTTTCATGGTCTTTCTGACTGTTTTTCTGATCTTTGGACAGATCTCATTCACAATTTCCTGGAAAAACAACCAGCCTTTTCCCACAGGGGAATCACATTATGTAATTTTTCCTTGTTATCAAATGGAAGATTGAATCAGCAAAGCTAAACAGGGCGGCAAGGCAAACATCAATGCGGATTGGTCTTTTCCGTTTTTAAAAGGCAGTATTCAACCAGGGGAAGGTTGTTATTGTTGTAATCTATTCAGTGTGTGGAGCTGAAAGCAATAAGATGTTGCCCGTAGGCCTGGATCTTTCCTCCTCTGGAAGATGGGAGAGACTCTGTGGCCCCGTGGGGTTGGTGACTTGCCAGGGTAGTTTCACATTTCTCAGAAACTGGCTGTGGTTGTACAGTTCACATCAGTATTTTGCTTTCAACTCATATTAATAGGTTGTTGAAAGTTCAAGTGAACGTTGTTGAGCTTGAGTGAGTGAAAAATTATTTAATAGCGTCTGTTAACTAGAAGAGGAGATCATTCACTGTTAGCTGCCATCGGGATATCTAATTTCTCCTCGAGGACCTGACCTGATTTTCTATCATACGAGGGTCAGATTACCATTTACCTCAAAGTCAGCTACTGTGCTCGTAAAAGTTGTGTTTATTTTCTCTCTCTCAGATATGTGGCCATAAACACTGGGGTAGAAGCCTCACTGGACTTTTGTTCTCCTTTTACATCGCTTTCTCTTAGTGGAGTTGTCCTGTTTTCTCCCTTACCTTTATATTCAGTTTTAGGGGATCATATAGAAAAATCCTCTTATTTTTTTTTTAAAGATTTTATTTATTTATTTGAGAGAGAGAGAGAGAGAATGAGAGATAGAGAGCACACGAGAGGGAAGAGGGTCAGAGGGAGAAGCAGACTCCCCGCCGTGCAGGGAGCCCGATGCGGGACTCGATGCGGGACTCGATCCCGGGACTCCAGGATCATGACCTGAGCCGAAGGCAGTCGCTTAACCAACTGAGCCACGCAGGCGCCCTAGAAAAATCCTCTTAAAAGGCAATGGTTGATGACGCCAATCTTTTTAAACAGTTTTAACTATGAAAAACTGAAGGGTCTTTAAGTGAAGCAAGGTGGTGATAGATGATTTAGAATATAATGATTCTAATAAGGAGTGCATTCTTTTTTTTTTTTTTAATACAGATCTAGTCATTGGATTGCCCTTATTGTTTTCACTTACCAGCTTTCTCAGTTGATCATTGGACTGACTGACCTCTCAATATCACTGATTTTTGAATTTTCATTTAGGTGTCACAGAGCTGATCACGGAGTTGTTTGATTTTTGCATTTGGAGTGTGTTAGGCTTCGTCAAGCACCCAGCGGTGCTCTGAAGAAGCTTGGATTTTATACATAAAATAAAAAATAATCACTTGAAGACCCATGGATGGAAATTTGGGTCAATTTTCTTATCACCCAGGATGGGGGAGGGAATGGAGAGGCAAAGCACTTAACCCTATGCAAATAATTTACTGATGTCTCAGATTTAAAATGTTTCCCTGAATATATTCTGGCACTTTCTATCTGAGGTTTATTCATTCCAACTAAGCCATAGTAATCCAGTCAACACATTTTATTTTATTTTTATTTTTATTTTATTTCATTCTGAATAAGCTGTATGCCCAACGTAGGGCCCAAACTCATGACCCTGAGATCAAGAGTCCCATGCTCTACTGACTGAGCCCACCAGCCACCCCTCCAATGTTCTCTTCTCTAGCAGTTTATAAATCCTAAGTTTGTCTTATGGGCTGGGAACCTTGTCAGTGATGAGAGACAGATTAAATGCACTGTGTCCTCATTTGTCATACTTAGTTGAATGCTCTTTGACTTGACTCCTACAGCCGTGTGGACATTCTAGCTGTGAATGTAACTGGGCAATGCAATGGTACTTCCTTTCTCACCTTACAAAACCAGGATGTTATCCTGCTAAAATAACCCCAAGGAGTATTCAACAGATTCTGACCCATTTTATCAGGTACTGTGTTTAAAAAGAGAAGAAAACGTAAGAAGCACATTCCGAGTGTGGAAAAGTCAATCGAGGCTAACAGAATTGAAATTTCTCAGCCCGGTGCTTTCCAGAAACACCTTTTTTTGGGGTCTCTCTTCCAAACTTTAATTATTTAATTTTTGTCTATAGTGGTGAGGACTTGGACCTCTCAAACAATGATCATATGACCTTAGTCTTGTAATATTGTTTTAGAGTCTACAAATATACTTTCACAAACATCTCATATCATTTCCAAAATGGAGGTAGAGAGGAAATATTACTTAAAATTCTTTTTCCTGATTACGAATGCAATGCATGTTTTTTTAAAAGAAAATTTGAAAATGCAGAGAGTATAAAAAGACCATAAAAGTCATCTGTAATTTCATCCAATGATAACAAGGGTTCAGTGGTTAATATCTTGGTGTATTTTCCTCTAGTCTTTTTTCTTTGCATGTGTGTGTCTGTATTATAGTTTGTATTATATTATGTGCGCCTTTGAAACCCACTTTTCCCACTAGTCACTTATTATGAACATTCTAGTTCATTAAGTATTTTTCTAAAACCTCAATTTTATGGCTGCATAGTTTCCATTGTATGGATATAGAATAATTTATTTGGACTTGATCATCTGTTTAGATTGTTTCTGACTTTTCCAGTTAGAGCTCATGCTGTGATTAACATTCTGGTACATAAATATTTGGGTGCGTTTCTGATTCTTTCATCAGGGTAAGTTCTTAAAATTTCAGGATTACTCAGTCAAAAAACACAAATGAAGATGTAAAAATTCTTTAATACGGCCTCACAGTTATGCTTTGAGAAGTTGTGTCTGTTTAGTTCCACCAGCAGTGTGTGAGTAGAGAATAGTTGGTATTATCCCTATTTTACAGATGCAAAAGCTCAGCTCTAGAGAGATTCCAGGCTTGTCCAAGGTCACATGACTAATATAACTTGTCCTTTGGTTTTCTGACAGTTCTATATTCTTTCCACTCTACCACTGTTGTAGTAATCTCAGTGACAGATCTGTAGTGATTTAGCTGTGTGATTCGTCAAGGGAAACTTAATGTAGCCATGGCCTTAAAATAAATTTACTTCGATTATTATTTACAAACTCTTAATGTGTTTGGAATTTGATATATAGTGAGGACAGTACATAAATGCATGGCTCACCTCCCAAAGGCATTCTTTTATATTTTCAGTATGTTTTCTGACTTGCACCTAAAATATCCCACTGAGAAATAATATCCTAAAGTGATTTTGTTGTTCTGTTTTGGTCACCAAAAGCTGGTTTACGATATTATTCTTTGTTAAGTAATAGTCTTTCCAGCCTAGCATCAGGACACTGAAAAGATTCCTTCTGTCAGGATTAAAGCTGCTCTCAAGCCATAATAAGTAACCCTTAACATCTACAAAATGAATTGAAACTTTTATTGACACTCATTTTTGGAAGAAGGGGAAAAAACCCACAATTTTTATGTCAAGACTCCAGAATGAGATGGGATATAGCAATTAAAGATGGCCTCCTTAAATGGAACATAACCAAACTAAATGTGGGAAGTAAAACAAACATCTACCCTCTCCCCCCAAAACAAAACAAAACAATAGTACCAAAGGACAAACCACATTCAGTAGTCTTCATTTCTTTCCCATAGCATGGCCTCAATTCTTAGAATAGCTAGGCACTATGACCTTTGTCTGAGGATGGTCCATTCACAACTTCTAGGTCATCAGAGAGCCATATCAGAACTGTGCTGAAGACTTCTTGCTCTTTGCCTTAGAGAATCAGTGTGATAACATTGTTTTGCTTCTGGATTCTGGGTAGATAGCACTTAAGTTGGAAGTAAAACATTCAGATTCTGAAAGCGGGATTAGGCTTTATCTTGAGACTGTGTTTTCTTTCCTATCACCTTACCCTGGGAGTTCCCCACCCCCCCACCCCAAGTGTTTCATAGGTACCATTGCTTCTGGAGTTAGGAGCATGTTTTTGTATCTTCAGAACGTCTTTGGTTGGAAAAATGCTTTTCAGGTGTTAGTGGGGTCTGTATTCTGTTTTAGGCCCTTGTCATTGTTATTTCCAATCATATTATCTCAATGAAACAGGAGTGTATGTAATAGGAATTTTGTTGTATTTGACAACCAACTAAAGATGGCTATGACTTATGATCATGTTATCTTAATTGCTGAAAGTATGGTTAATATTCCTCAGTTCTTTTCTGTTGATTGAACAACTGCTGGGGTAGATGGCACATCTCAATGGCTCTAGTAATAAAGATCTAAATAGCCTAATAGGGATGCCTGGGTGGCTCAGTTGGTTAAGCGGCTGCCTTCAGCTCAGGTCATGATCCCGGGGTCCTGGGATCGAGCCCCACATCGGGCTCCCCGCTCAGTGAGGAGTCTGCTTCTCCCTCTGCCTCTCCCCCTGCTCCTGCTCTCTCTCTAAAATAAATAAATAAAATCTTAAAAAATAGCCTAATTATATATCTGAATGTGGTAGTTCTTACATGTTTCAGGAAATAACTATTTCCCCAGCTTTACTGAAATATAATTGACATTTAACATGGTGTGAGTTTAAGGTATACAAAGTAATGGTTTGATATATGTACATATTGTAAAATGATTACCACAATAAGGTTAGGTAACACATCCATCACCTCACCTAGAAGTGTGTGTGTATGTGCGTGTGTGTGTGTGTGTATGATGAGAAGTTTTAAGATCTGTTCTCTTAGCAACTTTCAAATATACAATATGGTATTCTTAACTGTCGTTACCATGTTGTACATTATACCCCCAGAACTCTATTCGTCGAATAATTGGAAGTTGGTACCCTCTGACCACCTTCACCCCAGGAAATGATAATTTATCATCAAGGTATTTATACTGAATTCAGATAGTGATAATAGTGTAGGTCCCTGTTGCTTAACCTTTTTCAGACAGCAAGAACTGCATTTTTAATATATGCATCTGCTCAAGTTAGATTCTCAAGAATGTTCATGTCCTGGTAAACATCTTGAGGCAGATATGGATTTCTTGAGCATGTACAAAGTGCCAAGCACTGTGCTAGGTACTATGGGGGTGATATGTAAGATGCAATTTCTCCTGTCAAGGGGGTTTACGGTCTAGCTGACAAAGAAGCCATGCCCATATCATCTCTTTTTGAGTTAAGTGCCAATGATGGAGAGGCTATTGATAAAAGAGTATGAGCGACTGTGACATCCGTTGCAAATAAATATAATGGCCTGAGCAAAATCTTTGAGGCAGGAAACGTGAGCTTGGTGGGTGCCAAAGAAACTATTGGGGCTGGAATAAAAGGTTCTTTCTTTTTTAAAGATTTATTTATTTGATTTGAGAGAGAGAGTTAGTGAGCACGGGGAGGGGCAGAGGGAGGGGAGAGAGAGAATCCTAAGCAGACTCCCTGCTGAGCGTGGAGTCCAACGTGGGGCTCGAGATCACAACCCCGAGATCATGACCTGAGCCAAAAGCAAGAGTCGAATGCTCAACTGACTGAGCCACCCAGGTGCCCCACGAATAGTTCCTTAAAGGGAATAACATAGCAGAAGAGAAAGTTGAAAAGGCAGGCAAGGCAGGGGACAGAATACGCTCATTTCCATCTCCCAGCTGTTTTCTAGGGCTATATGCCTGGAACTCAATAAATATGAATAAATTTTTTTAAAAACACGTGTCTAATTTAAAGCAACACCCAAAGAACAATATCTTGAGTTAATCTGTACAACATGTGGCATTGTAAAATAACCCTTCAGGGTGTCCTATTTTAAACAGCCCCCTTTTTAGTCTCTGCATATATCATGTGGGCCACCCAATGAGACCAGTTGGAAATGAGAGCTGTGGATTAGAAAATTTTGCCAGAGCGGTTAACATCTCATTGGATCAAGCTGAGCAGCTGTGTGATTTCAAACTCACTACTTTCTCGTGAAATGATGTAGCATGGATTTCTGGATGTTTGGAAGGAACAGTCATTGGTCACATGATCTCACATAAGAGCCTTTCACATGAGATACACCACTAGCCAGAATCTGTCCTTGACACATGATCTGTTTTTTCTTGTTCTCTCTTGGCCACTGCCTTCATCTGTCACGTTCTTTTAAAAGCAAGATCCTAGAGCTTTGCTTTCAAATCAGTATTCTAAGGCGAATTTTGTGATGTTTTGAATTAATGGCAGGGAACCAGGGGTATGGGCGATTGCAAATGGCAGATGATGAATAACTCATTTATATGTGACTTGGAAAGTCTGTTTATACTTACACTTGACTACGGGTGAGTCTGTTTTTAAAATTCACTTTCAAACTAAATAATGAAGTCTTACTGTAAAGGTCTGACTTGAGCTGCTGAGAGGCTGGCCTAATTTCCTGCAACCTGCTCCATGCTGGGTAGAGAATAAAAACATCGCCTGTTGCCCAACATATTACTTACATAGCATTGTTCTAAGTCTCACTGACAAGTGTAACTGAAATATTTTATTCTGCAGCTCATGACTATTTCCTCTTAGTTTGTCCTCAAGAAATATGGAAGGGACTACAATCAGAGGACTTAAAAAGGAAAAATAGGATAGTTGTGTATAAGGAACTATAGGGAAAGAAATATACACAGAAAATGGAAGGATTGGGGTTCCATGGTATCAACAAATCTTTAAAAGATTGCATGAAATAAAGGGGTTGAAGCAAAACCAAGATAACATGACATTTAATGCTCAAGAAGTTATTGGTCGAACCAAACCGAAAAGCTCACACAGATCGGGGGTGGGGGGTGGGGGGTGGGAAAAAGGTTTCTCTGAGATGAAGAAATTGGATGGTTTATGCACTCCCAAAGTGCAATTGCAAAAGATTGGCAGGGTGGCTGTGGCAGGGGGCGGGGCGGGGGGGGCAGATGGCTATAGAACATGGAATGGGAGGATTGTAAAATTATTTTTGAAAAAGCAATGAGAATCTTGTTTTTCAACAAAAAGGATATGTCCATAAATATGCGATTGTGATTTAGTGGTTTGTCGGGATTACAAACTGGATCCCAGGTAAACCTCGGGAGATCTTCTTAGGTATCATAATTAGAACTGGATCATTTTTATGCTTTCCAAGTGTCTGCTCCTGAAGACCAGGGTCTATTTTGAAATGCTCATTCAGTAAGCCATTGTGGATTTAAATCTTATGAATGTATGTAAACTCTGTTTTTGGGAAGCCATTAGCACCTCTTGGTTTGAATAATGTAATGAGTTCCATATATTCAAACCAGCCGCTTCCCACTCCACCGCCCATGTGACTCTGTTTTAAGCTTGTCTTTGTTTAGTTTCAAAAGTCTCCCTTATCTCTGCTGTATTAGGATTTGGCGAATGAGTTCACTTCACCTTGTGGATATCCATTATTATTTGACAGACTGATTATATCCCTTCTGCACCTTCATCTATTCAGACTAGAGTGCCTACAGTCTGTAATCTCTGTTCATATAGCAGCTTCTCCACTCCACCCCCCCGCCCCGCCCCAAAGATCCCCGCTGACTTTCTCAAGCTTTATTCTGTCTTGTCACCCATGGAGCCTGGAAGAGTATGTTGTAACCGGGGTGAAAAAGCATCTTGCCTGTGCCCCTGGGCATCATTTTGCTCATTTGAATGCTTCGTGGATGATCATTTACATTTCAGCAACATTCTTTGGATTCGGGGGGAAATATATACGTCAGGACTGGCATAGGACCGCCTGCCCTTTTCGTTGGCTGCCCTACCCGCCAGCCTACAGGGTTGTCTGCGATGTTTGTTCATTGGCAAAAGAATGCCAAAGGGTAGTGTGTTAATGCCTGGCATCATTTTTAAAGTCATTAGCCTTGCATTTTATTTTTGTAGTGAACTGGGATGGCAGCCTGCCAGGGCCAATTAACCAAAGTTTAGAAGACTATGCGGTTGAGGTTCCAGCCGTCTGTTACCTGCGCAGTTCCTGCCAGTTAGATGACTTTCACTAGGGCTACTTTATGAGGGTATAAAAACTTCTTAGCAAATTCAGTATTTTATTAGGCACCGCACAGTCCCTATTTCAGGAAGACAGTCCATACCAGGAAACATACAGGAAAGGAAAGACTTTTCTGTTCCCTCGGTGGGGGCCTTTTAAACATGTTAGCCATCTTGGCAGTTGGCACTAAGTGAGGGAGGCACTTGTCATTCAGAGGGGATGGTTTTAGCATCTGTGATTTGGAGACACAACAGGAGCCAGAGTAGTCAATGCTCCGGCCCTGGGGCGTTTAGGTCAGGCAGGTTTCTTCCAGCATCGATGCTGTTCCTACTGGGGATGGCAGGAATCAGGGGCACCAGGAGCCTCTTAAAGCAACAGGAGTTAAGCCCATACAGCAAAACTGAGGCTGAAAGTAAAAAGAGGCTGACTTTGAAGCCAGGAGGCAAATGATTGGTTGAAGGAGCCGGGTTTTTAAGTTGAGAACTTAAAAACAGCATCTGTATCTTCTTTTCTCCCTTCCCTCCTCTCATCTCTGTTTCCCTCCATCCTTATGCCTCTCAGGGTCCCATCAAAAGCTCCCAAGGGAATAACACAAATGAGGGAAAGATAGTTGGATGGAAAGAGAAATCATTCTAGTATTTTCGTCGCTTTCTCTTCCACCTCCACTCTGACTGACTGTTGCATGACTAGTTTGGGCTCCAAAGGACCATGAATTACGCTAACAAAAACAGGAATGTGTCTTTAATATTAAATGTTTTGGTGATATCAAGATGCCCACAGAAGCATTTTGGTAGCCATATACAACTGGCTTTGTCCTACAGAAAACTACATTTATATCCATTAACACCCCCTTGACATTTATATACGAAAGGAGAATTGTCTGAAACTCAGAGGAAAAGAATACATGGGATTTATGGGTGCTTGAAACCAAAAAATGACACTTTTTCTTCCTGTCACATTCCTTAAGTCTTTGAGGAGATCATTGCTTGGTGTGCTTGGAGACAGTTAATGTAAGAGGTCACCTGGTGCCTTTAAGTTCCTTGGGAATTAAACAGGATGGAAACCAGTTCCGGGACCATACTTCTGTCCTGTCTGGCATCTGTGTAGATCCCTTTGGAGGGGCCTAAATGTCTTAGCAGCGTTTTTGCTATCGTAGGGCTTTCGCAGTCGCTGTGAGGTAATACGGCCGTGTTTATTGTGCACCGTACAGTTGTACCACTGGACGATGAGGAACTGCTACTTTATATCGCCTAATCGCTTCTTTCTTCCAACTTCGTATGTGGTTAGAAGTAGCTGATCTCTTGCCTCGTATTTTTCTATTCAAGGCTTTTATGGTTTTAAAAGGAAATTCTTTGGGGTGTGCCGATTTATTATATTTGTTGCCAATATTTGTTTAGCATCACCTGTAGGAAAAGGATGGCATATTGGGCAAAGATTTGTTGTGCACTTGCTCTGTGAGACACGTAAACCCCTGAGCACGGTACCTCTCACATAGTGGGTGTGAGATGGTGATCTTAACTTGAGCAGTAGCAGTGGAGGTAGAGAAAAGCCAGAGGTGGGTGTGAGAAACATCGAGAACATGAGAACTGATGGGGCTTGGTGACTGGTTGGAAGAGGGTAAAGGTTGTGAGTCAGTCGCTACAGGAGGGAAAGGGATGACTTCGGTCATCCTGAGTTTGTGCTAGGGGTCACCCACCTATGGGGAGATGTCCAAGAGGAGTCAGAAATACAGAGGAGAGCTTCGGAGACATGTGGAGACTTACAGAGAAATCCAGAAGTTACCTACATAAGGCATCATAATCAGAGTCAGGAAAATTGGAAGATTTGCCAAAGAGTTCTGAGAAGAAGACCCAGCAGAGGAAGAGTCAGAGAGTCCAAGTACGCTTGAATACCAGAGGATGTTAGCATGGAAGGCAGAGAGCTTGAAGAAGGAGCCGTGTCAGATACTACAGAGAAGTAGGAAAGGATAGAGTGGCCATCATGTTCCGCAACTCTGAGGTCATTGGTGACACTGGAGGACCAAATTTCACTAGCGTGGTAGGTGTGAAGGCCACACTGATTGGAGCTGAGGAAGTCAGCATTGATTCCTCTTTTAATATATTTAGGAGAGGGCGTGTGGTAACTTGAGACAGGAGGGAAGGAGAGGAGATTAGGTGAAGAAACAGAAATCATGTGGAATGTCTTCAGTTTTATTGAGTAAGGAGAAATGCCATTTGCTAAGAGTAAAGAGGACAGGAGTGGGTTTGGGAGGTGGGAAATTGGAGAAGCGTGGAAAATGGGAAAGGTTGAGATTGGCCGCCCTCAGAAATAGCAGGTAGTCAGCAAGATATGAGTAAACATCAATGATGTTGTTAAACATCAACCAGGGCTCAGCTCTATTGTGAGTTTATACCGTCAAAATGGCAAAATTTAAGTGTTCCTGGAGAAATTCCTGAAATTGGGGATGGGAGCAGAGAAAAAGTAAACAATCTGGGGATTGGCAAATTGAGGAGAGAGAGAGAAGTCACATGGCGAGGACTCTTAGAGACTACCAAGAGCACAGGATATCTGGAAGAAGAAACGTGACGACTTAAGTCATACGTTTTGCTACCATTTATTCTCTCTGAAACAAATGATATCAATTGTCCTTCCAATTGTGGCTTGAGGGGAAAAAAAAAAAAGAGGGATTCCCTCTACCCCTAACTTACTGCTGTTAAAGTGATGACTGGTACATCATCACTAAAAAATCAGAGTTGAATGTCCATGTGTGAGAATTCATTGAAGCCATATGCAACATAAAGTAGTGATTTCTGTACTTGCTCAGGACTCCTAGAACCCCCGCAAAAAAGTCACTCTCCTTCCCCACCCTTTGGAAAGTTCATGTTACTATTCTGTGCCAGTTATTAAAACAGGCTGTGCCATTCAAGCTTGAAATGCGTTTGTGTTGCCATGGTTTGTGTCAATATTCTTTCCCGTCATGCTTACAGTTGCCTGTGTTCACTGAACCCCAACAGGTGCGACTTTAATGTAGAACTTAAAGAAAGATGCAGGGAAACATCTGTTAGCCTTAGATTCGGTGTGCACTTTGAATGAAGTTATAATTGTGACATTTTCTATTACGTACCAAGGGTTGATTTTGCGAGGCATTCCTTCCAGAACTCATTAGTTCTTGCTAGGCACCATGCATCTGATCTAAGATGATTATTCCTGTGAGCGACACAAGAAGCTATTAAATCCAGCTTCTATTTTCTGAGATGGAGAGTACTGTCATGTTTGCCTCCAGAGACCCCCAGTTTCCTACCATTACATTTCTTCCTTGGGTTTTAAGAGTGCAGAAGAAGGGTGGGGACTGGGACAAAGAAAGGTGGGTGGTGCTGAGTACGGGAAGGAGCTTGAGCTCCGTGAAAGTAGGGAAATCAGGCCTAATCTCATCTCCATTTCCCTTAGGATCCGTGATAGCTGTTTCTGGAGGCTTTTTAGGTTTCTTAGAACTTCTCCGTGTGTGTTATTAAACCTTGTCTGTTCCTCTATAGTTATTAGCTGTAAAACCCTTTACAAAACCTCAAAAGGGTTTCTGGGCTTAAGTAGATACAGATGGGGAGTGGGGGGGGGACCATATAGCTGTGTTCTGCTTGGCAGTGGGCCCAAGAGAAAACCTGGGTCAAAGAATCAGTGTTGGCAGTCGAGGAGAAGAGGGAGGAGGCCAGCACCTAGGGCCCATTGACAAGAAAGCGAAGATCGATTTGGGCCCAGAAAAGGGCCCAGGAGAGGCAGCTTCTTAAGAGGTCTTCTTTTCCTCTGGCTGGAAGTCATCTTCCCTCGCTTTAAACTTGACTTGTATCTCTGTAAAGGGGCCTGTGTTTTAGTATCTTGTACATGTTGTTTCACTGTTACCTTGTATTTTAGTAGCCAATTGTAAACTTGCCTTACCTTTCTGTTTAGACGTCCAAGCTCCTTGAGGGCAGGTACAGTGACTGGCATTTGTTCCAGTGCCTTGCCCACAGTGGCTACATATGGAAATTTTGACTGGAGACCAAATATGTAGGTTATGATCCGCCCTTTCTCCCATTGCTTCCATATGTGGTTTTTGAGCACTACTATTATAGGAGTAGAGGGGAGTTTTGAGAAGGTGGCCTGCTCTCCGGGAGCTGCCTGTCTAGGCAGGAAGATGAGACACCGTAGGCCCCCTTTGATTCTATGCTAGTGGCAACTTGTTCATGTGTCTTTCTCGTTTCCCAGTTGCAGTTGTAGCTAATATTCTCTTTGCTCTGAAAACCATGATCTATTCTCCTCCAGCCATTTATTTTCTGGGCCCAGCAAGCCAGTAATTTAATAACTGATCCAGTGAAGACTCATTGTCAGACCCGACAGTGACAGTGACACACTCCTTCCTGGGAGCTACTCAGGCATTTCAAGCCACAAGAGAATCTTAGAGTCAGTGCTCTTAGTCAGGCACTAAATGCCTAGCCTGGGAGCCTGAGAGAGAGAGAGAGAGAGAGAGAGAGAGAGAGCATGCGCAAGTGATTGGTTCTTTCCCAGAGGGCCACTTCCATCTCTTATTTCCCCCTTCCCTTTTCCGGTTCCGGTAAGTGACTGGACTGGTTTGGGGGGCCGTAGCTTGATCTCCAAAAACAACAGAAGGTCTTTGAAAATGACCTTAGTTTTTTTTTTTTTTTTTCTTTTGAAGACTATTGGAGCAACAGGTTAGCTGGGATTTTTTTTTTTTTTTTGACCAGGGAAATTCTATTTCCTGTATTTGCTAAGAACGTTATGAATGAGTTACCATGTTACTGTAGGTTAAGATAATCTAGAAATGTATCTGGAAAATCTATTTCAATTACCTTCTGGGTGCTTTTAGTGAAAATAATAAATTTCAAAGAATTAGGAGAGTCATAAAAATAAGTGTTATGAGGGGAGTATGTCTCATTTTTCACCTTCAAAATTAAATACGCACTGTCAGGGTCACTGCCTTGCTTGTAGCCGCCATAGGTAACTTCTGAAGGAGGTAAAGGGAGCCATTTCCCATAACACAGAGATTAAAGCATGCAATTTACTGAAAATCTAAATAAAGAGTGACCTAATGCTCAGTTGTGCACTAAAAGGGATGCTGCTTCATATTTACAATTTGCATATGGGTACCCTGTTGAAACTTTCATTTGCATACATATATAAGGTATTGATTTTTGGTTAATGGGACATGAGGTCATTTCTCTTTAGTTTCTCTCAATTTAAGTATCATTTTCTTTCTCTCCGTATTGCTCACATAGAGGAAGGCAGAAAAATGGCCTCAGATGGTTGTGTCTGGAAATGCTACGTCTCTCAGTCTCTTTTTCTTTCCATTTTTCATATTTAAATTGTCTATGTACCTCGGTAACCTCAGCAGCTGGTTGCTGCTTCAGCCTCAAAATTTGCCCGACAAGAAAGAGTTATGCCCTCAGACAGTCCCCATTGCATGGTCTATGGAATGCAGTGAGGCCCTGAGGCCCCGGCCCGTGTGAAGTGGCTTGGTTGAGCTTGTTGGGATACAATACAGGCACTTGCCTGGCCCTCCTAACTGAGCTGAAGATTTACTGCCAAAATGGCACCAGGGCTTAATTAGATGTGGGCTTCAGAATTTTTAACTATTATCCTGGTTACTTACCAATTACCACACAGAAGAAAAGACGAACAAGGCACTCCACATTGTTGAGACAACAGAATCAACTGATTTACACCTGCCTGTACATTCTGATGCAAACAAACTTTACATAGACTGCTGTTGCAACGACCGAAAGCCGAATGGATTTACCCTTCTAGGAGTGCATTTTCCTGTGTGAAAGGCTTCTCGCCTTTTTTCCCCCTCCTGTTTGACCCAATAAAAACACACACAGCTCATTATAGAGTAGGTACCCCGTGGTGAGGATTGCTTGTGACTTTCCAATATGAAATGACAATATTTATATGCATCTTTTTTTTGGTGAAAAGTTGCAAAAGTAATTTATTTTGCAAAATACCACCTGCAGTAGTGTAACCTTAATTACACTGTTTTGTTGGTTTATGTGTAAAAAAATAAGAATGACTCTTATTGCTTCTCAGTACCCAGATGACACAGTGTAATGTTGTCTGTTTTATTTTTATTGTTATCTTTATGTATTTATTTTTTCTTAGGGAGAGAGAGAGAGAAATGGGGTGGGGGGAGGAGGGTGAGAGGGACAGGGAGAGAGAGAATCGTAAGCAGGCTCCACACAGGGCTCGATCTCACGACCCTGAGATCAGGGCCTGAGCCAAAACGAAGAGTCGGATGCTTCACCGACGGAGCCACCCAGGCGTCCCTGTTACCCATTTTAGAAGTAACACTTCCCATGATAGGTTTGAATTTTTAACTTGTAGAGGGAGAAAACATTAATATTAAAATATCTTTTTGGGGGGGTAGGATATAAATGAAAAGACATCCCACAGATAACTGTAATTGAATTTTATTGAAGGAAGAGAACTTGTAAATAGGGCAACAGCTGGACGTCTTAAATTTAAAAAAACCCAGAAAACAATATCCCATTTAATGTACTAGTGTCTAAGAGGGAGTTTATTGTGCACACATCACACTTGCAGTTCAAGAAGAGCAGGGGCATGCTTTTTCCCACCGGCAAACTGTAATCTGCGTAAAGCACCAGGTATGTTTCCCTAAGCCATTGAAATGCAAGGGACTTTGAGAATGAAAGAAGATCCAAAATTAACACTAGTTATTTCCGTTTCATTCACAGTTTGAGAGTTGTGTTTCACACTCTCATTTGAATAAGATATTTTCTTGCTTCATGAATACAAATTTTCAACGACAACAAAAGTCAAAGCACATGTTGGTAAATTGTAACACATTTCCCCATAAATTTTCACCAAAACTTCAGAAGGGCACTCCCAAGGAAAAAAAAAAAATATTTTCAAATTGGGCAACGTAGCCCATCTGTCAGTTAGACTTGGGTTCAGGGTAGACGAGGCTGCCGGAGATGTGAGTGTTGCCTGTTCACAGAGATTAGGGATGGGGCTGAGCAGGATCGGGGCCAGGTGGCCCGGGGAGGCGATGGAGGTTACGGCTCTTTGTACATACCCACCGGCATGAGATGCCAACAGCTGGAGAACAAATTTGGTATAAATTCCCGGGAGCTACTGTCAGTTAATGTGAGCCTTCCAGGAACACATACCAAATAATAGCCTACTTTCTTAATTCTATTATGGGAAATTTCTTCAGAGTCAATCCCTGTGAAATGGGATCAGAAACGGCGTTAGTCCAAACCGTGAAGTGAGTGCAATTTGGGTTTCATGCCCTTTAACCTCTTCTTCATCTTTCATCCATTCTCCTTCCCCCTCCTAAGGTGCCGATGCCGTGAACGTGCTACCCCAACTGTCCCTATGCCTCCCTCCCCCAACACTACCACCCTGCCGCACCCTTTCGAGAAAATACCCTGTGATCTAGATTTTGGATCTATTGCCCTCCCCTCCTCTCCCTCTGGGTGAAGTTAGCTGGGTATTCCTGTTCTTCCAGATGCTGGCTGTGTGAAGGGAAATGTGTCAGTAATCAGAGAGGCTTAATGTGTTCTTCTTCTTAGGAGTGTTTCCGTGTTAACTAGGTGTGTGTGTGTGTGTGTGTGTGTGTGTGTGTGTGTGTGCACGTGCGCGCGCATGTGCACAGTGAGGCTGGTGGCCGTTGCATAGTTCCCTTAATACAAAAGGATGAAATGTACATGATGGCATTTATTCGTTGTGGGGCCTCCTCAGCACTCCCCAAACCCCATCACTTGGGTGACCCCCTTCTCTGCCTGAATAGGAGATGTTTGCATCCATTTATTCCCTACCTGCCAGAAATGCAATTTTAAGATTGTTCCTGTTGCCCAGTGGAGCCACGAAGAACCTTTCAAGATTAGCAAAATATTCATTCTTATCTAGAGAGAGATGGCATCATTCTTCAAAATCCTTCTCTTACTATGCTTAAAGAAAATATATATTTTTTTCCCTTAAAGCGTTGGTCAGAGTATTGAGACCCAGATTTATGACTATTCTATTGACAAGGGATTATTGCACAGATGTTTTATTTGCTGTTTCTAGGGGCTTATCAAAAATAATTGACTAGCTGTCATTTTCTGCATGAGACCAATTACTATTGACCCAGCTTTGCTTATTGTTTTCATTAATGTCTAATAAAAAATGAAAATGTTACAGAATGTTCTTAGAATTGACATGAGAAAAGCAGTGTTAAGAAGTGAGTGGGTATCTCTTGTGCTTTCCTAGTGTTGCTGAGCAGAGCCAATGTTTGGTGCCAAGAGCTGTGTGAACAAAAGCATCTCCAGTATGCAAAAATCAAATCCACCAAAGCCAGGTTTTGGGGGCCTGGGGGTGGGGCGGGGAGAGGTAGTAGGCTGTGATGTGCACCTTCTAGAGTTGGGCAAGGCCCCGACCATATGTGAAAGCCTAGGAGGCAGTAGGATAGCTTCTGTCTCTTCTGTGATTAATATAGTCAGGATTTTTTTAAAGAGAAGAAGGAAGTGAGACAGGTGTGATCTGTGACTTGGCACCTTATAAAGGCGAGGGTTGCCTGTTTTACCTTTGTTATGTGGTCCGTTGGTTGGACGTTACATGTTGATGCGACTTTGTGCTGTCGTCTAGGAATGACTGTATTTCTACCATGGGAGGAGTCTGGTAGATGACGTTTGGCAGTTGCTGATTAGACAGGAAGACACGTGTGACTTATTAAATAAGTGTCCCATTCTTCAAGGGTAGGGTGAAAAGTAAAATCCCTCAGTTACAGAGTGGCCAAAAAAAAAAAAAAAAATCCCCTTTTCCTAAAAGACCAAGATTGTAGCCAATAAAGGGGCAATGCAAGCTTCTATTTACATGCAAATATAATTTATGGGTTTGGTTTAAGGAGCTGAAAACTATTTTTGTATGAATTGGGGCTCTTCCTCTTCAGTTTCTTTAAGCGTCTCCAAATATATTTAGTATCATCTATGACCCAGTGCCCATTTAAACTGGTACAGAGGACATAACCAAACTTGAGCCGATCGAACTTTGGGGTTGCTAATCTTTTAGAACCAAGAACTCAGAGTTGAAACTACATAGTCACCGGTCAGAGTCTAGCTCTTATGGGCCAAATTTCAGATATGCCTAACCAAGTCGGTTGGTTTCATTCTTGTCATTGGAATTAAACAATCACAGTCAAAGCTCCTTTGTTTTTGAGAGCCCAGCGGCCCCATGTTACCCCAAGTAACCAGACTGGATGCAGATTAGTCATTTACTGTGATGAGATTATCTATAACTAAAATTTTAAGCCTCTGCAGTTTTGGGCCTATACAAATAAAGCCTCCTCCCAACTGGGTTACAATGAATATTCCAATCAACTTTTTAAAAAGAAGACTCGCCATGTGTGCTGGAATACGAAGCTTGAAGATGCTGTCAATGTTGATTCCATAGGACTCTCTATAATTAACTTCGTAGTTAACCGCAAATCTATTGTCAGACTGACTTGAGTTAGAATCCTGGTTCTAGCCTTTTCTAGCTGATGAACTCTAGACGAGTCCATCTTTCTCGGTTCTGGTTTCCTCATTTTTAGAATGGGTACAGTGACAGAACCTTCCTCGTACGAATGTTGTCCCGATGAAAGAAGATAATGCATGCAAAGCCTGGCACATAGTAAGCACTCATTAAGTGCTAGCTGTTAGCACGATTTTTAACTGTCATGGTAGTTTTTCACAGCTCTCTGAGTGCTGCTTATTTGCTGGCCTCCCTCATTAGGCTGTGAGTACTTTCAAGAGAGGACGACGTCTGCCTGACTCTCCTTTGTATGCCCCGCACGTAGCCTGGAGACTGTGAAGTAAGCACTCTGGGCCTCAGTTTCAAAATCTGGAAAAAAGGGAGCTAATATTGGCACTTACCCTCATAGGGTTGTTATGAGGATTTAAACTATTACCTAGGCTAACATATGGACAAAAGCCTCAGTGATTCACGTATATACTTGGAATTTACTTTCCTTTTGTATTCGCAGGATTGCCAAGGGTCCAGTGGTATAATGCCGGTAGTGTTTGCAAACTCACAATCGTGACAGAGACGTTGGGGAGGGTGTCGGTAAATCTCTCTTGAAATGTTCACTTTGTCAGGAAGCTGAAACCTGCACAGACATGCACTCGCTCCTTCCGAAGCCCCAGATCTTGTTTGCTAACGTCATTCATGGCCACCCGAAGTAGCTGGGGATGCCTTCCCCTTCGTCTCCACCCCCACTCACCCCGACCGGGCCCTGGGGTCCCTGGCAGAGCACAGTCCTTCCACAATAGCTTTCTTTCACCTAGGTGCGCATCCGGGCTTCCCGAGGGGATTCCCAGGGAGCCGCCAAGACAGAGAATTTTAGTCTGGAATTGCTGGTCTCCAGGAGCAGCCCCCCTCAGGCCCCACGAGCTCTGCGTTCAGAAATCCTCTCCAGGAAGGCTGGCCAGGGAGAGCAGAAGGAGGCCTGCATTGTCGCAGAGGGTCCTGGAAATGGAGCCTTGAAGTCTTGAACAGAAGAAGATGAGGGCTTCTGAACATGGTTCCGTGGTTAATACGTTTGGGAAATGGTGGGTGAAACAGGGCTGTAATTCACTAATGTATGATTCTAATCTCCAAGAGATATAGTACATAGGGTTTTCTAAAGTTACTAGACCAAGAGACTTATTTTCCAAGGAGTAGTTAATGGGACAAAATGTTGCATGGAATCCACTTTTGGAATATTATCCCCTTCACCAATGAGACTCATTTTGGTTTCCATCTTCCAAGACGACCTCCTGTTCATTAAGATACCAACCGAAACCTTTAGTTTTCCATCTCTCAGAGATGAATCTGGTCCTAATCTAAAAGCACGGTGAGAAATGGCAGTAGTGCACGGTGGAGCTGGAGCAGGCGAATGCAGGAGTGCGCGGCGATTCGTCAGAAATGAACCTGGCTCTGGACTGACACTGGAGCACGGGGTGGGAGGGGCGTGAGCAAGAGCGTGAGAGAGCATGCGCCATCAGCATCTCAGGGTACTGTAGATGCCAGGTCGACGGGGTGCACGCGGAGGCTATAATGTAGCGTACTGCTTACCACCCAACACTTTCTTTCTAATTGGTCTACTCAGAAAGGGCACCTTTTGCAATCCCTCCATCCTTTTTCCAGCTGGATGGCCCAGAGGGGGGTGCTTTTTTGTGTGTCTGTGTGTGCCAGAAGGGTCCCTTTCCCTACTTTGCACAAAGGCACACTATGTGCTAGCAGGGGTCCTAAGGGTAATTACAAGACGTGGTGTGAAGGCAAGGGTGTCTATTTGGTATTCGAGGGGACAGGTGCCGGAAGACTGGTGATTGTTGGGAATTTTCTTTGGATAACGGCAGCGCGCTCCCTCAGCAGCTCACTTTCCTAAATTGTCTATTGTTCCGCTTATTAGCCTCTATACATACGCCCTGCTCTCTGTACCCAGATATCTATTCATCTCGATAATGATATGATCTCCCATCTACCATACCATCTAAGAATACTCTCTGGCACGCTAAAATATCTCCGCAGCTCTGCTAACCCATTCTTATAACAAGACAAGCTACCCTTCCCCCTTTTTATCCCTTTATCTATAAGTACTTTTTAAAACAAGGGCTGACAGCTTTATTGTTCAGGAATAATTGCCAAAAGGCTTAGTGGACTGTACTTGCCAGTAAAAGGTTATTTGCTGACTTGGGATATGGGTTCCTTTGCTGTAGTGTGTCATTCCAATTATGTTGTCGTATCTTGAGCCTGGTGCTGTTCTGGGGGGGGGGGCACAGTGAACATGGCGGTGGCTCATTTGTACAGTGGTGGTTCTTCCCCATTTGTCCTGATGCTTTCATAGCTATCATCTGGGCCTTCTAGGTAATCCAGGCTGTTCCTTTCATCTTAAAGATGAGGAAACTGGCCCAGAAAGGGGATATGGGTTACCCGAGATCACACTGTGGGTTGATGGTGAGGACAAAATAGAACCCAACTTCCCCTCACCCTGAGGCCAGGACTCTTGAACTCATAGCTTTGGAGACTAAATTCATAGGGTAAAGGGGGAGACTGCATTCATATTTGAGTGTTTTCTGACATGTAAAATTTATGTAGATAGCTCTGCCTAGCAGGAGCCAAAGAATGATAATTCAAAAATAGTTCTGTAAACTTCATATCCAAGTTAATTAAACAAACTTTTATTGATCTAAGAGAAACTGGTTAATCAAGTTCATGATTCATTCATAATCAATTTAACTCGATATGAAAATATTTGTGGTACAAGCAAGAGATGGGAGGAAAAAGGAGCCAGAAAACCAGAAGAACAGGACAGAAGGAAGGGGACTTAGGGAAGGAACCGTTATGTGCGTGATGGAGAGGGGTAGATCAAGATGGCTGAGGGCAACCTAAACACAAACATTACACAGTAGATAATTAAATTATCCATTACTCCATGCTGTGTATCTTTCTTTCCTGAGTTCAAAGCATTTCACCAATGTTATCACACCCAGCATCACAGTATTCCTTTGAAACATGCAGTAATTATTGATTCCCTAAAGCACACACTAGTGAAATGACCTGGCCCAAAGCAGAGGCCATGGAGATAGACCCTAAAAGTATTGCCAA
The DNA here is from genome assembly GCF_009762305.2 of Zalophus californianus. Taxonomy (NCBI): domain Eukaryota; kingdom Metazoa; phylum Chordata; class Mammalia; order Carnivora; family Otariidae; genus Zalophus; species Zalophus californianus. Next base: position 17,789,852 of record NC_045612.1, read on the forward strand.
GCTGTGGGGCAATAGAACTCACTCATTTAAATAATATGTGCTTGTTCATGTTAGTCTTCATTAACTTGTCTAACAGTCCCATCATTCTTAATTGGAGTTTTTGTTTTGAGCCCTATGAAGTTAGTACATGTTCAGTGTAGAACATTTTTAACGCTATGGAAAACAAGAAAGAAGAACATAAAACTCATACCACCGTCCTGCTATCCGAGGAAGATTGCTATTAACATTTTAGTGTGTGTTCTTCTGTTTTTAATGCATTGTAATACCTTTGTAGTGCTAGAAAGCAGCAGTATTGTTGCAGGAAGTGTGGAAAATTCACAGAAATGTTAAAAAGAGCAGTAAAATCACCTCTCATCACACTACCCAGTGATAATTACTGTTAGCATTCTGGTATATTTCCTTTTACCCTCTTTTTTCCCCTATGCATTCACAAAGAAACATACACTGTTTTACCCAAATGTGATTATGCTGCATATATAGTTTGATACTCGCTATTTTCGCTTCATGTTACATTATGAGTAGTTTACCATGTTTTTAAGTAGTCTTGAAAACATTATTTTTAATGGTTGCATAGAATTCACTCGTGTGGCTGTACCATAATTTATTATGAATGTACTATAGTTTATTTACCATTTCCACTGACAGTGTATGAGAGTACCCAGCTCACCCAACTCCTTGTCATTGCATTTTATCTCTTCACATCTTGGCCAATTTTCTAGGAGAACGATGGAATCTCATTGTTTTAACTTTTCATTTCTTTGATTACTAATGGGGGTGAACTTATCGAAAAGCAGCTCAGTTTTTGACATGTGGCTTTCAACGCCTACTGAATGCACAACTTCTAGTCAAAACCACATATACATGTTGAGGGCTCATGGCTCCAGTTGTGACAGAACAAAGATTGCCTTGCTAATATGTTTTATATAGCGCTGGGCTTGGTGCCACAGCCGCTAAATAAATCATAAACTCCCTGACAACCGGGCCCATGTCTTAATCATTTCTGCATCTCCCAGAGCCCCCAGCCTAATGCCTGACACAGAGGAAGCCTTAATAAATGTTTGTTAAATGCATATGGAGGTGGAGCTTTTGTGAGGGTCAATGTGAAGTTACTAAAATAGTTTCTGAAGTCTTGACATGGGAAAAAAGAATCCCCAGAGTTAAAATTTAGAAACCATTGCTTAGGACTCAACCAATCATCTCATTACAAGGAACAATGAAGAAACTGATCCCTTCATACAAGGGAACTTGGTGTGTGTGTGTTTGTTTGTTTGTTTGTTTTGCCGAAAGGAGCCCTTTTGCAGCCATGATACCACATCCATGTGCACAGCAGCACCAGGATAGAGGAGAGCCCAAAGCAAAGCAAGTAGAGGAGCGCCTGGCTGGTTCAGTTGGTAGAGCGTGTGACTCTTGATCTTGGGGGTGTGAGTTCGAGCCCCGTGTTGAGCGCAGAGATCACTTGAAAAAAATAAAATTTTTAAGAGAAAAAAAAAAAAGCAAAGCAAGTAGAAAGGACCAACTGGCTGCAAGAAAAAAATGAATGGATAAGAAGAAAGGGGGGCGGGATGGAAAGAAGAAATGTGGAGTCTGGAGCTATTTACCTGCACTTCCCTGTTTGGTGAAATGTTATAGAGCATTAAGGCCACAAAGATATGTGGAGATTGTTCATTTTTCTGAGAAGGAAAATGGGGCTTAAAGAGGTGAACTGACTTGGCCATCGTGATGCATCTTACATAAGAGCAGAGCTAGGTCTGAAATGAGGGTCTTCTTCTATGAGACCTTCCTTGACTATAATCCTACTCACATCCCTAGGCCCCATATCAGAACAATTAAGCAGCTTGAGCTTCCCCATCCTCCTTGCCAGTTCTTTACTTAAGACATATCTCTTGTCTTGCACTTCTTACACGGCACTTACAATCATGTTTTCCGTCTCTCCAGTAGACTGTGAGCTCTTCGAGGACAGGGACTGAGTCCTCACCTCTGTAACCCCAGTATCTAGCATGATACTTGATGCATCTAGATGCTCAATATTTGTTCATGAAGGATATCATGTTGCTTACCAAAGCTTAGTGTTAGGTTTTGGCATTCAGACCCTAAGTATCTGGAAATCTTTCTAGTCCGATACAGTTTTCAGGCACCGAATCACTCCCAATAATTTCTGCTAGTAAGTAAGGCTGCACTTGGAAAGGGGAAGAATAACTATTGTAGAGAAGCAATAGGCTGGGGAAGGGGAGTATGAAGGAAACAGAGGAGATGAGGGGAAACCGAGGAGGCTAGAGGAAGGTGATATTGGGTAGAAGGAAATGATTCTTAGTGGGGTATCACACCCATTTCACAGATGAGAGGAATGCGAGATGTTACCTGACTTGCCCAGAGTCACACAGTGCTGAGGTGGTAGAGCTGGAATTCAAATTTTTGTCTGATTTCAAAACTTCACCTTTTCCTTGGGTTTTCCATATGCTCTATGCTGCCTGTCACTGTACAGTAGTAGGAGGTCACTGGCGTTAAAAAGAATAAAACAGAAGAATGCTTTTCTTCTTAGAATTAAAAAAATTACATGTCACTTTCACCAAATATTAATGATATGCCAAAAACCTTCTTCTTTTGAGACTTTCCCCTAAATTTCCACGATAATTTTAGCCCTTTGGATTTGCTTATCTGTGTAACATAAATTTTATTAATGAAAGACAATAGCAGTATTGGAAAGCACCAAAACTATATATACATTTTCTTGCCTGATTGTCGAAGGGACAAAATACCAGCCTCTGTGCAGTTACTGGAAATCTGGCCACCTTGAGCCCACCTCCCACACTTTTTGCTTCTCTCTTGGCTCTACCGAACTTCCCACCAGCTCCACGATCCCCATCTCGGCATGCTGCTCATCTCTTGCTTGGCAAAATTCCCATTTTTAAGACTCTCACAACCAATTGGCGCTTCATTAGAAGTGATCAGTTGCTTGCCAGGATTTTTAAAAGTTTAAGATGTATTTATTTCCTCAACAACAAGGAAATCTTGCCTGGATCTTCAAAGAATTTCATTTTAGCTATGTGTTCTCCCATGTAAAGTTAATATCCACAGCAGTTGATTGCACCTAGCTGGTTCAACAGTGCTCCAGACTCAATAAATTTTCTAATTATTCCCGTTCTCCTTTCTGGAGGCAGCCTGGCACCAGCTGTAAGGGAAGGCAGGAAGACGGGCCTGTCTCACCCTCCACCCCTCAAAGGCCTTATTAAATTACAAATTCCATCTGTTCCCAAGAAGAACTCAAACTGAATAAAATATTGGGTCATTTGGTTTAATATCTTGACTTGATTTTGCCTTAATGAATTTTATCATCATTCTGCAAGAATCTAAAGCTTTCTTAGCAAAATTTGAGAAATATAGTTAGATGACTATATGGTGAGATCTGAGACCTGGAAGGGACATAAATAAGCCATTTGGCTCATCCCGCTGCTTAGGTATCTCAACACCTAAATCATATGTGAGTGATGGTTTTTCATCGCATTTGAAAAGATTTCTAAAGATAGATATTTTGTATCTTTTTTTTTTTTTTTCCTCCAGCAGTCTGTTCCAGTGTTTAAGTCTAAGTCTCTCTCATGGTCAAGAAGTTATCCCTAATGTTTGAATTTTCTTCTAGCTATGCTTTTAGGCCCAATTGATATGAGCAATTTAGAAATCGTAGGGAGATACATGACATTGAAATTTGCTGAAAAGTACTCAGAGTTGGATTACAGTCGAAACAATGAAGAATCACGCCAATCTGCAGGGATGTGAGCAGAAAAGGAAACAGTATAGTTGATCTCATCATGGATTTGCATGTAAATAAGGATGGAGCAGGGCATGGGAGGAGGAAAACAACGGGAAGAGAAAAGGGGAATTTGTATCAATGTCATTGGAAATGAATCAGTAGAGGAGAACGATTTTAGGGTAACAGTGTGAAATAATTGGAAGAGATAAGGCTCACTTCAGAGAGAGTAGCAAGATTTAAGGACATAGATTTTCAATTGAGAGAGCAAGGTTGATTGTACAAAACCCATGCGATCTCCCCTATGACTAGTGCCCTGGGAAGCATGGAAGGGAAGTAGATAGACGAAGATATTAACTGGTTTACCAGGAGGGCGAGGGAGTGGTGCAGTCTCTTTTTTTTTTTTTTTTTTAAGATTTTATTTATTTATTTGAGAGAGAGAGAATGAGACATAGAGAGCATGAGAGGGAAGAGGGTCAGAGGGAGAAGCAGACTCCCCGCTGAGCAGGGAGCCGGATGCGGGACTCGATCCCGGGACTCCAGGATCACGACCTGAGCCGAAGGCAGTCGCTTAACCAACTGAGCCACCCAGGCGCCCTGGTGCAGTCTCTTAGAAGCTAAGTTATCTGGCTGATTTTGAAGCACAAGTGAAGAAAAAACTTTTTAATACTGTAATTGGAGTGATGTGCATTATGGGATTTTATTTAGCAAGGACCTTTGTAAGGCGTTGGCAAAATTAGAAGTCACATTTGAGAAGTATCTCTTTTGAACAGGTATTCATGTGGGCCAGAGTAAAGGTCTTTCTTGAGGACAGCGGAATATAAATGAGGGGTAGAATCTTCCAGGGTGGACTTTTGGAATAGCTCATTTAGACAAATGAAAGTTCACATTTTCTCCTGAATATTATCACTGTTTCAAGCCTAATTGGAGATTCTGCCTAAGGAAAGAGAAAGGTGGATCAGGTGAAGACTGTTCTCACCTGAGGTACATTCTTGGGCCCCTGAGCTGAGGAGTTGCCATTGGTGAGGAAGGGTGAACTCACCAAGCACATACATCTTATATGTACTGGCAAGTGCATGATCATTGGACTGCTTATGAAATGGAACTTGCATGATTCTGAGGTAGCATTTCTTTGTACTAATGTCAGAAGTTTTTGACCAAGGTTGGTGGCTGTTGTAGTAAGGATTACTGAGTAAATACCACATCTCTGTTCGGTAGAGTGTTATTAGCTATTGATCTCCACCCCCCTCAGAAATTGGACAGTAGTGATCTCTTCTTGTTCTTCAGGATACTTCCAGGCTTTGGAGGTTCTGATAATTGTGTGAAGTTCTGAACCTTCACTCTTCAAACCATTTTACAAATCACTGTGGAGAAGCTAATGAGAATCCTGTGAATTTGCCGGGTTTGAACAGTAAAATCTGAACTTTTTTTTTTTTGTCTTAAGCTGTAAGGAAGAGCTCAGCTAGCTTTTTAAAAGAACAACAACAAACCGCATGAGTCAAACCCTAAAGATGAGCATATGATGAAGAAGAACATTAGTATCTTTGAGTTTAAATTTGTAATCTCAGGCTTAAAGTGAAGGTTATTGATTTCATCCATTTTAATATTTTGCACAATAGTCCAGACTTGAAGTGAGAGCAATAGAGAATTAGGTAAATTCTGGTCCATGAACTATTGATTAAGTAACAATATCTTTAAACCCAAGAGATGGCTGATTAAAAATAACTACCCAGGCAGTTTCCCCAAAGTCATAGGGATCCACAGATGGGTCAGCCAGGATCTCTGCCCTCAAGGGACTTCTAGTCTGGTAAGAAAATATATACCAAAAATAAGGTTGACTACCAAAAAAAAAAAAAAAGAAAAGAAAAGAAAGAGAAGACCCAGCCCAATGATAATCCAAAGTGGAATATGTCGTATGTGGTAAAAGAGGTAAAGACAGAGCTATACACGTTTAGGAGTGGAGGAGACTACAGTTGAGTGGGGGTAGGGAGATCAGGTAAGGACTGGACCAGAGGATCAGGTGACAGTTAAGTGGGCCCTGTCTCCACCAAGGATCAGGAAGGCTGGGCACAGGAAATGAGATTTTTCTCTTACTTTTTTGCCAGATGGAAAAGATTTGAAAGTGGTTGAGGGGAGCTTACCAAAAAAAAAAAAAAGAGAGAGAGAGAGAAAGAGAAAGGAAAAACAAAAATGGTTACCTCTTGAGCTAAATGCTGGTATTAAACTTTATTAGAAAGTTTGGTGAATTATGGACATGTTATTATTATATGTTGACAGATAAGAACAGATGTTAAGTACAGTGATTGGGAAAAACGTGTGCCTCTGTGGTCTCCATAAAATCTGTCTTTGAATCTTAGAGTTCTTACTAGAATTGCTCAGAAAGTTCTCAGAGCCATGCCAAACTTCAGTGAACTCATTAGTCTGTTGTCCAGCTTAGTTTATCTTGGTTAGGTGAGAACACATTTTAAAAATATCTTCACTTTCCCTTAGCTATCTCTTCAAGTATTTGACAAGAAGTCTTCTTTATATTTCGCCTAACTCACTTAAACGGTATTTCATCTTATTCTGTCTTCAGTAGAAATGGAGATCAGCCATGTGTATAATATCCTGGAAGACTTATTAAATGTTTTCCCCATTTCATCTAAGCTTAGGTAATTCCACTGTCATTACCTTTACTCACAAACCTCATTCCCCAGCCTTTTGATGATCTTTTTCTTGAAACCTCTATGTTCTATACATCTTTCCTTCCTCTCCCCCAACCACAGACATTTAGAGTGTATCAGTTGTTATGCTAAGTGCTGCAACATATCAGCCCTCCTTCCCAGACAACACTGATGTTTATTTTGCTGGTAATGGGACTGCATGGCCCTTATAGGGACTATATACCATAAAGGAAGGGTGTGTCTTTGAACCTTACAATTTTAATGACTTTCATGAACAAATTCATCAGTGTCACTGGAAATGCTGGATTTCTTGTCTGTTCCCAATTGATTTCAGTTTCCTCTGGGAATGTGATCAGCATTGATATTCTTGCAGTCTATCAGCGTGCATGCTTCAGTGCTGCTTTTTGTTTGGTATGGCCACTTCAGTTGGTTTATGTGAGGATTGTATATCTCCTGGTTCATCTTCCAGTCCATTACCCTTCTCCATCTGTGAGCTCTATGGGAGGAATACCATAGAATCTTTTAGGAAGCGGGGTTATGATGGATTTTTTTTTTTTAGGTAACAAATTCTTCCTTCTTGTTTGTTCCTTGACTCCCCCTCCCTGGCTCTAACCTCTTCTTTTACCATCCCCATATTTCTTCACCCACCCCCCCAAACAAGCATAGAATCTGTGGCCATGAAGTGTCAGTAGACTCTGATTTAGGCTGGGGTCTGAATTAATTTTGAATTCTTGGCTGCCACAAATGTTGCTGTAATAATTATTGACTACATCTCTTTCCACCTTTGTTTTTATCCATACTGACTGACCTTGTGTTAAGAAATACAGAAACTATTTCCCTTCCCTTTTTCCATCATTTCATGTATTTGAAATGACACCCCTCTCTTCCTTCATCAAAGTGGCAGCATTGATTTTCTTTTGTTAATCTGTGCTTCTGTTTTCAGATGAAACAATCAGACCCATGTGTCTGCAAATAGCTGTTTCTGTTATCTCTTCTGACTAGTAGTTTTAATACAAATTTCCTTTCTTATGGTCAACTTCTTTTGTACAGTAATAGAAACAGGCATCAGAGAAATAAGCACAAAATATTCATCCTGATTGTGACTCGTGGGCAACAAGTCAGGTACTTTGCATTGTGCTTTTCTCTGTAAGTGGGCAAAGCCCTGAGGATTAACTCATTCCAGTTTGGAAAGCAGCTCATTCTTATGTTTGAGCGTGACTGAAGAAAAATTTCCTGTTTGCAGATATGTACCTGTGCTAACTGTGGTTGTAAAAGATCTTTCTTTCAGATTTGAAAGCCCTGAGCTGGAGGACTGTCATGGAAAATAGGCAATGGAAAAGCCTCCGAAAATTGTTTCAATTTAAGCCAACTTGTTCCATTTATAAAACTGTTATATAGACAGTTGGATTTCTGCTTTCAGTGAGTGCACGAGTGGTGGTAGCCAAAATTGAGAGCGTATGAAATCCACAATTCATATGATAAGATATCCTTCCTGAATAATGAAAATTATGGTGGAGAAATAAATCATCAAGCAGGAATCTGCCTTTCAAGAGTTGCTTTTAAAGATGTCTATGCCCACTCTGATGTAAGAGAAGATAAAATATCCCCTTTGGGAAGAGAAATAAAAGTATTCCTTGCTGCAGATGGCAAACTGTAGAGAAATGCCCTGTGTGTGGTATCATGTGTAATTACATCATTTCATCTTGAAACATTTTATGGGTTTCGCCTTGCTGGATGTCTGTTGTCTTTGTCTTGTTTATTATGCATACACTCAGTGTATATGTATATAAACATATAATTTGATTCTATAAATCCACCTCAATTAGGTAATCTTGGCTTTTTCCTTGCTATATGACAGGAGGGGTCACATACCAGAAATTTCCAAATAAAGCACATTTAAGTGATCAGTCTCAAAAAAAAAAACAACAACAACAACAAAACTCTGTTACCTATTAGTTCTCAGAAGGAACAGCTCAGGTTAATGGAAGCTTCAGAATGGGTTCTATGAGCAAAGCTAGTTGAGGTGATGAAGTTTTGTTTGACAAAATTATACTGAATCTTATGATATCAAATCTTAGAATTAGTCATCTGTAACTCGTAGGCACAGAAAACAATATAGTATGTATTTATTAGGGTTGGCTGAACTAGAAAAATAAAACATTCGGGTGGCACTTAGAGAGGAGAACAATGTAAAGAAAATAAAAGGAGCCATTTTTCAGAATTTCTGAAAGAAGGCAGTTTTGCAGAACAGAGTGAATTCTGCCTTTTCATGTTGGATATCGTTCTGGTTCTCATCCAGACTGGGTCACAAGTTCAGTATAATAAATTTATGATGACTGCAAAACCAAGGCATCCCCTCAGGTCTTTGGAGATAAATATGGAAAGAGTAGTGGAGAAAACAAATATGTATTTTCGTTAGCCATGTCGTGTATAAAGGAGGTAAATAGTGGAGTATTCGTCATTCACTTGAGAATGGTGCCATTGGAAAGTGACCCTCTGGCAAGAATTCTGCAATAGCTTCCAAGAGCTACGTTATGTCTTTGAGGTCCACTGTATCATTGGGGTAAGAGGAGAATTATTTCCGTATGTGTGAGAGTTAGCCTGTATTTGAAGTTATTTAAAAAGAAAGCAGTTGGACCTCATTAATTCAGAATTCTGTTAATTTGTAAACAAGATTGCCTGAAGGAGCTTTTAAACTGCTTAGGAGAGTAAACTTTTCAAATACTTCAGAAGTAGTGCCTGGGATACTAATTTCAAATACTTATTTGCATGTGAGGCAGAAATCCTTGCCAGGTAAACTTTTCTTCACTGCAGTCTAGCTGTGGTGTATACAGTAATCCTTCCATAAGTCTGAATTCCCTTAATCACAACGATAGCGTATGCCTACTTGCACCTATGCACTTCCCCGCCATCTCAAGAATTTCAGCTCAGGATTATAGAAATCTCTCCACTTACTCCCAGTTGCAAATTAGGGAGTGATATGATATATAGGGCCTCAAAATCAGAACACTTGGACAGAGGTCTGGCTAAAGGAACAGAATGTCTCTTAATATTTTACGTGTAACATAGAAGGGTGAATTTACAGGGATCTCACTAAAATCAGTATGCTGGAAATTTTGCAGTCAGCAGACAATGGTAAATGAAAGTTAATGGTACAGCACCCTTTAGCACTCGTTTACCAAATACCATTGATACTTGGTTTACTGAATGTCCTGTTTTTTATTGTTTTATTTTGATGAACATTAACAAATATTTAGAATGGTTCTGCTAGGGTCACTTCTAACCAGTCTTCTGAACTCCAGGGAGTGTGGCATTCAACTACATAGAGAATGCTGTGGGAGCCCAAGGTCCTGGGACCTGCTCTGATCTGAGATTTGGACCTTCATTTCCTAGGTATCTGAGAAGTGGGCTTTCTCTTTCTGGATCTGTTCCCTTGTTCTTGTTAAAGGCTGAACTTTTCCTAAGCTCCCTTGAGCTTTGAAGAAAGACAGACTTCCAAACCCTGACCTTCTTCTTCTTGTTCTTTTTTTTAAGTAGGCTCCATGCCCAACACAGGGCTTGAACCCATGTTGTGAACCCCTAGGACTGAGAGTCGCATGCTCTACTGACTGAGCCAGCCGGGCGCCCCGAACCCCCCACCTTCTGTCCTCAGCCAAGCCCATTGGCACGCCCAGCTTAATTCTCTCTATTTTTAAGTCAGCAGGACTCGACTAGTTTGTAGCTACGCATTCCCCATTCTTTCTGTTGGACTCTTAGCCTTTTTTCCTCCCAATTTCCAGCTCCTTCCAGCCCAGACTTCCCCTTCCACCTCCTGTGATCCATTATTAAGTCTCAGCTTGCGTTCCTCGGGACCAGCCCCTTATCTATTCCAAATTAGCATCTACAAGCAGAGTCATTTGTCTAAACTTGGACGGTTGTGTTGTTCTACTCCCACCCAGGAGGAATGTGAGACCATAACGAGACAAGGGATTTTGTATTCCTGCTCCTTCCGCTGTTGCCTACACCCTCCCTATCTTCTGAACCAGCCCCCTCAGGGTTGGGCCCAGGATTGGTCAGTTTTTCTAAGCTTCTTCCCATGGTAAACCCACTAGCTTACTTACTCTTTCCCTACAGTGACCATATCTTCTGAACTGAACATGGTGGGAGTTGGGGCATATGGTCTAAAAGGGGACCAAATATTTAAAGTCAGAACCTTAACCCCCTCCTTCCATAAGCATCAGGGTAAGGGAAGGTGGGGAGAGGGTGGGGGCTTTGGGAAACAAGTCTTTGGGTATGAAGAGTAAGCTCTGGTTTTTTCTTTTCTTTTTTTTTTCTTTAGAAGCAAAATGGATTTGCCTAATAAGGTTTCACAAATATCTATGCTCAGTCTCCCACTGTTCTAGGGCCCCTGTACAAACATCCCCAGGTTTGTGTGTTTAATGTGGCCTCCTCATACTCTTTCTCATGGAGAACAAGAACAGTCAGACCTCACCAGCGAGTGTCCAGTCATGTTTTTAAAGTTCTGCTGGCCTTGAGTGTCACGGTTAGCTTCCCTTTCTTCGGATGTATATTTTGCCAGTCATATTCCCTCTTTTGGAAAACATCTGGAATACTCTTTTAGCTGTCTTATGATGATGGTCTTCTGTGAGATCTATCATCTGGGGCTTCATCACTTGCTAAAAGGATGTATAAACCAAAGAATGATTCCTGGCAACAGCCGTGTAGCTCATGTCGTGTTAAGATTTTAACTGCCATGGTTTTTTTTGACCTAGGCTTGGAATTCACACATCATCACTTCTGCTGTATTCTGTTGGTCACACAGGGCCCGGCCTGATTCACTGTGGAAAGGGACTAGACCAGGGCATGGCTACCAAGACGTGTGCATCATGGGGGGCCACCTTGGGGCCTGGCTACCACACCATCCACATGAATGAGGAAAAACCTTCTGAGGACTAAAAATAGAACTAATAATAACAGGACTAGTAGTTACTACTTCTCTGTCTTACTTATTTCTATATAGAAATTCCTTATGTAGTTTCTGGATGGCCTTCTCTCCCGATTGTCTTCTTACCTCTTTGTCTCTACTTTTCTGTTTCCTTCATGCATTCATTTCTTCAGTCTACCCTTTCAACGTGTTTCCTCAGGGGCTTATCTTTGTTTTTGCTCTGTTCTCACTGTGGGCATTTTACCTGGGTGACCTCGTGGGTGCCTCCTGCCAAGGACTCAACCACATACCTTCGGCCTAAACACTGTCATTCTGGGCATCTGTCTATAAAAGCATCACACACCAACCATGCTCAAAAACGTAACTGACCACCTCTTTCTCTGAGCTTGCCCTTCCTGTGCCCTGTTTCTGGATGAATGAGCTGCCTCATCTCTGGACTATGAACTCTTTGAGAGTAGGGTCCACTTCTTACTATCTTTTTAACCCCTTCACCTGACCTGCTGTCGGGCATGAAGGAGACATTGGAGTGTTTGCTGAATGAACCTATGCATTGTGAATTCTCTATCTGTAGGCATCTTTATGCTTATAAGAGTAGTGGAATGCCAAGCTGGTAAAAATAAATTATAAGAAAACTTTGATGAAATAGTGTTTTAAAGGATAGGTAATGCATTACGGTAAACTGGGCAAAAATAAATATGTACATAGGTGTAATATTTATGGACTGTTTTGAGTGCTTACTTATTAACCAGAAGAGATGTCTGAGAGTCATTGCTAACTATTCCCTGAGGTCTCAAAGTCCAATTTGGCCAAAAGGGGCCCACAATTGCAGGCATTTTCAGGATGGGAACAGAGCTCTGCCTTTTCAAAAAACTTTCTATTGGATATTTTACAATGTGGCCCTTTGCAACTGCTCCTTGCTCCAACCCTAGCAGAACTCCAGCTTTCTCCTTTGACCTACCTACTGTCCATATAATGCCCTGGTTCTGAGAAGCTTGGACTGAAACCTCTGTCAAAGGAGAAGGAAAGAGAAAATGGTGGCAGTGGTGATGAGGAGGAGGACGATGATGACATAATGATGACAATGATGATGATGATGATGATGACAATCATGATGACGATGATGTTGATGATGGTAATGATAATGATGAAGATGATGACAATAATGATGATGACAATGATGATGGTAATGATAATGACAAAGATGACAATGATGATGACGATAATGACAAAGATGTTGACAATGATGATGACGATGATGACAATGATGATGGTAATGATAATGACGGAGATGATGACAATGATGATGGTAATGATAATGACGAAGATGATGACAATGATGATGATGACGATGACAATGATGATGATGATGATGGTAGTGATAATGATGAAGATGATGACAATGACAATGATGATGATGATGGTAATGATAATGATGAAGATGATGATGACAGTGATGATGATGATGGTAATGATAAGGACGAAGATGATGACAATGATGACAATGATGGTGATGATGGTAATGATAATGACAAAGATGATGACAATGATGATGATGGCGATGATAATGACGATGACGGTAATGATAATGACAAAGATGATGACAATGATCATGATGACGATGATCATGATGACTATGATGACGATGATGATTAACACCTACCAGTTGTTTTCTAATGTTCCAGGTACTGTGCTCAGTGGTCTATCTGCATTATTCCCATTTAACCCTCAAAACAACTCCATAGGATAGGTGCTACTCTTTTTAACTCCATTTTAGAGATGAGGAAACTGAGGCTCCCAAGATCACACAGTGAATGAGAGAGATGGATTCAGGTGGAGATTGAAGTCTATCTGACTCACGACCTCTCTGTGACCCCTTCCTCAGCACTCAGCTTCACCTTGATGGTTGCCAGCTGCATACTTTTCTAATTTTGCCTAGAATTATTGAATTAAGGAGAACACTATAGGTCATATATGTTGCCTATAAATCTGTACAGGCTGTATATGCTGGGTACAAGACATGATAGCTTCTGCTAATAGTTTAGTTTTCTCTCTAATTTGAAGCTCTCAACAGCTCAGTGAAGTGCCTACGAAAGCTCTTGTCACCATTTATGGGAAAATAGGGCCTGAAGCAGCTAAGTGATTTGCCAAAAGTCATCCAATAAGCTTGTGACAGAGCTGGGACTAGAATCTCAGTCTCTCAAAACTTAGTTCATTGTTTTTTTCTTTGGTTTTAGTGTTTGGAGCCACCTTTCTAATCATCATTAGCCAGTAGATACACATGGCTGATTTGTGTTCTGAGACCTCTCAAAAGATGGATACTTTTAAAATTGGGGAACAAAGGACCCAATATCAGTTATGAACTTGAGAATTATCCCAAAAGTATTAATGACTCATTTGCCTTCACCCAAGCACCCTCTTGATTCCTTTCACTTAATTAAACAAGTCTATTGTCTTAGGGTTCCCAGACTCTTCTGAGGTCCTCCTGCCAGGGGTCCTTTAATACAGCTTCTCCCCACAAGGGGGAGCCAAAAATGCTCAGGGGGCTGGGAAATGAAGCCGCTCAAATACCAGGCTCGGCTTCCTCTCTTGCTTGTTTTCCCACGAAGGCCCTCCAAGCACACAGTCTCCAGAAAGGAGAAGCAGATGGTGCTGATGCTGATGGTGGTGTGTTTGTATATGGCCGTGGGATGGGGGTGGGGACTTCTGTCTGAGGAAACTTGGCTCTGACGGATGAAGCCATCTGAGCAACCAGTCAACACTCTGCTCTCCGTACCTGTTTCTCCTGCTGGAACTTTGTCTCACAGAGCTGCTCTTTCGCCACTGTACGTGGGAATCGGATCGGCTGCTCCATTAGCACTCAGACCATCATCTTGCCCCATCAACGCACTGGGCTGCTTTTGCCCCCTCCCACTAAGGCAGTTAAACAGGACTAGGCCAGAAGGCTTCTGCTGCTCTCTTTGCAGAAGCTGGGTGGATGGGAGACCCCGTAGGACTATGCCTTTTAACACCGCTTTGACTTTAGTCAAACCTGTATTTCAGCGAGGCCAGGAGTTAAGAATGGTTGCTAATGCCTTTGACAGCTACAGCAAACTTCTGAATCTACATCTGAAGAGTAAATATGGCTAACAACCAGAAGTACATATGGGGGCGGGGGAATGAAACCTTTCTCTGTATGTAAAAATTAATTAAACTATTGTTTTTATTGACACCCCGCAGATCTCTTTTCAATCAGAAATACTTGAGAAATTTACATGTGATAATAACTTTCAAATACAAGATGTCCAAATGTCGAGTTAATGTGTTCAGGGAACAAAAAGACTCAAGTACTCAGTATGAGTTTCACATAACATCTGCTTCCACGAGTACTTTTGGGACCCTTTGAGGCAAAGACAGTAGGGAGCCTTGACTTATTTGCTAGATGTGCAGGTGAAGCTGGGAATACCCCTCCCATCTCCCTTCATTTTTAAAAATGGAGATGAGGATTTCTAAGTATAACTGATTATTTCAGGAAAAAAACGAATTACAAATCACTTGAGTTGCATAGATAACAATATTTATAAATGAAAAATGGGGTTATTTTTGAGGATGGAGAGAAGCAGACTATTACAATGACATATTTTGAATAATGTAACCCCCTAGCTAAGGTGTAATTACTGAATTTTTAAAATAGTAAAGCAATAATCTAGTAATTCTAAAAATCCATTTGGCTTTCTGTAGGCATTTAAGAATTATTGTTTGTTTTTCGGCGTGGAAGTAACATCTTTCTCAGTTAGTTTTTGGAGCATGGCCACTGCTGGATGAAGGGTTCCAGTCGTGCATTATATTTCTTCTGTATAATTGTACTGAAAGAATACATTGGCGTATTGTATGGCTTATAATGAGCTGGAAATAAAAATGGGAAAAAAAGCCACAAATCCTCAACAATAAATTGGTTATTCTGGATGTTTTATTTTTCAAGCAGTGATACTGTATAAATTGAATGAAATGTCAAAAAAAAAAAAAAGAAAGAAAAAGCTTGTTGGTATTTAGTGTGAGCATTAAGCTGAAGCTCCCCCAGCTACAGAACTGATCAGTGACTAGACTTCTTGATTCTACCAAGGAGGTCCTTCATAGAGAGCCATTTAAGCTTTTGTCTAAACCTGCCCTTGAAGACAATTGAGGTTCTGTGTATACCTGCCCTTGAAGATGTGTTGAGTTAGGCCTGAGCCCCTTCTTCTATCACTCTGGCCCCAAATCAGGCACTGATGAGGTTTTGTGATCCTGTGGTCACAGATGCAACTAAAGTAGTTAATAACAATTGTCAGAAACATGTGCAGTTGTTACGTGACAGTGATTATCTTGAGCCATGAGCAATCATTTAACCTTTAGGCTGTAAGTTCCTTACTTTCTTCCTAATTCCTTCCATGGATCTTGTAGGAGTCCAGTCTGGGAGTAGAGATTGTTAAAACCTGCAAAGGGTCTGGGATTTTCACCTGATTCTCAAGCCAGCATGTTAGCCTGAAACAGTTTCATAGACGCTGGCAGGAGACACAAGACTCTTGGATCAGAGAGGAACAGTTTCTTATTCACAGCAGTAGCAGTAGCCGGAAGATCAGCATTTTTGCCCTGGTCCTCTGAGTCCTGGGACCCACACGATGACGTGAAGATGGCTAGTTGGTGTTGGCACATTCAGTGGGTTGCGCTGAGGGAGAGGGTCCCTCAGCTTAAGGAGCTCAAATTTTCTATAATGGGCAGTAAGCACACCGGTCCTTGCTCCAGAGAGAGAAAGACATTATCTTTTCTATTTTGAGTAAACTCTGCCACCAATGTGGGGCTCAAACTCATGACCCCGAGATCAAGAGTTGCATGTTCTACTGACTGAACCAGGCAGCCAGGTGTCCCCGGAGAGACATTATCTTTATTACAACTGGATCATAGTCATCTCTGTCTTCCAAAGCTGTAAGCAAACCAACTCTTGCTTTCAGGGCAAGATACTATCTCTGGATTTCAAGGATGTTGGCTATACAAGCATTCTTGAAAAGATATCTTGGAACAAAGGCACTCCGGTGCTTCTGTTGACAAGATGTACGGTAACACAAGAGATCCATGGAGAATCATCTCCCAACACAGACTAAGGCCTCTGAAGAACTGTTGCCTGGTCTGCCCTTGGGTGTTGCTGCTGACAGCACAAAGCACCCCAGTCGTCACCATCATTACTGTTTTTGCTGTCTGGAAGAGTATCGTTCTGAAGCTGCTCCATCACCCTAAACCAAAAAGCCCATACTCCATGCCTGACTCCATGTGTAGTCTGGAGATTGGAGCCGGTGGACCTAAAGTTACCATGTTACTTTGATTTACCACCATACTCTCACTTAGACAAACAAACAAACTGACCTGACTGAGGCTTAATGTAGCCCCAGCTCAGAGGCTCAAAGTTTTTAGAGGGAAAAATCATTCTTTTGGCAGGAAAGAGTTGGAATTTGGAAGCTTAGGCCAACTCCCAGTCCCTGAAGAAAAATCAGTCTCCTGACTTAGCCTTTAATAAGCCTCTGGACCAAGGGGTCAGGAGGCCAGCCAAAAGATCTTTGTTTATCTGCCATATTTTCTTCATTTAGGTAGAAATGTTACTTTTAAATAAGCAAGCTGTGCCTTCGAAGGTAACAAAAAATTATATTGAATTATAGAGCTGTGTCAATCACAGAGGTCCAGAAATGATTCTGTGTCTTTAAAAATTATTTTGCCTTAAAGGTACTTGTCTCTCCCTTGTCTGATTCGCTTCTAACCTGAGAGAAGTCTGTATTGCCAGATTATATTTCATAGACTCTTCAAGTTGGAAAGCATCTTTGAGTCCTCTAGCCTACCCTGGTCCCTAGGGCAAAGTCCTTGCTGCAGCCCCTTGCCAGAGGGTCATGTGCCTTCTGCTCAGAGACGTAGCTGGGCCATCAGAGCCCCAGACTGGGTGAAGCCCTGCATCTATTCTGGGCTCTGCCATTGATTGGCTATGACACTTTGTGCATATATCACATGTCTTCTCAAAGCCCAGGTGTACTCAATCTAAAGAGAGACGCACCAGATGATCCCCAGCATGCCTCTAGTGGGTCTTTAATTCCTGGAACATGTGAATATTTACAAGTTTTGAAAGGATGATTCTCTTTTTCCGATGACAGAAGTAACACGTGCTTATTTTAGAAAAATAGGAATATATATATTAATAAAAGAATCATTTTTGACCCTGTTACCAATTTCAGTGCACATTTTTAGTCTATTTTATTTGTGTGTGTGTGATAAAATTGAGATCATAGTATTCTGTAATTTGCCTTTTTTACTTCAGATAGCATGAACATCTTATCATAGCAGTTGGACTTTATCCTGAAGGCAATAGATAGCCACCGAAGAGTTGTAAGTAGATTTTCCTATAAGTCATCCCTGTCCAGATCAGAGACAGAGAAGAGATAAGAGCACTTTCATACAATTTTGAACTTGATTCCTTCCGTTCTTTATTGCTTTCTGCACAGCAAAAGAACAGCTCATGGTTATCTTCATTAAAGATAGAAGTTATAGATTGTTCGAGAAGTTTAGTTGTCTTGAGATGCTCTATTATGAGCACTTGCATGTGTACATTTATCTGTTATGAAAACAAACTAGAATGGCACATTTGAAGATATTAATCACATAGAGACTATTTAATTACACCACTCTCAAAAGTATCAACTACAAATATCAAGCCTCACAGCTCCCAAATCAGATATCGGTAACAATTGAGCCAATTTTTCATAACATGTGAGCCAACTGTTACCAAAAAGCTTCTAGTGGTCAAATTTATTTGAGATTCCTTCATTCTGTATACCTTCAAAAAGATCTGATCCTATATAAATGTAGGACCTTTACAATTTTAAAACCAGGGAGACGGAGGAACCAGAAAGGGTGGATACCATGAGATATCTGGACAAGCCAATCCAATAGTCTGTTTCCTAGCAGCAAAAAGTAAACAGGAAAATACATTGGCTTGTATAGTTTTTATTGTTGCTGCAAAAAAATATTTATACTTGTTCTCCCAGACAAATTTTATTCTGAAACTTATTCTATGGGCCCTTGTGTGAGAGATCATAGGTTACAGTAGACACCTTCAACTATAGTTTTGCGAACAAGCAACAACCCTGTTGAAATGGATGATTCCTGTATCGACCTTCTACATAAGGGTGAGAGTGTCATATTAAATCGTAATTCAGGGTAGACATTTCTCTGGAGGCTGAGATAATACAGTCCAGGTACTTGGCTTTCTGATGATTTAATTTCATACAGAAATAGAACTGGGGAAACACAGATGATCATCTAGCTACCATGCCTAGTTGATTTTTTCTCAAGGGTCAGATGCCTCAGGTGAACCATCCACTCATGATAGCTGGCATAGGAAGCCTCAGTCAGGTAACTCTAGGACTAAGGGTCTAGGTTGATTCATATGTTTTGAGCAGGTGTTCAATAAAGTTTTGTTGAATGAATAACTTACCAGGGTCCACAGCATGGACAGAGTCTTTCTTCCCTCTTAGTATTCTCTCTCTAATAGGAACCACCCTACATGAATCCGTTTTTTTTTTTTTTTTTTCATGTACTGCTTGACTTCTCTCCTTATTTAGCTCTCTTTTATTAAAGATTTTATTTTGTAAGTAATCTCTACACCTAATGTGGGGCTCGAACTCATGACGCTGAGATCAAGAGTCGCACGCCCTACCAACTGAGCCAGCCAGGCGCCCCCTTATTTATCTCTTGATGATGATCTCTTCCTTTTCTTTTTACCAGTTCTACCTTTAAGCAGATTGCAACTGCCATGTTTCTGGACAACAGCTGTCATGGAATGCAAACACAAGTGCATTTCAAAAATAACTCCTCTTATAATTGCAAAAACAGAAAACAGCCAGCAATAAAGGATTGGTTAAATTATGAAATAGCAATATGATGGAAACCTATGCAGCTGTTTAAAAGATGTCATTGAAGAGGATTTAATGACGTGGATATTCATGATGTTTTTAAGTGGGGGAAAACGTGTGTGTATGTGCATATACATGTGTTTCTCTTGATAGAGACCTAAAAAGAGGGAAGGACAGATGCAGAGTGTGCAGCTTTGGGTGGTGGAATTACAGGTGATTTTGTTTTTTTTACATGTGCTTTTCTGTATTTAAAAAAATATTGTATAGCAAACATGGATTATTTGTGCTTAAACAAAATACATAAAATGTAAAACTCCTTGGCGGAGAATACAAAGCCCTTCCATATCTGTTCACTGCATATTGCTTCAGCTTCTATCTTGATGATCTCCCATCCTTTGCTGTATGTCCTGTAAACTCCAACCCCACTTGAATTTTCCACAATGCTCTGGGATTTCCCCAACCAGATTGCTAGCTCATGAGGGCAGGGGCTGACTGGGTCTTAGCCACATCCGTATCTCCTGCCCTTAGTGTGGTGCTCAGCACTTAGCAGGTGCTCAGCGCCTGTTTGTTGAATGGATAGCCCAGGTATCATGTTCTTTTCTCAATTTTAATCAGACCCTCCCTCTTCCTTCCTGGCCACTGGTGCACTTGTGCCCTCACACTTTCCAATCACTGGCAGAGTCGTGTATTTGAAATACAAACAGGCAGTCTGATTCTCAAGTGGTAGACCTCACAGCATACAGTGGTTGTGATATGTTAATGTGGATAGTCACTGAATGTGTCCAGGGTTATTTAACAACAACCCTTACAGATGTTCTTGCCCTTATACATCATTTAACCCCTAAACAAGCTCCTTTCATGAAATCATCCCTTCATTTTAGGACTTACTTTGAACACATACAAGAAGGAAATGATCCAAAGGCATCCTAACTATTAAAACCTGTAGGATCTATTTCCCTCCTGAAACAACATATCTGGCTCTGTTTTCCCCTAAAAGTAAAATCAGACCTTGCAGAGACAGTATGATTTAAACAGCACCACCCAATTAATTTTTTTCTGGTCAATTTTGTTTCAAAAACAGTAATTAAGCATGGCCCTCTGTAGCATCTCTTTCTTTCTTTTCCCCAAGGAGAGATTTTGTATAACTTCGCTTTTGTCTTTGCTCAGCACTTAGGCACGTGTGAGTTTTCACTAACCATTCTGAATGTAGGCAAACGCAATGTGGTAGGAACAAACACAAATCAAGACCACATAAATTAATAATCTTTTTAGTATCATTGTCCTGTGTGCCTTTAGAAATTAATTTTCATACCAGCAAATCAGTTCAAAAGCTCCTACTTCTCCAGCTATTGTAAGAAACACAAACTTCCTTTGGCAATTTTGTGAATGATACAGGAACCTTTTTTGTCTATATTTAAGTAGCAAGTATCATATGGATTTATGTAAGGAAAACAAAAATTCACAGCAAGAAACCAGCCACCTCTGTTAATCAGTACAGTATGTGGGAAAGTGAAGTGTAAATTATGACAGGTAGATCTTTTGCTTTCTTGTTCTGTCCCTTTCTGACTAATTGGGCGTATGAATTTATCTTGCTAAATCTTAAGGACTTTCTTCAGAAAATATAGGTCAATAAGCACCTCCAATAGGTTTATTAATGAGGAGAGAGCGTCTTCTAAAGAGCTCGGAGTGTAGAGCATAGAGCACAGTAAGGTTTCCTGGTTCACAGCAGAGACTCTGGACCTCAACAGAAGCTTGGCTTTAATCCCAGCCTCACCACTTCTCAGCTGTGTCATTTTAGACACACTGTTGCACCTCAGTGTGTAAAATGGTGAAAATTCTAGTACTTACCTCATAGGATTATTGTGAAAGTTAAGTGAGTTAATATTTGTAAAACACTTAGAACATGCCCACACTGGGGCACCTGGGTGGCTCGGTCGGTTAAGCGGCCAACTCTTGATTTCGGCTTCAGGTCATGATCTCAGGGTCCTGGGATCGAGCCCCATGTAATGCTCCATGGTCAGTGGGGAGCCTGCTGGAAATTCTCTCTCTCCTCTCCCTCTGCACCTCCCCCTGCTCACTCTCTCTCTCAAATAAATAAATAAATAAATTATTTTATTTTATTTTATTTTAAAGATTTTATTTATTCGACAGAGAGAGAGAGAGACAGTGAGAGCAGGAAAACAAGCAGGGGGAGTGGGAGAGGGAGAAGCAGGCTTCCTGCCGAGCAGGGAGCCCGATGCGGGGCTCAGTCCCAGGACCCTGGGATCATGACCTGAGCTGAAGGCAGACACTTAACAACTGAGCCACCCAGGCGCCCAATAATTTTTTTTTTTTTAAAAAGAACATGTCCACACTTTATAAGTGCTAGGTACATATGTGCTCTTATTTTTTGAATCTCTAGATTGTGAAATGATGTTATTACTGGCATAATTAGGTTAGTTTTATAAAATATTCTGTAAATTAACCTATAGTAAAATTTATTCTTTTGGTATAGTTTTTTTGATTATTAACACATGCATAAATTCATGTGACTACCATCAAAATGAGGATACAGAACACATCCATCATTCCAAAAAACTCCCTCCTGCTACCCCTTTGTAACATCCTAGTGCTAACTATTGGCAGTGCTGATCTGCTGTCTATCACTGTAATTTTGCTTTTTCCAGAATGTCACTTAAATGAGATCTTACAGTGTAGCAATCTTCTGAGACTGACTTCCTTCACTCAGCATAATGCCTTTGAGATTCATCCAGGTTATTGTGTGTGTGAATAATGTGTGTTCCTTTTTATTGCTGAGTAGTGTTCCATAGTTTAGATGTATACTACAATTTGTTCTTCCATTCTCAAGTTAAAGGCTATTTGGGTTGTTTCCAGTTTGGGGAAAATTACAAATAAGGATGCTATATGCAAAAGTATATAGGTTTTTGTGTTAATGTAAGTTCCATAAGTTTTCATTTCTCATGGATAAATGCCTAGAGGTAGGATTTCTGGGTCATATGATAAGTATATAGGTCTAAATTTATCAGAACTGCCACATGGTTTTCCAGAATGGCTGTACCATTTTGCACTCCCACCAGCAATGGATGAGTGTTGCTGTTGCTTCAGGTCCTTCTCAGCACTTGGAATTTTCAGCAATATTTATTTTAGCCACTTTAGTAGGTGTGTAATAGTATCTCAGCAGTAGCTTTAATTTGCATTCTCCCAGTGGCTAATGGTATTGAACATTTTTTTTCATGTGTTTATAGGCCATTTATGTATCCTCTTTAGCAAAGTGTCTGTTCAAGTGTTTTGCCCATTTTTAAATTGGGTTGCTTGTTTTCATACTGTTAAGTTTCTTTAATGTAACATTTTATTTAGAAATAGTTTTTTTTTAAAGATTTTATTTATTCATCTGAGACACAGGGATAGAGAGAGAGAGAGAGAGAGAGAGAGGGAGGAGAGAGCCTGAGCAGGGAGAGAGGCAGAAGGAGAAGGAGAAGCAGGCTCCTCGCTGAGCCAGGAGCCTGACGTGGGGCTCGATCCCACGACCCTGGGATCGTGACCTGAGCCGAAGGCAGACGCTTAACCATCTGAGCCACCCAGGTGCCCCAGAAATAGTTTAAGAATCACAAGAAATTGTAAAAATAGTACAGAGAATTCCCAAGTACCCTTCACTTAGATTCCCCTGATGATAATATCATACATAACCATAGTACATTGTTAAAACCAGGAAATTGACATTGGCATAATACTATCAGCATGGGCATACACTAAATTAGGATTCCACAAATCTTTACATGCACTTTTTTTCATGGGTTGTTCTAAAAAATTTTATTGCATCTGTGGATTTGAATATACATCATGAAAATCAAGATACAGAGCTGTTTCATCACCACAAATAAACTCCCTTGTGCTACCCTTCAGCAGTCACATTCCTCCCTCAACTCTAACCTGTAGTAAATACTGATCTGTTTTTTTTGCTATAATTTCAAAACTTCAAGAATGTCATATAAATGGAATCATACAATAACCTTTGGAGATGGGCTTTTTTCTCTCAGCATAGTGCTCTTGGAGATCTCTTACTTGAGAGCTCTTTATGTATTGTGGATACAAGTCCTTGTAGAATATGTGATTTGCAAATATTTTCCTCCAGTCAGTAGCATGTCTTTTTGTTCTCTTTCAAGGTGTCTTTCTCAGAACAAAAGCTTTAATTGTGATGAATTACTCAAAATTATCTTTTTTTCTGTAATAGATTGTGCTTTTGGTGTCATGTAAAAGAGCTCTTTGCCTAAGCCAGGTCAAAAAAATTTCTCCCATTTTTTTCCAAAAATTTTATGGTTTTATAATTTACATTTAGATCCATAATCAGTTTTGAATTAATTTCTATATAAGGCATGGTTTTGGGGAGAGGTTCATTATTTTTTTTTTTTAAAGATTTTGTTTATTTGACAGAGAGAACAAGCAGGGGGGGAGTGGCAGGGAGAGGGAGAAGCAGGCTCCTGCTGAGCGAGGAGCCCGATGTGGGGCTCGATTCCAGGACCCTGGGATCATGACCTGGGCCAAAGGCAGCTGCTTAACCAATTGAGCCACCCAGGTGCCCCAAGAGGTTCATTATTTTTCCATACATGTTTCTAATTATTCCAACACCATTGTTGAAACGACTATTTTGGCTCCATTGAATTGCCTTTGAACATTTGTCAAAACTCAGTTGGTCTTATTTGTGTGGCTCTATTTCTCTTTTTTTTTTTTTTTTAAGAGAGAGAGTGAACATGCAGGGGGAGGGGTAGAGTAGAAGGAGAGAGAGAATCTCAAGCAGGCTCCATGCCCAGTGTGGAGCCTGAGTGGGACTCAATCCCACGTCCCCGAGACCATGACCCAAGCTGAAATCAAGAGTCAGACACTCAACCAACTGAGCCACTTAGGTGCCCCTGTGTGGATCTATTTCTGGACTTTCATTTTATTCCATAGATCTATACTGATACTATACTGTCTTCTGTTGAGAATACTGGAGGTTTTATAGTAAGACTTAAAATTGGGTGCTATGGGGCACCTGCCTGTCTCAGTCAGTAGAGCATGCGACCCTTGATCTTGGGGTTGTGAGTTCGAGCCCCATGTTGGGTGTAGAGATTAGTTAAAAAAATAAAATCTTAAAAAAATTGGGTGCTGTGATTCCTCCAATTTTATTCTCCTTTGAAATTTTTTTGGTTATTCTGAGTCTTGGATTTTTGTAGGAATTTTAGAATTAGCTTGTCTGTGTGTACAAAGAAGATCTTGCATGGATTTTGGATGGAATCACGGTAAATCTATAGATCAGTTTGGGGGCAATTGACATTTTTATTATGTTGAATTTTCATGTACTTTGAAGCCCTGTTATTGGGTATATGCACATTTAGGATTAGTTTTCTTTCTTGTTGGGTTGACCCTTTTATCATTATGTTGTAATGTCTCTCTTTATCCCTGATCATTCTTTTTGCCTCATACTCTACTTTTTCTAATTTTAATATAGTCACTCCAGTTTTCTTTTTTTTAAAAAAATATTTATTTGAGGGGGGAGGGGCATAGGGAGAGGGAGAGAGAATCTTAAGCAGACTCCATGCTGAGCATGGAGCCCTACATGGGGCTCAATCTCACAACCCTGAGATCATGACCTGAGCCAAAATCAAGAATCAGATCCCTAACTGACTGCTCTACCCAGGTGCCCCCCAGTTTTCTTTTTAAATTTTATTTTTTTTTAGTAATCTCTACACCCAACGTGGGGCTTAAACTCATGACCCCTAGATTAAGAGTTGCATGCTCTTCTGACTGAGCCTGCCAGGCATCCCTCCAGTTTTCTTTTGATTAGTGTTTGCATGGTATGTTATTTTCTATCCTTTTAATTTTTACATATTTATAGATTCCCCAAATTTCCTTCTGTTATCGATTCCTAATTTCACTCCATTATGGTCAGAATATCCTTTGTATCACTTCAGTTCTTTTAAATTTATTTATAACTGTTTTATGATCTAATTTTTTAACCATCTTAGAGAATGTCCTATGAATACTTAAGAAGAATGTGTATTCTGCTGTTTCTGAAAGGAGCATTCTATAGATGTTCATTAGGTCTAGTTGGTTTACAGCGTTGGCCGTGTCTTTTTTTTTCCTTGCTGATCTGCTGTCTAGCTGTATTATATACATTATGAAAAGTGAGGTATTGAAGTCTCTAACTATTGTTGTTGAATTGTCTCTTTCTTTCTTTAATTCTGTCACTTTTTCCTCCATGTATTTTGGGGCTCTGTTTTTAGATTCAGATATGTTTATAATTGTATCTTCTTGATTGATTAACCCTTTACCATTATAAAATGTACTTTGTCTCCAGTAACTATATTGGTTTGATATTAGTATAGCCACTCCAGCTCTCTTTTGGTTACTGTGTACATGTTATACCTACATCTTTTTCCATTCTTTTACTTTCAACATATTTGTTGAAAATTGAATCTACAGTGTATCTCATGTAGACAATATATAGTTGGATCATGTTTTTATATCTATTCCATCAATGTCTGCCTTTTAATTAGAGGGCCTAATAAATTCGTGTTGATGTGATTAACCAATAAGGTAGGATTTACACCAGTCATTTTACTATTTGTTTTTATGACTTATGTTTTCTCTTGTTCCACTATTTTTCATTTCTGCCTTCATTTGTTTTAAATAGATATATTTTACTGTGCCATTTTAATTCCCTTGTCATTTCTTTTGCTATATATATTTTTAGTTATTGTCTTAGTGCTTGCCCTTGGGACTGCTGTTAACTTCTTAATTTATGACAATCTAGTTTCAATTAAAAATAATGTACAAAAACTTTGTTTCTCTATCTCCTTTATGTTGTTATTGTTACAAGTTACATATTTATCCATTGTGTTTCCATAAACACAGATTTATAATTTTGTTTTATGTAATTGTCCTTTGTTAGGTAGGAGAAAAGAAGAATTACAAACAAAAAAAATTATACTCTGTTTTACTTATATTTGCCTATGTAGTTACCTCTAATGGTGTTCTTTATTTCTTTATTAGATTGGAGTCACTGAATAGTGTCCTTTCATTTTGCCCTGAGGGATTTGCTTTAGTGTTTCTTGTAGTGCTCTTCTGCTACTGATGAATTCCCTGTTTTTATCTGGGAATGTCTTTAATTTCTCCTTCATTTTTTAAATTGAGGTGAAATCCAAATACCATAAAATTAACGATTCTAAAGTGAATAATTCAGTGACGATTAGTACATTTACAATGTTGTACACCCACCACCTCAATCTACTTCTAAAACATTTTCGTCACCTCAAAAGGAAACTCCAGCCATTAAGCAGTTACGTGTTACATGTTTACTGGGTCAAGTGATGCCAATCCAAAGAAGAAGCTTAACTCAGGCCAAAGCAATCTATTTCAACAGAATGATTTTGAGTGTGATTGACAATTATAGAATTATTATAATATTTGTTTTTTAATACGAGCATCTTTTTGGCAGACACAAGATTCTAGGGTAAAAAACACCATATTTTCTTGAAATGGCCATCCCCAAGCAATAAATGTTTCTGGGCATGTGCTCATTATTCGTCTGGAACAATTTTCAGGTCCACAATGGATATAAAGATGAATAATACCTACATGGGCAGGGGTAGATATTATTACCTTTGTTATGTAGGTGGGGGATCTGAGGCACAGAGTTTGCTCAGCCAGTAAGTTTTAAAACTGTGTTTTGGTCTTAGGTCTTCTGACTCTAAAGTATGTGTCTCTCAGTAGGCCCATAATTGCCTTTATCAAGTTCATAATCTGAGACAATAGGAAGGAAATGCTTCAAAAGAGAGATAAACTGTCCATTCTGCCACAGTTAGAACAGAACTATCCTCCATGTGCTAATGTCAGAACAGAACTATCCTCCATGTGCTAATATCCCCAAATGACAGATAAAATTGACTGCATAAGTATTGTAATGTTGTTGCTCTTCACTTATTTGGGCCACTTAAAAATGTGCCAGGATTATACAGGTATTCAAAATATGAATAATTGGCTACAGCCTTTACCAGAATTCTCTTGTTCTTCTTAGGAGGTCACAAAGCTTATTAGTCAACAGAGCACACACGTAGCTAGCTAGTGATAATTAACGTACGTTTATATTTCCAAAATAAGCTGTTTGGAGGTTACCCTTGGTCATTAACTCATCCTCATTTTTTCAATTATTATGTGTTGGAAAAAAATGATTCTGTCAAAAATGTTGCTATAGAGGCGGGTGGCTGGAAAGATCACTTTGTAGGCATTCGAAAACTTTCATCCTTTGGTTCGCAGGCACGATCCCTTTTGCAGGACTTGACAAAATGCATTGAGGTTGTACTACGTGCTGGCTGCTGGACTTCCTGGCCTATGTTTTCTCAGTCGTAACTCTGAGAGTCAGTTTAAGACCCTGGAGCCAGAGCATGTGATCACGTGGCTGTACTATCT
The DNA here is from genome assembly GCF_009762305.2 of Zalophus californianus. Classification (NCBI taxonomy): domain Eukaryota; kingdom Metazoa; phylum Chordata; class Mammalia; order Carnivora; family Otariidae; genus Zalophus; species Zalophus californianus. Next base: position 17,817,530 of record NC_045612.1, read on the forward strand.
CCCACCTGCCAGCTAGCTGTTCCTCTGTCTTTTGTGCTCAGCGCTCTGCAGGCTGCCCTGTACCTTCAAAAGCCCTTGCCAGCCAGATATCATTACGCTCTTTGCTGCTAGCTGAGGACAGCTGGGATATTCTGTCCATGAGAGAGAGTGTGTGAGAGTATCGGGTTCAAGCTAGGTGCCCTATAATTAATGATTTCTTGTATGGGCTTCTCCCCATTTGCTCCACCCAAACACATGACCCCCTGCTCTGACTTCTGATGTCTGTATATTTCTTTATCTCTGTCTTGCTTCTGCAACTCCCTGACCTCCCAACAGTGCTACCAACTTGTAGGGTCTTAGCAGACCTGCTGGTCCCACAACCCATCTGATGACCCCAGGTTTACTGTCACTCGAAGTCCCAGCATGACGTTTTATGGAAAACAAGGCATCCTATTTCTGATTCCTTTTTTTTTTTTTTTTTTTAGGATTTTATTTACTTATTTGACAGAGAGAGACACAGCGAGAGGAGGAACACAAGCAGGGGGAGTGGGAGAGGGAGAAGCAAGCTTCCCGCAGAGCAGGGAGCCTGATGCGGGGCTCGATCCCAGGACCCTGGGATCATGACCTGAGCCGAAGGCAGACGCTTAATGACTGAGCCACCCAGGTGCCCCCCCCTTTTTTCTATTTCTGATTCCTTCCCACCAGGTTGAACTGCCTGCCTCTGTTACCCACAGCTAAACGGCATCATCTGATGTCATGAGCAGTAAATATTGCACTAATTTGCAAGAAAATATGCGTTAGCAGCACTACTGGAAAATGAAGTCAAAATTGACTGTATAAGATCTATGTCTTATGCTGCCCTTTACATTCTGGTTACCACTTCTACTTTTATCCTTAGAACTGGGACACTTACTTCTCTTTAGTTACATATAGTATCATGATGACACTGGTAACAAACATGGCTTGAAGAGGTGAGGTTTCCATGTTTTATTTCTAAGCATTTCCGGAGCAAGCATCTAAGTTGTCACTGGTTGCTCCCATTGTAGATAAGATTATATAGTTCTATTGTGGTTAGCTGTGTGGCCCAAACTTGATTTCTCATCGACCAGAGAGACAGTGAGGAAGACAGCTCAGGCTTAGGCTGGACTGCAAGGACTGCGGCGTAATGGGAGTAGAGGCAAGAGTAGATTTTGGAACCATAGAGATCATGGTTTGAATCCAGACTTTACAGCTCTCTGCAGATGACCTTGAGCAAGTTTCCTTAAGCTCACTGAACCAGTTTTTTCATCTTTAAAATGGAGATAACAGGGGCAATTTGGTGGAGCTGTCGATTAAGAATTGGACTCTTGTATCAGCTCGGGTCATGATCTCAGGGCTGTGGGATTGAGCCCCGCGTCCAGCTCCACGCTCAGCGTGAGTCTGCTTGAGACTCTCTCTCCTTCTGCCCCTCCCCTTGCACTCTCTCTCTCTCTCTCTAAATAAATAAATCTTTAACAAAATGGAGATGACATCCTAATGGGATTGCTGTGAGGATGAAATGAGATATTATACAGAGCACACTTGCACCTGTGCCCACCACCGATGTGCATGGAGGCTACGTAACTTGCCCGAGCTCACGCTGCTAGTAAGTTGTAGAGTACAGTCTGGAATGGAAACAGTTTGATTCCAAAGACTCCTGCTCTTTTTACTGTATTTTTTTTTTTAAACTAGTAATGGGGCATTTGAGTTGTTAGTCCTTAGAAACACAGAAGCTTGGGGCGCCTGGGTGGCTCAGTCGTTAAGCATCTGCCTTCGGCTCAGGTCATGATCCCAGGGTCCTGGGATCGGCCCCACAATCAGGCTCCCTGTTCTGCGGGAAGCCTGCTTCTCCCTCTCCCACTCCCCCTGCTTGTGTTCCTGCTCTCGCTGTCTCTCTCTCTGTCAAATAAATAAAATCTTTAAAAAAAAAAAAAGAAAGAAACATAGAAGCTCAGGACTAGAAGAATTCAAACAGTGTCTATTATGCCACTGATCAGATATTTGAATTCCCTTCACGACATGTTTCACAGAAGCCCTCTCAAGATTTCATCATGCTTTTCTTGAGCACCTCTAGTTTGTCTGTGATTTACTTAACCTGTGTTGAGCTTATTATACTCTGTGGCCAAAAAAACCCAAAACCAAAACCAAAACCAAAAACAAAAACCAACCCACCCCAAACTGCTATAATTCAAGGTGCCTAACCATATTTGTGTTCTGTTGCAGAGGGCACAGTGGAAGAGAAGGGGTAATGAGAGTGAGACGCAAAAACAGGGACATAGTTTAATGAGGAGAAGCCCCTGCCTCCTTCAGTGTTGGTAGCAGGTTAAAAAAAAAATCCATCAGTAGAGAAAATCACCAAGGCAGTCTCCAGCCCAGCATGCCTGTGAACTGATTTTATCGTAATGCGCCACAATGTGGGCTGGGTGTTGTGGCATACCAGTTCTAGAAAGAACCGTTCTGATCTAGACTCAGCTCCATTTTTGCTGGAATGAGGAATCTTGCCAGATTCCCACAGGGATTGGGCAGTCTTTTATTGCCATAGTGGAGATAACTATAACTTCACAATTTGCCCAGAGTTTATGTGGCCTATCCACTCTATTGAGCTTGTTAAGTTGTTTGGGTAATTTGATTTTTAGCTTCCCGTAACACACGTTATATTCTTGGGGGGGGGGGGGCAATCGGTCTATTTCACTCTTCATTACTTGTTGTTCAATAAACATCTAAGGAATTCAGGGTGTTTGGTGCTGGAGCCCTGGTTTAAGTCCTCATCGTTCGGATTACACAGCTCAATCAGTGCTCAGAGTTTTCGTAGTTAGATTAACTCCAGAGACGCCCAGCTGCTTGTAGACCAAGGTGGCGGGAGGTGGGGTGTGTGGAGGGGGAGATGGTCCTCTGGTCTCAGCTCATTTCAATTCCATATCTTGGGGAGGATGCTCCTCAGTCTTGTTTAATGTCATAATTTTAAGCCACTTGGAATAATATTCTCCTTTGCTTTAATGTAATACATCCCTGTGCATGTTCTTCAGTAATTGAAAGGGATATTGGACAAATTTGATCTGTCTAGCTTTGACTTATGCTGTCCTTATCTTGGCCTTTGTGTCATTAAGAAAAAAATTGGTATTGATCTTGGACAATGCCACTACATTGTGCCGCAATTTTTCTTCTTTGCTAGTGGAATATAAATCGATAAAAGGCAGCTGCTTTAGACGAGGGCCAGATATGGTGCTGTCATTTATATATTGTAAATCCAATGATAGCTGATCAAATCAGTGCCTCTCCTGTTCCAAACTTGACATGATTGAATTGTCAATAAAAAAGATTTTACAGTAAGGGAAGGAGAGCTGACAGTGTAAATGTCTGAAAACCCAATGAAGCTCAATATAAAATGAAACAATGAGCTAGGATATCATTTTATAATTTCCAATGGGAAAAAAATATTTAGTAAATCACGGCTGAAATTGGGGATGATCACAGGAGGGGGGGGAAGCAGGAATGAAAAGCCAGCTAACTTGCATTATAATTTTTGAGAACTCTGAAATGCAAATTTGTAGATGCAAATTTTAGGAATTATGCATCTGTACTCACTGAGTTGTTTATTTACAGAAATGGTTCAAAAATTCTCCACTTCCTCCCTTCTCCATGTGCATATTTTCTAGTGAGAATACCCAGTTGCTGGGGAAAAGAAACAAGCACCTCCTTCCGCAGGCATCCTGCTAACTTCTGGGAAGTGATTCAGAAGCAGATCTGGTAGAACTTGATCCTGCATTCTCGAAGTCAACCAGTAGAACTCTGGTTTCACTTCACAGATCCCTAGAAGGATTCAGATTTGTTTTTTAAAAGCAAAAGCTCTCAATAAGTAACCATGGAAATTTCTTAGAGAGATACACCTCTCTTGGTATGTGGCCCATCAAACTTAGCTTAGGAAACGAATATCTTATCCCCTGGAACTTGAAGAAGTCCTGCCTTTTTTTTTTTTTTTTTTTTTTTTTTTTTTTTGAGAGACCTGATTAATCTCTTTGCAGATGTAAGAGTCTAGAACTTGTTTGTATGTTGAAAGGCATAGGCAGTCCCATTGGGAGAGACCAGGCTGGAACTGATAAGTGGGTGCTGTTTCATTTCAAAGCTGCTGGAGGCATGTTTGCGTGATGTGCTTGCCTAAGTGGTTGTTCTGAATATCTTTTGGAGGGCTTATTTTCCAGATTTTCTAATGATGACTGGGTTAACACGATCTTATAAACCGTGGCAAACGGCACTCCCAACACCCCAAACGCACTCTCATGTCTGCGCAGGGCACCTAATTGGAAAGATGAATCACCACTGTGCATCTAGGGTAAGACTAGTCTTATTTTCTGATTTTAACTTGAGACAATTCAAATAACATTTAACATTATTCTCTTCGTCCTTGTTGAGGAACGTGATACCACTCACCATCCTCTCCCTCTTTCTGTCATTTGCTCTTCTCCTCTCTAATATTGCTCTTTTTTTTTTTTTTTTTTTCTGAAGCTTCTCAAAACCATTTTGGTAGCTTGTTCTTTGTCTCATTCAACCAACTTCTTTTCTCTCATGTCCCGGCAGTGGAGTTCTCATAAAGTTCAATCTGTTGCTCTCAGGTTATTATCATGGCTACCATATACTAAGAGTTTTTACAAGCCAGGGACGGACTGTGCTGTTCAAGTTACATGTATTATTTCATTTAATACTCACAAAATCTCTATAAAAGTCAACCATCTGAGCCCGTAGAGAGGAAAAAGGAGGGCTGAGAATCTTCTAGATTCTTGGTTAACACCCAGTTTTACTGACAAGGGGAAAGAGTAGGAGCCAAACAAAGAAATGGAGAAGTAATGATCAGAAAGGAAGGTGGGCACCAGGAAGGGCAGGATCCTGGAAGCCAAGAGAAGTTCATGCAATACCCACTGTGAATATGACTCCCCAACATGTACATCCCTGTCCTCACTTTATTGCTCATGCTTTGTACCAAAGATTCTGTGGGTGGTTTTGAGGGGAGTCACTGACCCTCTGAAATGTGATACGAAATTTCATGTGTGCACACGTATACTTTCTGGGGAGTGGGTTTGCAGATTTCATTAGGGACCCATAAACAAAACAGAGGTACGTCTTCAGGTCCATACCATGAACTTTCCATTGGTTATTTGCCATGGTCCCCTCAGAGTCAACATATCTAAAACTTCATTTAACCTTTGCCACCTCCCTGCAAACTAGTTTTTCTTCTCACCCTTTGGTAGTACCATTATTCTTCTTGAAGCTGTCTTTTGCTTTCCCCCATACATCTAGTATATCACCATTGCTTTTAGGATTTCCTCTTTCCCTGTTCTTACTTCACCACCTTCTCTTAGGACCTTTCCTCCTATTGTCTGGATTATTGAGGTTATTCTTTTTTTTTTAAGGTTTTATTTATTTATTTGACAGAGAGAGACACAGTGAGAGAGGGAACACAAGCAGGGGGAGTGGGAGAGGGAGAAGCAGGCTTCCCGCGGAGCAGGGAGCCCGTTGCGGGGCTTGATCCCAGGACCCCGGGATCGTGACCTGAGCCGAAGGCAGACGCTTAACTACCAAGCCACCCAGGCGCCTACTGAGGTTATTCTTAACCAGGATCCTTGCTTCCTAACCCTCTCTGTTTTACAATGAGGCCGGACTTATGTTTTGAAAATTACCCTCATCACATACAGCAGGATATTTAAGAAGATATTTAAGTGTTTATGGGCAGCGGAATCAGACCTGTCTGGGTTATAATCCCAATTTCTCCTTTCATTTGCTATGTAACCCTAGTCAAGTTGCTTAATATTTTTTTTTAAGTAAGCTCTACACCCGATGTGGGGCTTGAACTCACCATCCCGAGATCAAGAGTTCCACAATCTACTGACTGAGCCAGCCAGGCACCCCGGTATTTCTGATTTTCATTGTGCCCATCTGAAAATAGGGGATGCTAGTACTACCTGCTAGGCTTGTTGCAAAGACTCAACGGGCTAATCCATGGAAGGAACTTGGCAGAGTACTAGCACGTTGTAAGCTTTCAGGAGAGAGTTATTGTTTTTCTCACTGAAGAACACAAAATGTCTCCCCAGTGCTTACCTCACAGCACATAACATCTTCTGTCTGGTTTTTCAGGCCTATCGGAAACTGGTCCTGACTGTCACCTCTCCAACCTCACCTTACCCCCCTCAAGGCCACTTCCTAAGTGTGCTCTTACAATGCGTACCGCACCCCTACCTCCTCCTGGAGTGTCCGACCCTATTCCTTTAGCCTTCCTCCCGGCCCCAGCTCCCGTACTTTTCCCTGACCATGGCGGTCCCTGCAGTTCTCACCAGTTTCCTTTCTCTCTCGTACTTTGAAATTGTCCATGCTGTCCAATTAGTACCTTCTAATAGACGGCTCTGCATGGCTTGTGCTTTACTTACGGGCTTATCATGCTGCAAAATATGAAGCAGCGCACTTGTTTATTGCTTATTCACTGCTCATTTCATGTTTTCATGTTTGCTTCTTTTTAAATCCAATCCAGGCACTAGTCTCTGTTCCACGACCTGTAACAGTTTCTCGTTATCATGCACTTTCTTGGGATATTTGTTTGTTCATTTGGTTGTTTTATCAAACGCTCCAAGTCTTCAGGCAGAAGTTATTAAAAATTTGCTGCCTGGACTTAGTTTTTGTGAACTCAGGTATTTGGAGACTTGGAATTCCAATGCCACAGTGGGTGGCTCGGGGAGAGCCACCTCCCTTCTCGGGCACCTCATTCCCAGAAATATGTGGTGGATTAAGTGTGCTAGGCTAGGTGATCTCTGTAAGTCCCCCCAATCTCTCAGGACTCTGGGACTCTGGGGAAACGAGGAATCTGCTCCAAAGACCTTCCCCAGCTGCCCTCTCTGCCTCTGCCCCGGCTTGCTTGGGCTTTGACAGAATGCGGCGTCTTCAACAGGGCTTACGTGCTGTCCTTAATTGAAACTGTTTTGTCTCTCCTAGTGAGCAGACAAGCCTCAGTTTACGAAACCACATCAGCAGATTTCATTCCAGGGTGGGGAACTGTTTCTGACAAGGAGCCCCACAAAGTATGTGTGCTTCAGAGAAAAGGGAAAACTGAGTAAACAAATACTCCCTTTGCTGAAGGAGGATGTGGGTTGAAAATCATATTATAGAGGAGGTATCCCGGAGTGTCCTGGGTAACCAGCCAAAAATTGGATCTGGTTTCTCTTAGCATGGGGTAACTCACCACGCCAACTGACATATTTCTCCAGTGACCTCTACATCCGAACATGTCCCCTAAAAGCACAGCTGTCTGTTCTCCATGCTCCAAGCCTCACTGTGTGCCCTAACAGCCTGCAAGATGCCATTCTGCAGATGTTTCTTCCGCATCCCTCGACACAAGGACACACTGGGCTCTATTACGTTTCTGACATTTGGGCGATTGCATCCCCTCCTGGAGCTCGGGAGTTTCTTTCTTTCTTTTTTTTTTTTTAAAGATTTTATTTATTTATTTGAGAGAGAGAGAGAAACAGCATGAGAGGGGAGAGGGTCAGAGGGAGAAGCAGGCTCCCCGCTGAGCCGGGAGCCTGATGTGGGACTCGATCCCAGGACCCTGGGATCATGACCTGAGCTGAAGGCAGTCGCTTAACGAACTGAGCCACCCAGGTGCCCCAGGAGCTCGGGAGTTTCTTTTGTCTGGCACGGGCCACCCGTGCTTGAGAAGCCTGGGCATTGTGCAGTGGCATCCTGATGCTGCCCGGCCACCATTTCTACCAAGTGCCCAGGTCTGTGTTGACATTAATTTGCAAGTTTCTATCTCAGGCTATTCTAGTGAGCAGAGTGGGAAGGAAAACATTGGCATGTCCTCCAGAATTTTAACTAACCAGTTGGCTCTCTGCTGCTGGGTATTCTGTGCACCGCTAGCTCCAAACCTTCCCTAATTATGCAGACTCATCAGGAACGTCACCTGGAAATTTAATGGGTGGCTGTGCACCACACTTCTTTCATTCCACATCAGAATTATTGACATGATATTGACATTCACGGGCAGGCTGGTTTTCTAATGCCGGCCAGAGAATCAGAGTTTCTTTCTTTCTTTCTTTCTTTCTTTATTTCCTGACTTTACCTATCCTTTTGGAAAACCTGAGAATGTCATTAATACTTAACGCTGCACATAGTGTTTCCACCAATAATACTTTCCCCAGAGATTAGTCCTCAGAGTACACAGGACAGGGTAATTAGGTCTATTGATCTTTGCTACAGCCAGTGTTATCGGAATGGTGATCAACTTTATAAGTAAGATATGGATATTCATTTTAGCTAAGGAGCTCTTGTTTCTTAAACATTCTTTGCTCTAACAGAGGCATTGCTAAGCAGCTACTGGGAGATCCTATGGAGCTAAAAGTCTCTCTTTTACAGGACTGGTATTAGGGGCCAGAAGGAGTAGGGGCTGGCTGTGCCAAGAATGCGAAAACCTTGAACTTAAACAGATTTAGCCCATGGGGCAAGTTTCATAAAGTCAAAAACTCTGTCAAGGAGCTCCAGCCCTGCCATTTAGGTTGACAAGTGAATTCTCTGAAAGAGAGTTTCTCAGGTAAAATGTTCAACTTAGAACCCTTCTCAGGAGACTCTTCCGTCCCTTCACTGAGCCTCAGAGTGGGGGCAGGTAATGTCTTAGCTTGTAGCTGGAGATAAGTCTTAAGCAAGTGGCTTTGACAATGGTATCGGAACTTACAGAGGTAGATAAACATCTACCCAGAGACCCACAGTGTCTGGGCCCTGGGCAGGATAGTTCCCTGGATTGTCTGGCACGTAATTCCTGGAGTCCAATAATATGAGCCCGCTCTGCCGGAGAGAGGCTCCTAGGGAGCCAAGAATACCTTGTGTTTATCACATATATTAGCCACCCTGAGCTATTTTCTCTTTGGTGTCCCAAAGAGGCTCAAATATTCAGTGACAATAGGTTTGGTTATTTGGCTGGCAGGAGTTGGGGGAGGAGGATGAGGGCTAAACTATCAGGCAGGCACATACCAAGTAGGCAAGAGTCCAGTTACAAGGGAAATGGTCTACCAAAACCTGAGTCAGGCCCCAGGCAGCAAGATCAATTCAAAGTAAAGCTAGGAAGATCTGGTCTGAGGTCTCCTTTTATCTCCTTGACCCCGGTGCCCACCACCCATCCCCAGTTTCCTGTAGGGCTTATGTAAATCATGGCCACTGCTTTCCAGGCACATCTGTATATCTGTATACATAGCCTGAGTCAACCAAATTGAGATCCAAATTCATTTCAGTTTATATACTAACAGCATTTTGTTTCTCAGATGGCTTTGGAATTAAAAAAAAAAAGTATATTCGTCTGGCTAGAATGGTAAATAGTTTTGAGACGAGACCTGTCTGCAAGGTACCTCTTCACCAGAAGTATCTAAATATTTTTATGTGACAAAGTCCATCAGATACACTTAATATCTGTTTCTAGCTTGAAAAAAAAAAAAAACAATCAAGGGGCGCCTGGGTGGCTCAGTCATTAAGCATCTGCCTTTGGCTCAGGTCATGATCCCAGGGTCCTGGGATCGAGCCCCACATCAGGCTCCCTGCTCTGCGGGAAGCCTGCTTCTCCCTCTCCCACTCCCCCTGCTGTGTTCCCTCTCTCGCTGTCTCTCTCTCTCTCTCTCTCTCTCTCTCTCTCTGTCAAATAAATAAATAAAATCTTTAAAAAAAAAGAAAAAAAACAATCAGAATATCTAGATTCCAGTGAAAGTTCAATAGGATTTTACCCAAATGACATGAACATTTGTTGAAATTTGGGATTATTTCATCAGTTTAGATATGGCTTTGGGTCTTTACAATAGCTTGCTCTCGCCTTTTTTTAATCCCAAAAAAGGAGGTTTGGGATCTTTCATCGCTATTTCCAACAAAATCTCTTTTCCTTATTTGGTTTTTAACTAAAACTTTTATGAAAGACACATTTTAACTAAGTCTAGGTACTTGTTGAAGGATTTAAGTAGCTTCAATATTAACGAAGTTATTTAAGCCTGGAAGTCTCAGGACAAGTTTAAGCTAGCACCTCAAACTCTGTGATTAGTCAGATGGGAATTGTCTGTGGACACCTGAGGGCAGATTTCGGCCTACATGAGCAGCTACGTTGATTTTTGTGACTTCAGCGTGGCTAGTTTTCAGAATTAGACCTTTTTCTCTTGATTTAACTCTTGTGCCTTGACCTATACTGTATGTAAATGATGTCTGATGATAAAAGGGAATGAGTCACACTTAAGCAGCAGCATCAGTGCCCATTAAGCAGAATATAAATAACTGTCTCTAGATATGCAACAGAGATCTAAAATGGCCCCATGGGAGCTAAATTATATAGGAGAATTTCCTGTGTAATTATTCCAAAACAAAAAAACAAAAAACCCTCACTGATTTCAGCTAGGAAAGTTCTCATACTCTTTAGCCAAATCAGTGAGACTGAACTTTATGCTTCCCTTACTCAGACTTGTTGCTTTTTATCTCGCTGGTTTGATCCCCCCCCCACCCTCCCTCCTTTCCACTCTCTATCTTTCTCTTCCTTCCTTCCTTTAGGAACAAAGCTCTGTAATTTTAAGTATGGTAGCTAGAGATATGTAATTAGCTAGAGCTGTATACCAAAGTACAAAGCTTACATTTTTAAATGACTCACAGATAGAGCGATGATATAAATTATTGTCCAAAAAGGGATACTTCTGAGAGTGGAAGGAAGTACTAAAAATAATCAGTGGTTTAGTTGACGTACAAGGTATCAACTGAGACTGTAGCAGGTGAGTCAGGATGTATGGTCACAGAGATGACTATTCACAGAGATGACAAGGCTGGTGAGGTGAAAGAGGCTTCAGAAGGCATCTGGTCTACCCCCTTTAGAAAAGGAAACAGACTCTGTACCCACAATGACTGGTTCTGATCCAGGTCTTCTAACTCCCAGTCCAGGCTTCTTTCAACTACTCCCCCTCCCTCACCACTACAGCAAGCTGGAAGGACATACAGCGCAGAGCCACCTTGTTCTCATAGCTTTTTTTTTTTTTTCTGTCCAACAAATAGCTTTTCAATGTGAAGCTTTTGAGAGATGAGAATCTTCAGCTCCCCTTCTCTCCAGATCAGTGCCTCACAACTAAACAAGTGCACTGATTCTAGTTGAACCTCCACTCAAACTAATTGTGGTCTTTGCCATATCTTTTTGTAGTTGAGTTAGGATGGGAAGTTTACAAAACCTAAGCCAATTAGATATTATAGAAGCATTCAGATAGTTTAAATTAAAAAATACCGTTCTTAAAAAAAATGGAATCAAGTGAATCTTTAACTGACTTTGAGGCACACCTTCCAGACTAGCCATGTTTGAGTGATCATCTGCTAATCAACAAGGTACAGCTGCAGAGTAAGTTTTTCCCAAAATAATGAACTTGAACTTGTGCATTTGGGTGAGAGGTGAGAATGAGTAATACTCTCAGCTGCAACTGACATGTTGGAAAAGGAACAGAACACAGCTGAAAGAAATTGGGCCAGAAACTGGGATTAAGCTTATTTATATAATGCCCACTATCTCCTCTTGCCATTATTCTGTGTATATTCTCTCATCTCTGTTCACACAGTAGATTCATTTGCCCCGGTGATAGACAGGTAGTGTGGGGATAACCTCGTTAATGAAGAGGATGGGTTCCCACAATACACTTTGTTGTCAGCAACTTCATGACCATGGTAGAAATGACAGAGCAAATGCACAGATGGGTTTAATACATGAAAGCAAAGACTTACAGAATAAAAATATTGTCAGATCCTAATGGAAATATGGATGTGACTGATACAAGGCCCTCAACGTTGACATCAATATCTCACTCCCGTTTTAGGTATAGCTCAATAATCATTTGTTGACTGAGTGGCAGTGCTGGATGCCACCATTGATTCGCCACACCAATGAGTTTTTCCTTTCGTTTGTTTAGTTACTCTGCATAGGAGGAGGTTTTGTGGCCAGCAGTAACAACATTGGCATTTGTTTTCCTGGGGACTGTATATTTCGATCACAAGGGATCAATTAAGGCTAGGAATTTGGGCAGCTGCAACCCAGCACACCTAGACTGGTGAGGGATGGAATATGAGGATGCCTCTAGTGCCTTCTCCCTATTCTCCCTCCTTTCTTCCTTCCTGGTTGGTACTTTCTACGTAGTGACTTGATCATCCTGGGACTTTATCCAAAAAACCCCTGTATATCCAGGCAAGCTAGCCATTTGGCTTCACAAATTGCAAAGTTTAACAAATGACCAAAAAGAGCTCCAACATAACTAATAACTTCATTGGAAGTTAGAAAGTTTATTGATGGAGGTATATAAAATTGTGTAAGTATTGCTATAGGTCGGTCAATTATTTCCTCAAGTCATTGGTTTGTGTACTAAGTTGGTCCTTCCCATCACCTTGTCTCACCTCATATTCTTCTCACACACTCTATATAGCTGATGTCTCTCTTCATGGCCCTCATTTGAGGTTCGCTTTCTAGCCTTTCCCTTACATGCTTGTGGTTTTTCTCCATCTTCTGTCTCTTCTCCACATCATTGAGCTTGTTTAAATTAAGGGAACAGAGATGTGAACAGGAAAAAGAAAATAGCCCGAAAGAGTTGAAACCCAACTTTTCTAGTACCTTCAGAACATATCTTCATGTATATACATGTGTTTGTATTTGGGAATACCTGAAGCCAAGAGCCATCTTTTTTATTGTGTATGAAGTTTCATTTTGTGTGTTATGCCTCTTTGTGTGTGGCAAGAGGTGTAGATATACAGACAAAACTGTAGGTGGTGGTGTTATAAATTCGCAAAACTAGAACAGGTATTTGGTTGTTTTCTGGTTTTATGATACTTATTCCGTGCTGGGCACATTTAAAGACATTCCCGTTGAATTCTCACGACTCCTGTGAAGGTGTGGAGTCTTGCCCATAGTCTCACAGCCAGTAAGTGGTGGGACTGGAATTGGAATGTAGATTCGTCTGGCTCCAAAGCCCCAGTCTCTTTCCATTATACTATTTCTTCCAAACATAAATGATTCTGGGTTTTACTACTTTCTGATATTATAGCATATAAGGACCAGGCATATTTCCCCACTGGCCTCACTGTTCTTGTGTTCAATTTCTTTATATCCTGAAGTCTGTAGAGTAATTTTTCTATTTTCAAAGCATTCTAAGCTTTGATTTCTATTTTGGGATTGGATGACCCTTCCCCCATTTTCTTTCCCCAACACATATGGATTACTTTGAAAAATCAAACTGTCATTTGAGACTAAGAAGGAAAGGCAGAGTGTGTTAAATTTCTCCTTTTCTTGTGGGCATGGTTTTCATTAAGCTCTCTCCCTTTCTTGTAGGGAGCAGCCCTATGGGCCCAGGCTTATACTTAATTTTGTTTTATGCGGACATTGTCTCCTCCCTATTCTCAGGGTTCTTTCATGTTTGCTTCATAGTGGTATAGCCAAGTCATGCCAATGGCATTGTAGTGCCTTGGCCTTCAGCACTCGGCCACTATTGTTAATGAGCTGCTTTCTATCTGTTCTTCACTAAGCACCAGATGTTCATCCTTCAGCTGTATAATTATTGATTTTCCTTAATTCCGAAGGAGCAGGTCGTGCCTTTGCCATATATAATCAGGTATTAAACATAGTGTACCCTTTTCTTAGGAGATACTTGTTAAAATTTTAGGTTGCCCCCTATGAAATTGCTGCTATTTTACTTTTCTTTAAATCTGAAAAAAATGGCCATTTGGTGTGGTTTAACCTAATATTTTAAAATAGGACTATAAGATGATTCCTGAAGCCACTTAACTATGATGCTGATAAGAATAAAAGCTAACATTTATACAGGCCCTGCTACATGCCATGTACTTTATATGTGATTTCTCATTAACTCCTCTCAAAAACCTTAGTACTGATATAGTATTATTTCCTTATCAAGGAAGAAACTGAGTCTCAGAGAGGGTGAGTAACTTGCTCAAAGCCATACACATTAATTAGCAAAGCTGGGATTCCAACCTAGGTCTGGCTGATTCCAAAGCTTGGGTCTCTTCCAACTGTGCCATCATTCTCATGTTGTCATTGCATATAGGGAATTGTGTATGATCAGGCAGAGGAAGCAGAGTTCATTGGTGACCACATTCAAAGTTAAGCTGTCTTCCATCTGATTCCAACTTTAACCTAGAACTTGACCTTATATTTTACTACCCCCAAGTCCTAGACTGTGTCTGCTCCCTTTCCATGGGCTCAGTTCCTTTCCTAAGGCACTCTGGGAGAGGGAGTTCCAGGAAAGGCCACCCACCTTTATTTTCTTCCTAGTGTGAGATGGGGGCAGGGAACTGTTGGAGGGGTGGGGAGTGGACTGGGCTGAAGCCCTATAGATGGCCCAGTCTGTGACACTACCACAACTTTCTGTGACTGTTTGATTTTTGTGTTTGATATATTTCCCTTTGATTTGCAAGACTAAATAATAGATCTGATGATTCAAAGGCTACAGCTTGAATTCTATTTTTTTTAAAGATTTATTTATTTATTTTAGAGGGAGAAAGAGCTTGAGAGAGAGAGCACAAGCAGTGGGGAGGGGCAGAGGGAGAGGGAGAGAGTTCAAGCAGACTCTGCGCTGAGCGTGGAGCCCAACTCAGCGCTCCATTTCACAACTCTGAGATCACGACCTAAGCCCAAACCAAGAGTCGGATGCTTAACTGACTGCACCACCCAGGTGCCCCTTGAATTCTGTTTTCATATATTTAGAACAACTCCAGGGCCAACTTTTTCCCAAGTGTGCCTGCTTCTGAGTAATCTGGTGAATAAACAGTCTCTCTGAAAAACTAATGTTGGAACTTACCTCTCCTGATACTTCACTGATACTTTAATCAGGACCTATTTTAAATGGACACCATTTGGTATCTAATGGTGATATTCCATCTTTGCATACAGATAATATTATACTCCTATTAGATTTTTGTAAATAAAGCAGGATATTTCCTAGGGTCCATTACTTTAAAAATATATGTTATGTGAAGAAAAATGGCAAATGCAGGATGGTAAAGGTTTGTAACAGATTTTTTAATCGTTAGCTTTCATTAAAAATTATTTTTAAAGGAAGATTAAGATATAAGGTTGGGAACAAGTTAGAATTCTAGTTCATAGAAATGCAAGAGATCTTGGCCCAGGTCTGTTTTTCACGTGAAGAAAAGCAACTTTTTGTGGGAGGGGAGCATCCAAGATTGTGACATAGGAAGACCCTGAACTGACCTCCTTCCATGGATACACCAAGTCTACAGCTACATATGGAATAGTTCTCACTGAAAAAGGACTGAAACCTAGCTGAACAGCTCTTCCACAACCAGGGATAAAAGGACTACATTAAGATAGATAGGAGAAGCAGAGACAAGGTCTTGCTAAAAACCCCTCCCCAATATGGTGACACGCAATAGGGAGCTTCCTCATGGGTCCAGAGCTTCTCCCTAAGGAGTGAGAGGTTCGTGTCCCACGTTGGGCACCCCAACCTTGGAACGTGCACTGCAGAGGTGAAGCCTCAAAAATGTCTGGCTTTGGAAACCAACAAAGTTCATATCCAGGGACCTGAGGGGCTGTGGGAATCTGACATACTTCTTTTGAGGGGGGCTCATGCATAGATTCACCCATCCAGGGACCCAGGGCAAAGGCAGCAGTTTGAGAGGTGACTGGATTATATGTGAACAAGATGCATTTTGCTAAACTTCAAGTGTCTGCCAGGGGGTCAGAGACCAGTTGGGACCTCCTTTGTGGATGAAGGCACTGGGTGTATCATTTTTGCATTCTCCTTCTACCATGCTAGGGCAGGTATGTGCACATGGACATGGCCTCATCAAAGCCACAGGCATGTCCTGCCTCCATTGCTCTTCTCCTAAATCATTAAAGCCACAGGTATGCACCATGCCCAGTGATCACCCCAGGCTCCACTAAAGCCCAGGGCATGCCCCAACCCAGCACTCTTTCCCTGCATCATTAAAACCACATTGGTGCCCCATCAGTACTCTACCACAGCCTCGCTGAAGCTGGCAGCTTAGCACAGTCCACCCAGGGGATGCCTCTTGATTACCTGCCTCTGGTAGCCAGAGGATCTTGTGTTCCTGGGCCCCATGGGACTATGACAATAAGAAAGACAATTCAGAGCAGGCTACTACACTCAGGGCACTGCATAGACGGCAGACTGAAACACACCCCAAGCCAGCCTATGAAAAAGTCCCAATTACTTGTCCTGGAGCTTCAACCTGAGAGATGGGCTTCAGGTTTATTACACATCTAAAGGCTACAGAGGCGCTCTCAGGGATTATAGGCAGAGAGACACCATCTTTGTGCCTTGCCTTGGCCTCACCATAAGCTCACAGGCCCAAAAAGGAGATTATACATTTGTCTGAAGCCCCAGTTCTTGCAGCTGTCACCCCAGGGGACACCTCCAGATCTGGTCTGGTCGTTGGCAGTATCTACAGTTGTGGTCCCACTGGACTATATATATTTACGTATGTTAAATCTGCTGCCTGAGGATCTGGCTTTCAATCAGCCTGAACAGGTGCTGACTGAGATCACTCCCTTTGGAACACTGACTGGTCTTGGCAAACCCTCAACAACTGGGACCTATCAAGAATAAATCAGCCTTACACATTTAATGCAATCCCTATCAAAACATCAATAGCATTTTTCACAGAGCTAGAACAAACAATCCTAAAACTTGTATGGAACCACAGAAGACCCCAAACAGCCAAAGCAATCTTGAAAAAGAAAATCAAAGCTGGAGGCATCAAAAGTCCAGACTTCAAGTTGTATTACAAAGCTGTAGTAATCAAAGCAGTATGGTACTGGCACAAAAAGAGACACGTAGATCAATGGAACAGAATAGAAAACCCAGAAATGAATCCACAATTACATAGCCAATCAATCTTTGATAAAGCAGGAAGGAATATCCAATGGGAAAAAGATGGTTTCTTCAACAAGTGGTATTGGGAAAACTGGACAGCAACATGCAAAAGAATGAGACTGGACCACTTTCTTACACCGTACACAAAAATAAATCCAAAATGGATGAAAGGCCTAAATGTGAGACCTGAAACCATAAAAATCCTAGAAGAGAACATAGGCAGTAACTTCTTTGACATCGGCCATAGCAACTTCTTTCTAGACACGTCTCCTAGAGCAAGGGAAACAGAAGCAAAAATAAATTATTGGGACTACATCAAAATAAGTTTCTGCACAGTGACGTAAATAATCAACAAAGCCAAAAGGCAACCTACGGAATGGGAGAAAATATTTGCAAATGACATCTCTGATAAAGGGTTAGTATCCAAAATCTATAAAGAACTTATCAGACTCAACACTCAAGCCCCAAATAAGCCAATTTAAAAATGGGCAGAAGACACAAATAGACATTTTTCCAAAAAAGACATACAGATGGCCAACAGATACATGAAAATAGCCTCCACATTACTGATCATCAGAGAAATGCAAATCAAAACTACAATGAGATATCACCTCACACCTGTCAGAATGGCTGAAATAAATACAAGAAACAACAGGTGTTGGCAAGCATGTGGAGAAAGGGAAACCCTCTTACACTGTTGGTGGGAATGCAAACTGGGGCAGCCAGTCTGGAAAACAGTATGGAGGGTCCTCAAAAAGTTAAAAATAGAACTACCCTATGATCCAGCAATTGCACTTCTAGGTATTTGCCCAAAGAATACAGAAATACTAATTCAAAGGGATATATGCACCCCAATGTTTACAGCAGCTTTAGCTACAATAGCCAAACTACAGAAACAACCCAAGTGTCCATGGATTGATGAATGGATAAAGAAGGTGTAGTATATATATTTGACGGAATATTACTCAGCCATAAAGAAGAATGAAGTCTTGCTATTTGCAATGACAGGGATGGAGCTAGAGTGTATTATGCTAAGTGAAACAAGTCAGTCAGAGAAAGACAAATACCATAGGATTTCACTCGTATGTGGAATTTAAGAAGCAAAAACAAATGAGCGAAGGGGGAGTGAAAGAGAGACAACCTAAGAAACAGACTGTTTACTATAGAGAACAAACTAATGGCTACCAGAAGGGATGTGGGTGGAGGAGATAGGCTAAATAGGTGGTGGGGATTAAAGAGTGCACTTGTGATGAACACCGGGTGTTGTATGGAAGTGCTGAATCACTATATTGTACACCTGAACTAATATACTGTATGTTAACTAACTGGAATTTAAATAATAACTTTAAAAAGAATAAATCAGTCTACTTAGACAATCACAAATGTTCAAGAGACAACTGAGAGCTAGGGCAATGTAGAATGATAAGGTTCATCTCCTACTCAAGGCTACTCCTTCAAGACTGGGAGAGGTAGCTGTTTCACATAATACATAGAAACAAACACAGAGAGTCAAGCCAAATGAGGAAATAGAGGAATGAGCTCTAAAAGAAAGAATAAGACAAGACCTCAGAAAAAGATCTTAATGGAGATAAGTAATCTATCTGAAAGAGAGCTCAAAGTGACGGTCATAAAAATGTTCACTGAACTCAGAAGAAGAATGGATGAACACAGGGAAAACATCAACAAAAAGAAAATATAAGAAAGTACTAAACTGAAGTCATGGAGCTGAAGAATACAATAACTGAACTGAAAAATACACTAGAGGGGTTCAACAACAGACTAAATGAAGCGGGAGAAAGGATCAGTGACCTGGAAAAGAGAGGAGTGGAAGTTACCCAAACAGAGCAGCAAAAAGAAAAAAGGAATTTTTAAAAGCGACGAGAGCTTAAAAGACCTATGGGACAGCATCAAGCAGGACAAGATTTACATTATAGAGGTCCCAGAAAGAAAAGCAGAACAACATTTATATTATAGAGGTCCCAGAAGGAAAAGACAGAGAGGAAAGGGGGACCAAAAATTTATTTGAAGAAATAATGGCTGAAAACTTCCCTAACCTGGGAAAGGAAACAGACATCCAGGTCCAGGAAGCAGAGAGAGCACCAAATAAAATGAACTCAAAGTGATTCACACCAAGACACATTGTAATTAAAATATCAAAAGTTAAAGAATCTTAAGCAGCAAGAGAAAAAACAACTTGTTATGTATGAGAACCACCACAAGACTATCTGCTGATTTTTTAGCAGAAACTTTGCAGGCCAGAAGAGAGTGGCATAGTATATTTAAAGTGCTGAAAGGAGAAAACTTCCAACTAAGAATACTCTGTCCAGCAAGGCTACCATTCAGAATTGAAGGAGAGAGAGTTTTCCAGACAAGCAAAAGTTAAAGAAGTTCATCAACACTAAACTGGCCTTATAAGAAATGTTAAAGGGACTTTTTTAAGCTGAAAAGAAATGGCACTAATTTATAATAAGAAAACATTTTTTCCTCTAGGTTACTGTAAGAACACAATATGTAGTACATATAACATACAAAATGTATGTTAATTGACAGTTTATGTTATCAATAAAGTTTCCAGTCAACAGTAGAGTATCAGTAGTTAAATTTTGGGGGACTTAAAAGTTATATGTGAATTTTCAACTATGTAGAGGGTCAGCATCCCTAACCCTTGCATTTTTCAAGGGTCAAATGTAGAAACACAAAAAATAATGAGAAAGGAATCTAAGCATAATGCTAAAGAAAGTCATCAAACCACAAGGGAAGAGAGCAAGAGAAGAAAGGAACAAAAAGAAATTACAGAAAGAGCCAGAAAACAGTGAACAAAATAGCAACAAATACCTACCTATCAATAATTATTTGAAATGTAAATGGACTAAATTCTCCAGTCAGAAGACATGGAGTCGGCTGAATGGATTAAAAAACAAGACTCATCTATACATTACCTATAAGAGAATCACTTCAGATCTAAGGACACACACAGACTGAAAGTGAAGGGATGGAAAAAGATGGTCCATGCAACTGGAAATGAAAAGAAAGCTGGTGTAGCTATACTTATATCAGACAAAATGGACTTTAAAACAGACACTGTAACAAGAGACAAAGGGCATTACATAATGTTAAAGGTATCAATCCAGTAAGAAGATATAGCATTTATAAATATTTATACACCTAACATAGGAATACCTAAATATATAAAGCAAATATTAACAGACCTAAAGGGAGAAATTGACAACAATACAATAATAGTAGGAGATTTTAACACCCCGTTTACATCAGTGGATAGATCATCTAGACAGAAAATCAATAAAGAAAGATTGGCCTTAAAGGACACATTAGACCAGGTGGACTTAATAGATATATGCAGAACATTCCTTCCAAGAGGAGCAGAATACACATTCTTCTCAAGTGCAACATGGTATAGTCTCTAGGATAGATCACATGTAGGCCATAAAACAAGTCTTGATAAATTTAGGAAGACTGAAATCAGATCATGCATCTTTTCTGGCCACAGCAGTATGAAACTAGAAACTAATCATAAGGCAAAAACTAGAAAAATCACAAATGTGTAGAGATTAAACAACGTGCTACCAGACAACCAGTGGGTCAATGAGGAAATCAAAGGAGAAATAAAAAAACCATTAAGACAAATGAAAATGGAAAGAAAACAGTCCAAAGTCTATGGGATGCAGCAAAACATTTTAAAAGAGACGTTCATAGGGATACATGCCAACCTCAAGAAACAATCTTAAACAATTTTTCACTTTACACCTAAAGGAACTAGAAAAAGAACAAACAAAGCCCAATGTTAGTAGAAGGAAAGAAATAATAAAGATCAGAGGAAATAAGTGAAATAGAGACTAAAAAAAAAAAATAGAAAGGATCAATGAAAGTAAGAGCTTTTTCTCTGAAAGGACAAACAAAATTGACAAACCTTTGGCTAGACTCCCCATGAAAAAAAGAGAAGGCTCAAATAAATAAAATCAGAAATGAAAGAGAATTTATAACTTACCATAGATGATTATAACAGACTACAATTAACAATTACACACCCAAAAAATTGGACAACCTGGAAGACTTGTATAAATTTCTAGAAACATACAATCTTCCAAGACTGAAATATGAAGAGAAAATCTGAATAGACTGATTATTAACAAGGAGATTGAATTAGTAATAAAAAAACTCCCAACAAACAAAAGTCTAGGACCAGACGTCTACAGTTGTGAACTCTACCAAACATTCAAATAAGATTTACTACCTATCCTTCTCAAACTCTTCCAAAAAATTTAAGAGGAAAGAATGCTTCCAGCCTCATTTTATGAGGCCGGCATTACCCTGATTTCAAAACCAGGCAAGGACATCACAAAAAAAGAAAATTACAGACCAGTATCCTTAATGAATACCAGTGCAAATATCCTTAACAAAATATTAGCAAACCAAACTCAACAGTACATTAAAAGGATCATACACCACGATTCAGTGGGATTTATTCCAGGGAGATTCAAAGATGGTTCAACATACACAAATCAATCAGTATGATAACTGATTAACAAAATGAAAACAAAAGATAAAAATCATCTCAGCAGATGCAGAAAGAGCATTTGACAAAATTCAACATCCTTTTATGATAAAAAGACTCAATGAAGTGTATATAGAGGGAACATATCTCATCATAATAAAGCCCATGTATAACACACCCCACAGCTAACATCATACTCAATGGTGAAAGACTGAAAGCTTTTCCTCTAAATTCAGTAGTAAGATAAGGATGTCCATCCTGACCACTTTTATCCAACACAGTATTGGAAATCCTGGCCACGGCAATTAGGCAAGAATAAGAAATAAAAGGCCTCCAAATTGGAAAGGAAGAAATAAAATCATCACTATTTGCAGATGACATGATACCATATATAGAAAACTCTAAAGACTCCCACCCAAAAAACCTGTTAGAACTAATAAAAGAATTCATTAAAGTTTCAGGACACAAAATCAATGTATAGAAATCTGTTGAATTTCTACACACTAATAACTATCAGAAAGAGAAATTAAGAAAACAGTCCTATTTACAATTGTATCAAAAAGAGATGGGGCATCTGGGTGGCTTAGTCAGTTAAGCGTCTGGCTCTAGATTTCAGTTCAGGTCTTGACTCAGAGTAGTGAGTTCAAGCTCTGCATTGGGCTCCACGTTGGGCATGGAGCCAACTTAAATTTTAAAAGAGAGAGAGAGAGAGAAAACCTAGTGATAAATTTAACCAAGGAGGTAAAAGACTTGTACACTGAAAACTATAAGACATTATTAATGAAAGAAATTGAAGAAGACACAAATAGATGGAAAGATATTCCATGCTTGTGGATTGGAAGAATATTGGTAAAATGTTCACACTACTCAAAGCAGTCTACAGATTCAATTCAATCCCTATCAGAATTCCAAAATTCCATTTTTCACAGCACTAGGATAAACGTTTCTAAAATGTATATGGAACCCTCCAAGACCCCAAATAGTCAAAGGAATCTTGAGAAAGAAGAACAAAGCTGGAGGTATCACACTCCCTGATTTAAAACTATACTACAAAGCTATAGTATTCAAACAGTATAGTATTGCAATAAAACAGACACATAGATCAATGGAACAAAGAGTCCCCGCCCCCCCAAATTTATGCAAAAATGGTCAATTAATTTGCAATGAACGTGCCAAGAATATACAATGGGGAAAGAATAATCTCATCAATAAACTGTTTTGGGAAAGCTGGGTAGCCACATGCAGAAGCATGAAACTAGACCACCATCTTGCGTTACACAAAAATTAACTTAAAATGGACTAGAATGAAATCATAAAACTCCTAGAAGAAAATATAGGCAATAAGCTCCTTGGTATCAGTTATGGTGTTGAATTTTTGGATCTGACACCAAAGCAAATTTGTTAGTCTCATAAAGAGTACAGGTTACATCAAACTAAAAAGCTTCTGCACGGCAAAGAAAACTGTCAACAAAATGAAAAGGCAACCTACTAAATGGAAGACAATATGTAGAAATCATATATTTCATAAGGGGTTAATATCCAAAATATGTAAAGAACTCAATAGCAAAAAGCAAAACAATCTGATTAAAAAATGGGCAGAGGATCTAAATAGACATTTTTTCAAAGAAGACATCCAGATGGCTAACAGACACATGAAAAGAGGTTCAACATCACATCACCAGGGAAATGTAATCAAAACCTCAATGAGATATCACCTCACACCTGCTAGAATGGCCAAAATCAAAAGAGAAGAAATAGCAAGTGTTGGCGAGGATGTGGAGAAAAGGGAACACTAGTGCACTGTTGGTGAGAATGGAAGTTGGTGCAGCCACTCTGGAAAACAGTATGGAGGTGCCTCAAAAAGTTGAAAATAGATTTCTCATAGGATACAGCTATTCCACTATTGGGTATTTATCCAAAGAAAATTAAAACACGAATTCAGAAAGATATATGTACCCCTATGTTCATTGCATGATTTTTTTTACAATAGCCAAGATAGGAAGCAACCTGTGTCCCCCTGTGGATGAATGGATGTGGTACACACATACACACACACACACACACACACACACACACAGATGCACATACACACAATAAAATACTACTCAGCCATAAAATAGGAGGAAATCTTGCCATTCATGACAACATGGATGGACCTAGAGGGTATTATGCTAAGTGAAGTCAGAGAAAGACAAATACTGTATGATTTCACTTATAGGTGGAATCTAAAAAACAAACGGACAAACAAAACTCGTAGACACAAAGAACAGATTGGTGGTTAGCAGAGGGGAAGGGGGCCTGGGAGATAGGTGAAGAGGGTTAAGGGGGTCAATTGTATGGTGACAGATGGTAACTAGACTGATTGTGGCGATCACTTTGTAGTGTATACAGATGTCAGATTATTAGGTTGCACTCCTGAAACCAATATAATGTTATATACCAATTTTACCTCAATTAAAAAAATTTTTTTTAAGAATAACAGCCTGATATCAGACTTAAAGAAGGACCAAGTTGG
Organism: Zalophus californianus; assembly: GCF_009762305.2. NCBI lineage: Eukaryota > Metazoa > Chordata > Mammalia > Carnivora > Otariidae > Zalophus > Zalophus californianus. The sequence goes on from NC_045612.1 coordinate 17,841,441, forward strand.
AACAGAAAAGAGAGAGATTCAGTGTTTTGGCCTCAATGCATTTGAGGTGCCGCTAAGACACCCAGAGGGCTTGCCTGGGGCTCAGGAGAGAAAGGTCAGGGCTGGAGAGAGATGGAGGAGAGCAGGGTTCATAACTGAGGATGGGGTGGTCTGCTACAGGTGTTTTGGAACTGGTTAAAAATGCAGATTTCTCGGTTCTGCCCTGGGAGTTTCTTGGACAGGGCCTGTTCTTCTGTGTTGTTGTTGTTTTGTTTTGTTTTTCCCTTTTATTTAATAAGCTCCCCGGGCCATTCTGATTTGCAGCCCGGTTAGTTCATTGGCTCATCCATCAATTCAGGACTTGGCTGTTGCTTTGTTGGCTCCAAAGGGGATCATAAAATGTGAAAGATTCTTCTCCTGTCCTTTCAAAAGAGGGTAGTTTCCAAAGCAAAGCAAGTTTTAGAAATATATTTTAAGGAAATATTTATGAAAACTCCAGAGGCAGTGGGGCCATTTCCCTTGCAATCCTGGGTTTGATTTGTTTAACTTTTTAAAGGAAAGGAAATCATTTTTTTGAACTTAACCCAGAATTTGAATGGGTAATTTTTGCATATTTTCCGAAGTCTCATAAAGAGTAATAATTTAGAACAAAACTAGAAAGTGGGCTAATTTTATTATGTTAAATAAAGAGTATACTTAGCAATTATTTGTGGCTTCCACACTAAAAATACTATTTTATTTTTTAAAAATAGAGCCCTCTAAATATGAAAATCATATCTGGACTTAAAGAAAAAATTGTCTTTGGACAGGTACAGATGGTGGGCCGTATTTGAGGTTGACTTTTGGATATTTTCCTCTAAGGGTTATCTCCAGCTCTAAGTGTAATCCCAGGGCACTCCACGCTTCCTAAACAGATGTTTCTCACTTGAGACATATGGAACCATCAAGGATTTTCCCATTTGACTGTATTGTAGGAGAAGAGAGTACCATTGCTTTTGGGGACACTTAGGGCCAGTCTAATTAAATTGAAGGCTGGAGGAAGCAGTGGCTATTATAAGCCCCAAAGGTTTAGAAAGAATCCATAGACTAGACTTGTCTTCTCAACCTAGAAACCTAGAATGGGGCCATTTTGAACCATGGTACCTGGAAATGTCAACTGGTCTAAATTCATGGTTGTGGAATTAAAACAAATCATATCTACTTTGGTTATCAACTTAGTCCAGCATTTTGTTTTGGCCAATCCCTGCTGGAGTCCTATTTTGTGAGTTTCTTCTATATCTTTCCAACTCTGCTCATTGTCTCCCTCTGCTGATCTAGACAGATGTTTCCTCGTGGAGCTGGATACATTCCCTATTCCCTGGCAGGAATCTCATTAGATGGGAAACTTGGAAAGATTTCTGAATGATTGATAAGTCACTAGTGTGGGACGTATGGATCGTTTATATCAATAAGGCGTTATTGTTTATTTGGGAGCGAGTTTTCAGAACTGTTTTATATGTGTCATCTGCTTCTCACAATAGTCCTATGCGATAGAGGGGGTAGGGTAGCTTCAGCATCACCATTAATAACCGGAAACCAAGGCTTTGGAATGATCTCAGCCAAGGGTCCTTGCCATTCAGCCTTGCTATAGAATCAGGAAGAGTGATGGATAAGAGAATTTATGTGCATGGGCTTTGAAACCAGTTTTGCAAACTGCAGGCATGGGATCATCATCATTCCTAGTTTGTCCATAGGGGGAAAATTAGGAAGCACAGTGTTAGGAGTCACACAACTCATACAAGACTGTTGAGGCTGGACCATGTCACATAGCTGGCTCTTAATATAGTATGTTGTTTTCATTATAATGCCTCTTTGCAAAATGCTATTAACCTTTCATGAACTGATGAAGCTGTGTGTGTGTGTGTGTGTGTGTGTGTGTGTGTGTGTGTGTACAAACTAGTGTTTCTTGACTTTTCTCTCAATGATGGAGGGCATTTGTTCTTAGCAATGTGCTCATCTTATATATAATATTTAAGATATAGAATGCATGATCTTGTGAAATGCTGTTTGTGTCTAGAACTTCAGCTATTCCTCTCTGTGTTCTATTTGTATTGACTCTCACATCGGGGAAGGGGTTATAGGGCTTGGGATTTATGATTAAGAGTGTTAGAATTTATAATTGTGTTGGGAATGGCCAACAGAGATGGAGATGTCAGCAGGTGCTGGGTTTTTTTTTTCTAGGCCCATTTTCTGTTTCTTTGTTGCATTCTCTGTCTTGAAGCACACACACACACACACACACACACACACACACACACACACACACACACACACACCCCTAGATGGTTAATTCATTCATGTGCAATTAAACTTAGAATGCAGACTTCATGGAGACGACACATAAAAAACAAAAGCTTAAGAGACCTATTAGTGAAGTTCATCAGAGTGCCTGAGGTATAAAGAATCTTTACAGCCTTGACAAAATGTATTTCTAAGTGTTCTTTGTTTAACCGAGATGTGCTAATACACGCTGTATTGTATTTTAGTGTTCTTGACCTTTTAATTAAAATCCCTTGAAATGAAAGCTTTAGGAGATGACTTAGATGTAGTCGAAGTTACCAAAGATGATTGTTTGTTAAGATAATGCCAGTTTTGCTGTCAGTTTTTGACAACCACACTTGCTGTTTCTTTCCCTAGAGGGAGGGAAAGAAATGTTTTTTTTTCCCCCTGCAAGATTTTATACAGTTGCACTAGACTTTATATGGATTTGCTGGATTCCTAAGCAGAAAGATGTGTGTAAAAACACATGTTAGCAAGCACATCTTGATGTAGCATTAGACCAATGAACCTCCATTGACCAAAGTAGGAAAGGATACAGCAGCAGCACAGCTCTCTTGCTTAGAATCCTCTCGATGGAACCTGACAAAAAGCAAAGAATGTATTTCAAAGAGCATCTCTGTGTGGGCCAAAGACTGGGACCATCTATCTGTCTAATTTCTGGTCTGCTTAAGATGAAAAGCTCTTGGTGGTAGACATTTCTCTTTGAATAAAAAAGAAACCCCCTCGGTGAACTCTGTTGCCACCGTGTTTTCTTGTGAGGTGTTCCTTACAAGAAAGTTTCGGGATTCATCAATCTGTTCTGCCTCTCCTACTCACCTTGATCAGTAATGCTCAGATCTCCTAGTTCATTTACAAGGGAGACACTTGTTTATTCAGCTTGTTGCTGGTAAAGGAAGATGTCTTACATGGGTACACTTCAGATGATAGTAGTGATGCTTCTTAGAAATGGACACATGAATGTGCTTAAACAAAAGGCTTACCTCTCCCATGAAATTGCCATGTGATACTTACCCTAGGAAGAGAGGTGGCCTTCAGCCTGACTCTGAAACTCCTCTCAGACATGGGTCATCTTCTTTGATGGTGCTTTTTAATTCCCTTAAATTCCAAGCAGACTGCTGGCCCTGTTTTGTTATCATGCCAGACCTTCCCACTGTGCACGGTTCTCATTAGAGAGCTCTTTCTACAGTCTATGCAGAATGCACTTAGGACATTTTCTGCTTTGGCGTTCTGAATCTGCAGCCCACTCTACTATTTGCAAAGCCATTAGCATGTGATTTTTCTTTCATTTCTTTTTTAAAAAATAAATGACCACCAAAAGAGATTTCAGAACAAAATGAACCCCCAAAGGCTAGATTGACAGTATTCATCGCTTTGCTGCCTGTCTCCAGATACCATCATAACCGTATTTCAAGGGTTGTGCTTGCGTGGTCGTTACGATGCAGGGGATGAAGTCAGACCAAAAGTGGGACTTGCAATTCTTTGCTCAAGTTCACGGAAATCTGAGTGCCCTGATTTGTCATCCCTAATATCTGGGTTGGTCTGATGTTTTAACAGCATTGCCCATTCTCTACATCAGGGGAATGTACATTTCTGCAGTACATTCAATAAAGTTCTTTGGCTCTGAGGAGCGCTCAGATGGTGGAGGAGGTCAGATGAAGCCCAAGAGCCTTCCAGTCCCATGACAGCATCAGTATTTTTTTTGTCTGTTCCAAATACCGAATTTGGTTCTTTTTTTTTCCCCCTTCACCACCACACTTTCTCCAAGGCAGTCGATCTTTGGGAGTCCAGAGAACAAAGGGATTGAAGGTGGCACGGGTCAAAGAAAATGCGAAGCCATCTCTGTTCGGAAGGGGACTGCTACCATTCTAGATGGCTCACACCACACCAGTCAGAAAGCAGAGGCTTCTCTCCAAAGTCATTCATGTGCCTTTGTGTTGACACATGGACTCATCATCGAGGCGCCCTAAAAGCACTGGAGCCCATCCTTCCCGACGGGGGGGGGGGGGGGGCTAGATAAAGTGCTATTGGAAGACTCTGCCTTTCCTTCTTAGTCTCAGACTTTTGCCCTTTCAGGCTCCAGAGAGAGGTTACAGCTATCTGCAGCCCCTCATGGGAGTAACATACATTTCCAAACAAGAAGGATGGGAGTCACATTCTTCTCATAGAGGACCTTGAATGGGGTGAGGGAAAAGGCATCCAGGAGAGCTTCTGGGAGAGGGTAATGCTTCAACTGAAGCTTTAAGTGTCAATAAGGATTTGGGATGTAAAGGACAGGGAATTCAAAGAAAGACCTTTCAGGCCTAGGGAGTAAGCAGCATGTGCGAAAACCCAGGTGGCGCTATAGAACCGACTTACAAAGATGCATATGATAAAAGACCCGACCTCGCGGAGCTCACAGGCAGTCAAATACATCTTCTGAATTGCTTTCCCACTGGCGAAGGTGACTTTGTCATGATGTACTCAAGTTCAAGCCTTGTGCCCCGGGCCGGTTTCAGGAACATGCCACCTTGCCCTCATAGGGCGCCCCGCACGGAGGAGGGCCAGTCCTTGCTTTAATGCCCTGTTGGCGTCCGCTTGAGAATCTTAGTAATTTTTAAACAAGGGATCCCGTGTTTTCATTTTGTGCTGGGCCCCACAGATTATGAGGACAGTCCCGTTTGTATCCCTTATTACTTTAACAAGTCTCAGCCCGAGGCGAAGCAAAAATATCCAGTGCCCCTTTTTATATCCTTCTGTCTTCACCATGCCCCCCCCCCCAGCTCCACCCCAGTGTGGGAAGGCTCAGATAAACTCATTCCTCCCCAAGTTTAGAGGGCTTAGAAGATGCAAGAACTGTGTGCCGGGGGTTCCGTTTCTAAAGCAAGGTGTTTATCGCAGCAATAGCCGCAACAAAAGCAGCGTTTGAACCGTGCTGTTTACAGAACTCATTCTTGCATATTAGTCCCTGCACGAGGCATAAGCAGTCTGATGATTTCTGTGCTCTGCTCATCAAAGGTAAATAAACAAGCTCGATGGATCTGCGTAGCTCCCTAAAGCAAGCATGCCCATCCTCTGTCCCATGGAGGCCAAGTACCCGGGCTCGGCATCCAGCAGTTTAGGTGGTGGCTGTAGGAGGCCTCAGCCCCCCCTTCCTCTCTTGCCAGCATCGAATTAAGGTGGAGATATTCTTTTATTGAGGTAAATTGGTTTATAACATTATATAAAGGTGGAAAATTTGAATACTGAGGCATACAAAAGGAGGAGTTAGTGTCAGGCTGAGGGACCCCATTCATCTTGTGGGCGTCCAAGCCAACTCGCCCAAAGATGTGTAGACCAGACTCTCCTCCTCCTGAACATCATCATCATACCAGCTGTCTGACCAGCACCTCTTTTCATTATCTATAGTCCAGTCTTTCAGAGAAGGAAAGCTGGTTCGCTCTATTATTTTAGCTAGATATACCTAAAATGAAGTATAAAATCTTAATGTGTTACTGAGCTCCAGTTGAATTTAAAATTGACCTTTCTTCACTTGTGCTATATAAGCCTTATAAAAAAAGGGATTTCTTGATGTTTTACCCAGCTTACCGTATGGAGAAAAGATTTGTCTCCTTGAGACATCAAGAAACTTCTTCAGGGAAAAGGAATTTCTTCTTAATAGCTTTGGAAGAATTGAGAGAAGGCTTAAGATGAATGGGAGAAATTAGATTTAACAATCATGTATGCACTTTAAGCCCAAAAACTATACCACTTGTCCCCTCACCTTCAAGGAGACGTGGGGAAGGGGGGCTGGTGATCAGAGAAAATTCCAGTAATAGGAAGACGTTTATTTTTGTGGGCACAACACCAGGTTCAAGTAAACCTGGCAGCAGGTGATAAATATCACAGAGGTCTACTCATTCCGTCCCCTTTAGGCTTTCTATGTGCTGGGCATTGTGCTCTGGTCTATGGAATACAGGTGAATATAATAAGGTCTAGGTCTTGGCTCTGAATGCAAAGTCTTAGGTGGGGACATCAACATGTGCCCAGTTGGGACATCTGATCGCAGCTGAGCTCATCTGACTCTAGTTAAGAACTTAGATTTCTAATTCCAGGCTCAGGGGCAGGACCCTGAGGAGCAGTGGCAAGGCAATTGAGAAGAACTAAAATTCTGGCCGGGAAGCCAAGACAGGAACACAGGCAAGATAGAGTGTCAGGATGGGCCAGGATGACTGGAAGTAACCCAGGTATGTGAATCACAAGAAGTTACCAAAAGCCCAGTTACTGCAACCAGGGTAAAAAGTCAGAGCAGGACTGGAGGCCCAGGGAGACTTGACCCTGAGCGCTGGGCCTCCTAGGAGCTTCCCTAGCTTTGGAGATTATCCTGAAGCTAGGCAGGGCTGGCCTACCAGAAGGAGTTCTAAGGAGGGGTTGTCTATAGTCACTCAGAAAATAGTGGTAATGAAATCGAGTGAGTTTAATTGTGGGGGCAAAGCTAAAAAATGTTAATGATTCCTAGAAGACTGAAAAAAGAGGAAGTTATCTCTGACAGTTTATAAATTGTGCCACTTAAACTGTTGGTTAGTTTGGAAAAATGTGTCCTCAGAAATCCTGATTTGAGTGGTGACTCCTCAAGTAACTGAGGCAGTAGGATGTTAGAGAAACCTCATCTAACTAAGCACTGAACTGATCTGTAGGAATAGAGAATGTTCCAGACTTTGAGAAGGCTGCCTTTTTAAGTAGTTTCTGTTTTCAGTCTCAGAGAAGGTCTACCCAATGCCTAATTACCTTGCTTTAACTTAAAACCATTTATCTTCTCCCAGTTCACACATTTCTCGATACTACTATAGCTAAGGTCTAAATTGTCAGTACATTTCTCTTCAGGCACATTTAAGGATTTGTCATAACATGATGGAGAGCCATATTTTTAAACTGGGGTCCTTTAAAAACTGTATCAGCTTAGGGTTGATTTTGTACTTACACTTCAGCATACAGAAATGGAATTTTGCTGGTGTGTGTGTTGGAAATGGCTCTTATTGCCTTCTGAGTTTAAAAGAGAGAAATCAAAATTACTGAAATAGTAACCTATGAAAAATGGCCCTAGGCACTGCCCATAGGACTCTTGCTCCATGGAATGTACTTGAGTCCATGTACTATATAGATGATGATTGTTTATTCCAGATGCTTATGAGAGAGCTAGCCCACCATTCTTCATATGGTAGCTGTTCAGGGAAATAGCAGTATTCTAGCACATAATGTGCATTTCAAAGCGTTAAGATAATTTATATTACTTGTAATATAACCTTTTAAAAACAGATTTTTCCGTCCATAAGTATTTAGATACATGAGATAGTAAAATTTTTACTGTTTTTTTTTTTTTCTTTTTGAAGATCTGAATGAAAGATTACACTTCCCTGGATAGTTTTCGTGACAGTCTATCTTCTCGGACCTAAGCCAGGTTGTTCAGAATAGAAGCTGGAAATTTTCTCTTGCCTCACCCCACCTTGACTAGGCATTGCAACATGAACTTGGAATTGGGACCACGTGTGACCCTTATCCATTTATTTAATATCTAATCCTAGCAAAGCATAAGCAGACTCTTTGCCTTTGTAGTTTTTCATGGCTATGACCACTTTATGTGAATTACCGCAAGGGAAGGACATGGTCCCTGACAGGCAGATAAAGGATAGTCTTTCCAAAGGACATTGTTCCTGAGGAATGTAATAGCTTTTTAAGTGTTCCTTGCTTCTTTTGATTATACCAGTTGCTTTCTGGTTGGAGTAGCCATATGTGTTTTAACTACTAAGTTTTGGAAACGTTCTAGGATCCACGCATGGGATTCTTCTCAGTTGGCATATTTTAGGCTGAAAGCACCATTTTGTTGCCTGTGGATACACAGGGGCTTGGTTCGGTTAAACACACACTTATTAAATGGCCCCCTTCTGTGTCAGACTCTGAGGTAAATACTGCGACATAAAGACGAGAGATACAGTTCCTAGTCTCTAGGGGTTCACAGTCCAGTGGGGAAGACAAATGGATAAATAGGTATTTTCAATATATCATGACAGATTCAGGGGGAGGAATGCAATGGATACCATGGGAGCCAGTACGGAGTCATCGTTTCTGCCTCTTGGAATCTGTTCTACTTACTACTCACCAGATGGATTTTTAAGTCTTCCCTAAATTAGACTGGGAAGCCATGAGCATCTTCAGCCACGCAGTAGCCGACGTTTTATCATAGGGAAGAGTATTGACAGTGGAGATGCTGTGGAGATCGGGTACATTTAGGCTCTGGGATGCCCAAGGCCACTGTGGAGGCGGGTCTACAACCCCGATTTAGGTTTGTGGTCTTTCTCTTCCACAGGGTGGGGAGGAACAGATAATGAGTGGAAGCAGGAGGAGGAAGGGAATGGGAGAAAGCCAGAGAGGCACTGGGAGGAAGGAGTTGAGAAAATAAAGAGGCATATGGTCCACTCTTTCTCCCCTCTACCCCCCATCTACCAGCCTTAAAGGCTAAAAAGGTGACTGACCCCGGTATAGACTTCATATATTTTCAATAAGTTGTATTTAGCCGTCTACTCCTTCCATTCCTTCTTAGCAAATTTCACACAAACGACGAGGCCTCCTTTGTGCTTAGGGACATTCTCAAGCACTTACGTTTTTATCCTGGAATTCACGGGCCTTGCTCTGTTCTGTGTTTTATTGCCTTCAGCTTACTTCCTGTTCTCTTGATTAAAAACTAAAGCCTCTGTAGAAATGATAAGAAGCTAACACTGGAGCAGACACCAAGCATTGCTTCCCAGGGTCCACACCCTGTCCAGGTGAAGCGAATCTAGGGCACTCGGGATTCAAAGCCCCAAACGGAACCAGCTTTGTGCACACATTGCTTTAGAGGCTTTGCCTTTCTGCCTTTTCGGTGGAGTTATTTAAATAAGTTTAGAGCTGTTTGTTTATTTTTTTCTTTCATTCTTCTGCCTCACGTGCAGATAGAGGAGAAGCTTCCCATATCAGCTTGGTTTAAATGATGCTAAAAGGGATACATTTGCTGGCACTTATCAGGGGACTGACTGAAAATGATCACCTCCGACAGCCCAAGATGGACCAGCTCTTTCTTCTTCACCTCCTGAGGGTCGAAACCCTCTCAACTTTGTTAACAGGAACTTGCAGGGACAAGCCTACCCAGCTTATCTCATTCCAAATGAACACTTTAATTCACCAAAAGCTTACAGGGAGGCAACACAGGTTTATAGAAGAAATACCATATAAAAGCCTCTCAGAGGTCCAAGGCAATGATCTAGTTCTGAAGCTAGAGATTGTTGGTTTTCCACACAAATATATAGGCCGGTAGTATTGTGAGCAGTCTACAGTTGCAGCCTGAGGGGTTGTGTGGAAGATTGGAGTCCATAAAAGGATGTACCCAGGGTGCGGAGAGGATATTCTGAGTTTGGTGACTTAGGAAAAAATATGAGGAAAGTTTGCTCGGATGTAAGACTTGAAGCATATTTATTAAGAGCATCAAGGTTTTTATTTCACAAGAAGGTATGGTTAAAATTAAATTTATATATGTCATAGCAGTGAAGAATTCAAAAGCACTAGAATATGCAATTGCAATAGAAATTCACATATTGAAGGGTTTTGGGTTCTCATTAAGCCCTTAAATTTCTTAATAGAAATTACATGCGTATGCACATACTTGTTAAGTGTAATAAGTTTTTCTTCATATATATTTTGACGCACATATTTAATATTGTAGCAGGGTGTTCAATTTTTGGATTTAATTATACCCCTTTTTAAAACTCCCCAACTTATTATAATGGGTACCGTGTTTTAATTAAAATGCATTGTCACCAAGTTCCAATGATAAATGTCTCGGAGAGGCAAATAATCAGATTGTAAGGTCAGCTTCCTTTGATGCCAGGAGTTGGCTTTGTTTTGGGGGGCGGTGATAACTCGGGATAATCATAAACCAAAAGATTATCATTATCATTTTATTATATTACTCTAGTTAAAGAGAATCCATCAAAAGGAAGATTACATTTGGCAGCCCTTTGCATCATGGCCTCTTTTGTCACAGCAAAATGTGGCTCCCTCCCCTAGTGTGTAGAAAACAACCCAGGACACTTCTGGCAGCTAGCCATGGAGTCTTTCCTGGCTTTGGCAAGAGCAGATGGTTTTGGGGTCTGTTGTTCACATTTGATTTCCATGTTACAAATTTTGAATGAAGTCTTTACTGAACCCTTTGTCCTGCAGTCTGCAGCTCCTCACATCAGGGGGCAGCTCGGCGCCGTCCCGACATGCCAATTTGACACCCGAGTTCTGCCATTTATCTGGAACTTGGAGTCCCCCTACCTCTGGCCCTCTGCTGGAGGGAAGCAGTAAGTGTGGGTATACTGCCCTCCCGTGTCCGGCTCGGGGAGGTGCCGAGGAGCAGGATCGCCGAACTCCAGGAACCAGGGGGAGACCAGCACGTGAGCCCTCACTTAGCACTTGGGGGCAGCTGGGGAGGCGCCTGTTGGAATGCCAGATCCTTATCAGAACATGCTAGTGCTGAGTGTCCTTGAGTGCCGCCATGGTCCGGGGACTTTCAGCTCTGGGAAGCCCACCGCCTTCATTGTCTTGCTCGACACATGTTTATTGAGCATCTACTATGCCTTCAGTTTTTAATTCGACAGATATTTATTAGCACCTACTAGGTGCTAGGCCCTGTTCTCTGTAGCTAGGGAGACAGCAGCGAACACGATGCAGTGACAAGGGGGTGCCTGGGGGGCTCAGCCGGTTAAGCATCTGCCTTCGGCTCAGGTCACGTCAGGCTCCCTGCTTGGCAGGGTGTCTGCTTCTCCCTCTGTACCCCCCTTCATGTTCTCTCTTTCGTTCACTCTCTCTCTCAAATAAATAAATAAAATCTTAAAAAAGAAAGACGCAGTGACAAGGAAAAAAAAAATCCTGGCCTTAACAGAACTGAAATTCTATTGGTGGGGCCGGGGACTGACTGAGGGCAAAGAGACGGCCAACAAGGAAATCATGAATGAACGAATAGACAGATGGATGAAGGAAAAGAACGAACAAGGCAATTTCAATTTTATGGTAGGTGCTACGAAGAAAAAGTAAAGCAGGGCAGAGGTAAAGAGGGCTGTGGGTGGTGGTGACAGGTAGGGTGGTGAGGAAAGCCTGGCCAAGAAGGGAGTGTTTGGAAGGAGAGCTGAACGAAGTGAGGGAACGAGTCATTTGGAACGCGCTGAGGGAGCTGAGGCATGGAGGGGGAGAGACCGTCTTAAATACTCACAGCTTCTTCAGTGGTGGAGGTACCGCTAGAGTACATGCTCCCGGATTCCAAAACCAGTGTTCTTCTCTATGAGCTCTAGCTACGTAAAATAGCAGGGGGAAAAAATGGTTATTGAGCTTCTTCCCTATACCAGGTAGATGGCTCGACCCTGGGTCAGGAAGAGACACACAAACATGAATTAAGGTGACCGCCCTGCTGTGCAGAGGCCCAGTGTCCAAATGTTTGTGTCTGACAGGTATCTTTTGCATGGAAGAGTCGGCAGTCACCCACATGAATGGCACGCTGATTGCTCCAGTATGGCGTTGCAGTCCCGTGGTGCCTGGGACTAGACGGTTGAGTGTCGGGTGGCCTTTGTACCTCAGAGGATGGGTTTCCGGGGTAGCCGCAGCAGCGGGTCACTTGCTGTTTCTGCCCCTACCTCCCCAGCCCTGCCCAGCACAATGGCTGCTCCTTGGATTCCGTGGTGGTGGGGAGGGCTGTGTTGGCTGGCTTTGAAAGGAGCCAAGTCAGGGGGACTCTGTGGAGGGAAGGTCTCTATTATTCACAGAGTGGTGGGGTGATGCTCAAAGGTCATCAGATTCAGAGACAGGGTCAAAGTACTAATGAGCTGGAACCCTCATCCACATGGCAGGGCAGTCCCTGAGGAGAGACAGAGGCGATGGTTGCCTTTGTGGAGAGCCCGCCCCACACGCACTTTCTGGCATGCCCTCTGCCCTCCCTGCTCTTTACCTCCCGACTCCTGTTCCTTTCATGGAACTATCTATACTATGTGGTTTGGCCTAGGTTCTGTCTTCAGAAGAATTAGTCTCTCTTTCTCATTTCTTTTCACATAATGGTTCCAAGATTGGGTGGGAGGATTTTTCTAGTTGACCGTTAAGGCCCGATGCTCATCTCTCTCAAATCTATTATCATATGTAGATACGGTGTCATATCTGACAGCGTAATTACGGACATGAGTGCGAACACACCAGTAGGTGCGTTGTAGGGGTGTACTAGGTGACTGCTTTAGCATCTGTTTACCTCGGGTTTTTTACTACCAGAGGAAAATGTGTTTTTTTGTTGTTGTTGTTCGTTTTGTTTTCTTTTTTAATGAGCATTTTCAGAGTACAGAAATTTCTAGCGGAAAACATGTCCTTTTGAAAGATAAGTATATTTCATCTGCAACAATAACGTACCCTTTCCTCTCCCCACCACTGACTCAGAGAATGACACATGTGACAATCAAAAAATGAGAGTTTGAAGTGAAATATGATGAGTATAATCTGAGGTCAACTTTTAGTATGGCCCGTGTGAGTGTAATCAATCTCCTGAGGAAATGATCACCTCCTCTTCCCGGGGAGAGAAATGTTCCATGTGGCTGGTGGGAGGGGAAGGAATTCTTTGCCTCTGGTGCTTGCTGCTATCGAGGACCACTTTGCTACATGTACTTCTTTCTCAGGGCTTTCAGATTCATTCCCATCCTCTCTCCCCGCTTCCTCTTCCTCTTTCCCCCTCGTAAATCAGCCGGTATATCCTTTTTTTTTTTTTTTTTGCGGATCTTTACTTCCTCCACGTCTTTCAGCCAACTGACTCCTCATTTATCAGTTGGCAACTAATTGCACACTGATGACCCTAGCTTTCTCCCGGCCCTGGCTCGGAGGTGGGGGAGCGGCACTCACTGACCTCATTTCATTGTATATCTTGCATCAGCATTGTTTGGGAAAGAAGTGATAGCCTGGGGGAGCTTAAATAAAAACAGTAGTTAACCAGGAGTTTCCCCAAGTTTTCAGCTGACTGAGAAATTTCGCCTCCTGGAAATTCTCCACTAAGTGCTCTCTACTCTCGTTTACCACCGTCTTTGGTAAAGTTGAAGGATGGCAAAAGGATCCACGTGTGCTGATTTTAAAATGATAATAGCTTATATTGGCACGGTACTTTCAAAGCCTGTTTGCGCCTGTCTTATTTTTCTCCCATGAAGGATATGGGATCATCGCCATTTGATGGTGAGGCAGCAAGACAGGGGAAAGCATTGCAGACTCAGAATCAGAAAACCTGGTCTCGGTTGGTAGTCCATGGAGGTGACAGATGTCCCTTGAAGACTCTGGAAGTAGGTTGTTCTCTGATAATTAAACTTTAAACAAGATGCAATAGATCAAACCAGAGAGATGTCACCGGGAGGTAGTAACGTTGTTAAAGAAGTGATATGTCAATGAGAACAGAAGCTGGAGAGAGTAACTACGACAGAGCCCGTCCAGCTCTAAGGCCATGGGTGTCAAAGGGCCACTTCCTATGGCAGCTTTATCTTCATTGTGGACACCTGATGCCACTGAAATTTTACATGATTTCACTAACTCACCTGGTTATGATTCCAGGCCCACCCATCAACCTTCTGATTATAATTCATCCTTTTCATGTAGCTTGTCTGTGGAGAGCGTGGCCAGAGAATGTGAGAATCTGGTCCCCCTAGTAGTAATAAATCACATTGCAAGTCAGTACCCAGGCATTCTAATTATTTATGCCACTTTCTTGGGAGCTTTAAAAAAAAAAAAATATTTTTTTTTTTTTTTTGAGTAAGCTCTACAGTCAACGTGGGGCTTGAACTCATGAGGATCAAGAATCTCATGCTCTACTGAATGAGCTGGCCAGGTGCACATCTTGGGGGCTTTTTTTTTTTTTTTAAGCATGAGTTAGATGAGCACCTGGGACACTGGCAAAATCAGATTTCTGGATGGGCAAAATTGACCAAATTTTAGACCATGGTAAATTTGTCAAAGTGAAGCCTCTGCTGTGAATCCTCATAGTAGCCGCCTGGTCCCGTTGGCCTTCCCTGGTGACATCCTTCCTTATTGCCATGCACATATTCTTTGGAATATCTAAGGATTTTTGTATTTGTAGGCTGTGTAGCCTTGGGCAAGTCATTTCTCCTCTCTGAGCCTCACTGTCTGCCTCTTTAGAATGCTCTGGAATCCATACAAATAAATGTCAGGTGGTAGTATGGGGGAGGAAGAAAAAGACCAGATTGAGGTTTGACATCAAAAGTAATTTGTTTAAATCATATACCTAGCTGACGGTGGCCCAAAGTAGCATTTGACCCTTACCGTATTCTTCTCTACCAGCGGTCGTGCGCAGGGCAAGAAGGGGCTGTGACGTGAGCTGGGGGTAGGAAGGCAAAAATGGAGAAAGCTCTTGAGCAGGCAAAGGCACTGTAGCTCTTGTTTCAGAGGTGAAACAAGGAGGCTGAGTCCTGCCTGAGAAGAAGGAATTTGTCACTGAGCTTTGGAGAATTGGTAGTAGTGATAGGGCCCTTGGTGCCCTCTCTAAGGATCTGAACAGACCCCTAAATTCAAGTTTTACTTCTGCCCACTGTCTGGGTCTTGACCTAGAGCCCAGGAGCAGAGTTTTTTCCCCTAAATTTTTGTCATGACCTCCCTTTGGTTGCTAGATCTCTTTCCCTGGGAAGCGATCAGCGTTTCCCTTGGACTGTTGCAGATGCTTCTGGATCTTAGGTATATATCTCATCAAAAATCTTTGAGGGCAGAGATATAGTCCTCTTTAACTCCCGAGAGCTAACACAGCACCTGGGAAATTAGTAATGAAAGCCTAAATCACCGACTTACCAAATGAAGATCTCTTTGTGAGTGGGTCTGTCCGATCTTCTGCATTCCAAGTCCTGATGATGATAAGAGTAAAACAGAGTGGCCAAGGGTCTTGGAACTGGATCATAGGATGCAAAGAAAGATAGAGCATCTAGCTCCACCTCCACAGTTTACATATGTGGGCACAGAGGCCTGGAAGACTAAAGCCACTTCCAGGGGCGCCTGGGTGGCTCAGTGGGTTAAGCGTCTGCCTTCGGCTCAGGTCATGATACCTGGGTCCTGGGATGGAGCCCCATATCGGGCTCCCTGTTCAGCGGGGAGTCTGCTTCTCCCTCTGCCCCCACCCCACTCTTGTGCTCTCTCTCTCTCTCTCTCAAATAAATAAAATCTTAAAAAAAAAAAGCCACTTCCAGATATCATACAGTTAGTTAGTGACAGAGGTAGACCGGAAGCCAGATCAGCTGACTAAGGCTAGGCTAGGCTAGGAGTTGTTGAGCAGAGGACCAACCTCACTGCTACTTGGCAGCAGTGTGGGGGCCTTTTGGCACCTACCACTATTCTCTGTTCAGTCCACCCTGTTCAAATTTCCTTTGTGCTGGAATGGAAATGGTTAATTGGATTCCTAGAGATTCTTTACCACCTCGTCCAGTGTTTCTCCTGTCTAGAACCAAAGCGTGACTGCCAGAAGGAGTAAAGAGCATCCACAACACGGTGGGAAAAAGATCCAAAAAGTGAATCGTTGTTTCTTAGAGCCACGGGATCCTTGGGAAGTCCCGGAGTGTTCCCTTTCCATGGCTATTGCTAATGAGTGAGAGAAAAAGGTGTATGTTCCGATATCAGGTTAATGACACACGACTGTATCAGATTCCTGATTTCCTTTGGTCAGTGTTAGCGGCTCCCGTCTACAATTTTATGAGGCTTGGATAGTGTCCTGGACCAGGGATTTGAATGGCCCTAATTCTTTAAGATTATAGGAAATCCTCTAGAAATGGAATTCTGCTGGGATCCTACTGCTTTGTGATCATTTTCTATTGCTTTAAACAGTATTAAGCACCAAGTTATCCATCCAACCTGAGAAAGGAGTTAAATAACCACTTAAAGATAGAGTCCGATGGTAGTCCCTTTGTTTTTGTCCACCTACCAGATAGCCTGTGCGTGCAGTTATAAAATATTTGACTTTGAACTTTTTATTAGTGAAGATAGATGCCTGACTGTGTTTAAAAATCCTATTGGGTTTTCAGACATACTGTATAAGATATGTATTCTTTATTTTGACAGGATTATATTTAAAGTAGCCTTTTGATGAGAGACATTTATCTTTTCTAGATCTTTTCTCCCTGGCGACTTGCTGTAACTTTTTATAAATCAAAGGGCTTATTGATCTATAGATTTCATATTATACTGTGCATGAATGGCTGTTGCTATATTACTGGAGAAACTGCCATATAGTCAGGGTAAAACGTATTGATTTTCATGGACTATAGTATTTGCAGAAAGAACATGTTGAATTTTAATTTCCTGAGAATGTCAACTCGCCTTGCCTGTCAAGAAATTAATCTGGGACTAGTGTTTACTGATGTGATATCAGTCTCACATACTTGATCAGACATCATGTCATCTTATTACATCAATATCTTTCAGAGGCATAGCCAGCTCTTATATTCAGAATCTCATCTCTCCTTTTGATGGTGTGCACTTCACAGTAAGGAAGCAACCAGCAAATGCAAAAACCAGTACCTGGCCCACGATAGGCATTTCATTTTAGATATCATTTATTGAAATCTTACTAATGCCTGGTGTGGTACCAAGCTATCCATCTATCTATCTATCTATCTATCTATCTATCTATCTATCTATCTATCTATCTATATCTCATTTAGTCCTCAAAATAAATCAATCCCGTGAGGTTGGTCCTACCATTTCCCTTTTGAAGGTGAGAAACTGAGGCTCAGAGAGGTCATGTAACTTGCCCATCATCACACAGCCTGTAACCCATAAAATGTGGGTAGAGCTGTGGTTTGGACTTGGTTCACCTGACTCTGGAGTCTACTTAGCTGTCCCGCGTCTGGCCAACAGCCTGGAACTGGCTTTGAGGTATTTAAATCTACCCTGTCTCTGACAAACAGCAAAGACCACCCCACTGCTCCACTTTCCCAACCAAGGGAGGAAGAGAGAATCACACCTGGCAGGAAGATCTGTGCTCAGGCAGTGCTGGAAGCAGCCGTCTACATCTACAAGTAAAGGTCCCCAAGGGAAGTTGCTCTCAATGAAGTTGCATACTGGTATGGGAACCTGAATTTCAGATGGAACCACCTCAACAGTTCCTACAGATTTACTGTTTCCTCCAGGGAAAGACCCAGTGGTTACTTTAAAAGCAGTATAAAGACCAAAGCCCTTATGCAACGAGGAATGATTGTCCAGAATAGGCAAATCCATAGGGACAGAAAGTAGAGGAGCGGCTGCCTAGGCTGGGAGAGGAGAGCGGAGAATGGGGAGTGCCTGCTAATGTGTGTAGGGTTTCTTTTTTGGGGTGATCAAAATGCTCTGGAACCAGACTGTGCTGATGGTTGGGCATCTTCGTGCATACACCAGAAACCACAAAATTACACACTTTAAAGGGGGTGAATTTTATGGTATGTGAGTTATAGCTCAGTTTTTTTTTTTTTAAAGAAATATTGTAACATCTGCCTAGAGCATCCATGTCCTTGGGGGTTCTCAGTGCTCTGGGATGCCATTTGTGGCCTATGACTTTTGACCAAGCAACAGTGGGTGTTTTTGAGATCAGCTTTGCCCGGGAGCTTGTCAGCATGGGCTCCTGGTTACCGATGGAGTTTTTTAACTCCCTGATTACAAATTTCCTATGAAAGTCACAGAACCAGTTTGGATCCCTGCCTCTCTGCAGGATACTCAGGTAAGGGCTGTTTTTTTTCTTTTTTTCCTTAGAAGAAATGTAAATAAAGTGTAACTCCCCCAAATAACTTGATTTATCTTGAAGTGCAGCAATTTGCTACATGTGCGTTTTTCAGAAAGCACTAATCAATTCCAGGTCAGAATCAGTTACAGCGCCCCACAAATTGATAGTGAGGTCTTAAAAAGGCTCAGCAGCTTTGGAACGTTAAATTCACTTGCTGTAAATTTGGAATAAGAACATAAAGAATCACTTTCCAGCAAGATGATGAAAATTCATCATGTTCATTATGTGTTTCTTCAGAAGCACACTACATTAATTTTCCAGCTCAACTAAGTGGAGGAAGTAAGGTTTCTTGTTACTGAAACGTTGCTCTGATGTTTAGAGAGGCGGTCCAATTCCATTAATGAATCCAATCTGCTCTGACTTGCGATACTGTTTAATGTGTCCTAAAAACCCTAATGTTGGGAAGTGTCATACAAACCAGTATCAGGGGTTTTTCCCCCCCTTAAAACAAGGCCCAGTTGTTTATAAAACTGAGTTTTGTTTTCCAAGGATCCAAACGCTTACAGTCAGCTCTCGGTTATCCACGTTAATGGAGGTACGCAGAGGTGTGGCCCTTCTGAAAATAATCTCTCTTTGCCTCTGGGGTATGTCTTGGTATTCACTTGACTCTGGAGGATGCATCAGAACCGAAGGAAGGAGGAAAACGAAGAGGTTCCTCTGGTCAGCATCTCCTCAAAGCCCCCTTCAGGTACCTGTCCCACTCTAGACTGTGCTGGAGAACAATAGCGTCGCCGCTGAGCCCAAAGAAGCCTTCTGCCAGCGAGGTGCAATAACGAAGTGTTGTCGGGGCACCTGGGTGGCTCATTCGTTAAGCATCTGACTTTGGCTCAGGTCAGGATCCCAGGTCATGATCCCAGGGTCCTGGGACCGAGCCCCGCATCGGGCTCCCTGCTCCGCGGGAAACCTGCTTCTCCCTCTCCCACTCCCCCTGCTTGTGTTCCCTCTCTCGTGTGCCTCTCTCTGTCAAATAAATAAATAAAATCTTTAAAATAAAAAAAAAAATTAAAAAACCAACAACGAAATGTTGCCATGGTGAAAAGGCCCGTTGCTCAGTTGTAGGCCAGCACAGAGAAGTGAAAAGAAAGCTCAACTTTGTTAATAAGAACTTGAAAACAAGGTAACCCACCCCGGGATAGTCGAGCCTTACCGGCGCATGGCTCCAGGCCCTGTAAAGCGCAGCTTTCCGGCTCACCTTAGGAACCCCAGAAAGCTTTGCAAATCTACGCTGTGGTAGAATCGCTCCACACCACCTGAAACGCAGCCTATGTTCCTGTGAGTGGGGCCAGCTGTCAAACCGCTCCTAAGAACACAGTCCAGAAGTGCGGATCAGGAAGGGGAGGGGGCACCTAGGCTTCCTGTGGTCCCAGCACCTCCAGGCCCACGGCCCCTGGCTCGGGCCTCTGTCTGCTCGGGCTCTCCTGACCACGCTGAGTTCTGGGACACCTGTTCCATGAGCACGTTGTTTTGGCCGGACGTCCGCTGTGGATGCACAAGCCTCTCTGTCCACCCTCTGTCCACCTGACCCTTTGGCATCTGCCGGCCTCTACCGGCCTCCTGAGTTCTCAGGGCTAGCCTCTGCTAATCTGCTTCCATGCTGTCAGAGTTGAAAGCTTTAGCAGCCTGTGTGCATAGATGTGGCACCTATTCTTGTGACAGAGCTCCGTTACCATGGCAACGAGGTGCAGAAAGTCTATATGATAGGCATCCAGTCTCGGTCTCTCTGGTCATTCCTTGGTTGTCAGTGCTAATGGGAGGGAGCAGAAGCATAGGCAACCTGATGGAGCCGAGGACCCAAAATTCATTTGTGTTTGATGTTGGAATGGGCGCACACCATCCCTCGGGCAGCCATAGATGAGCAGAGATGGCCGTTAAGTCTGGTCAGGACTTGCGTTGTATAGGGTAAGGTGCGAGGGGAGGGACGAGAAGAGGAAACGGGGACAAGGAGAAGACTAAGAGGGAGAGAGAGAGGGGATAGTGAGGGGCAGATGGAATAGAACATGTAAAGAGACATGCTGAGAGGTGCAGTGTTTCCGTGAATTAAAAAAGGCGAGCGCTGAGCACTTCCAGAGGTAGCTGGCCTGCTCTGCTGGGCTCTGCTTTCCCTTCTGTTCATGAAATGGAACGTCAGATTTGCATTTCTATCACCATTTCAAGCTTGATTATTCTAACAAGTGCTCCTCAAATAGATAGCCACCTTTTTATTATACTTTCCATAGAGATGAAATTTAGCAAGTGGTAGTAATTACGGTGAAGGTCCCAGCCTCTAGCAGAGCATGTGAGCTCGCAGGGTACCTGATTAGCCGTGATGTGGCACTGGTGCCCGG
This sequence comes from Zalophus californianus, assembly GCF_009762305.2. NCBI lineage: Eukaryota > Metazoa > Chordata > Mammalia > Carnivora > Otariidae > Zalophus > Zalophus californianus. The sequence continues at coordinate 17,861,850 of NC_045612.1, forward strand.
CCAGGGGCTTAGGGCTAATACTTTGTCTCCCACAGAGAAGATGGAAGGGAATATCTGGGGTCATCCATAAGTAGGATCCCTCTGGTAGCATTTAGGGTTGTCTCTTCTCAGAGCAATTGCTATTTTGGGAATGGGCTCACTGATGAATCACTGGTTTGCATGATTCATGGAGGTCTTTGCAAATGACAGTGCTTCTGACCCAAAAGGAATTATGAATTTCTGTTCTCGGAAGTACCGGGAAGATTAAAGCCCCTGGGAACCCTAAATAAGCTGGTAAAGGCATAGGAGAGGTTGGATTTCACACCAGGCAGGAAATGCCTTTAGGGCGAGAATCATACCTGATTCTCTTCTGGGCTCTCGGAACCGTTAGTACAGGTGCCTGGCACAGAGCGTGTGCTCATGTGCTCAGGGATGGAGGCTAAACAGGTAAGGGGAGCTTTGCACTATTGCATTTTCTTAGCCTTGTCCAGTTCCCTTCTGCACCTTCCTGGGGCACGTTTACGCCCAGCTGCTACTTCATCAGCCTTGTCTGAAGGTTTCAGAAGAGGAGTCTACTTCAATATATCACTGTGGCCAAAGATCTGGAGCTCCCCTTTGCAAACAGAAGAAGTCAGCTAGTAGAGAGGGTGGTGCAAGTCATTTTCTCAGTTTGTCGAAAAAGTGCTTTATTGGTCTCCTGTCAGCCTGGCCTTAAAGTCATTTCATGGAGTCCCCCGTTGCCTCATTCTGAGCCGTGACACCTGGCCCAGCCCTGGCCTCTGTGATCCTGGCAGTGTAGCCAGCCAGCTGTGACAGTCGCCATCTGGCCTGGTCTTTCGCTCTTCCTGCAGCAGGACCGACTAATGTGACAGGGAAACATTCCCATTACATTTTTGTGGATGAGGCAGGCCAGTGGGTTTACTTTTGAAGGGAAGGAAATGAGACTGAGAGAGATTTCCTTCTAGCCCATGTTGCCAGAGAACTTTCCATCAGTGAGGCAGTTGGAAAAGAATAGGGAGCTACCGTTATACATGCCGAGGATCGATTCAGAGAGAAAAACAATAAAAGATACGGAATTAAAAAGGAACAAAATGTAAGGCTGTAATCGGGGGAGGAAATACAATATCTTTCATACCAAGAACATCATTTCTGCAATAATTTTCAATAAGTCAGTGGGAGCATTGTAATTCCACAGGGCTTGAGATATGAGAAAAATAAATACTTGGAATAAGCCATTATGGAGAAAGGTCCCTGATGAGTTGCTATTCACTACTATAACGCTACTAAAACAGAAATCCTTTGAAATCTTTTTGGGAAGTTTTCATCCAGGTACTCGAGTTCATTTTTTTCCTTTCCTCTGGGGTGCCAACGGCCCAAGTAGACTGTGAGGAGTTTGATCGAAGTGGTGTCGCTACCCATTGATCTCCTTCTAGACCATTAGCAGTAGAACCTGCTTCGTTTTGAGGCTAAGGACCACATTTCTGGAGGGTGGCTGTCACTGAGACTGCAGTTCCAGTGTTGTCAAAGCAAGTTGGTAGGTAATTATATGTTCCCGTAGAGATTGCTTTCAGAGCTGGGTAATTATTGTGAAACTGACTAGCTGGAACTCACAATTAGCTCAGGTCCAGGCTTCCCAGGCCACCAACAACTACCTGTCTTTCAGGCAGGGTAATCTTGGACACAAATTGCTTCTCTTAAATGTTATAAGACACAAAGGCACTTAAATTGAGGTATGGCTGAACTCTCTCCTAGAAAAGCAGAATCTGTTATCAAAACAATTGTACAAATGCAAATATTAGACCACTAAAAAAAAAAAAAAATCCTCCTTGGGGAGGGACAAGTAAGAAGAGGGATGCTCTGAAATAGTTGGGCCGTTTCAAAGTTTAATATAATTAAAACTATTTCTTAAGGCTAAAGAGAAATGAACTTTACTATTGAATAGTTAGGAAGCCATAAACAGCTCTCCTGGCCTCCGAGAAGCATTCTCTTCTTTTCTTTCCCACTTTGCCTAAGTCAGAAAAATGTAGTGCCTCTCCATAGCTTATAAGGGTGTCTAGGTCCCTTCCCAGGCTGGCTCCAGCCTGCTTCCAGCCCTCCTCTTTCATAGGGTCCCCGTAACCATCCCATTTTGTCTATCCACATGGCATTTATGGAAAGGTGCCATGCCCAAGACGTTGCTAGGTGCATTGTGATCTAACGCCCTTTTACTTCACTTTGGTGGGGGCTTTATTAGTTCACCATGCATCCTACGTGGGCCCCATTAAACAAAATTATGAGGTGCTGAGTGCTTGGGCTGGGGTTGTAGCAATGGCCTGGGGATAAAGAGGGGGCTAGGATGGAGTGGGAGAGGGAGGAAGATGGACCAGTGAATGAATTTGAAGAAACCCCAGCGAATAACGAAAGTGATGGATGCGATCCACCTCCTGTTTTTGATTTTCAAAAATTTTCCAAATTCCTATGAACTCCCCTAAAGTCATGCAAGATGAAATTGGCTAAGCACGCCATGATCTATTAACACCATGGAACATTGCTTAGCTAGATGGAAATGTGACTGTGAAATAGTGTTATTAGTAATAGCTAACATTGATAGCTTATTATATGCCAGGGACGGTTCTAAGCATTTCATATATATATATATATATACATATATATATATATATATATGTATATATATATAATCGTGTAACCCTCAGAACAACCTTCTGAGGTGAGGTACTATCATTATCCTGATTTTACAGGTAGAGAATCCAAAGTACAGAAAGATTAAGTGACTGGCTCAAGGTCACACATCTAGCCAGGATTCGAAAGGATGGATTCTGGCTCCAGAGTTCATGCTTTCAACTACTCTGCTGCAGTTGTCTCAGTACATGAGAAAGAAGATCAGAAAGTCTGTAAACCTAGCTACGCACGTATAGGTACATTGATAAAGACAATTTGCAGTGATACAAATGAATGGATTTAACGTTAAATTCATTCTTCCGTAAAGAAGCTTAAATGCCTAAGAGAAAGGAAAGAGTGAAAATAGTTTAGTGTCATGGAGGTCAAGGGAAAGCAATTTAGGAAGGAGGATATCCACAGTGTCAAATGTCAACTGAGTCAGTAATTAACTTAATAACTTGAAGCAAGTCATTCAGCCTCCTTTGTAATTGTTTCCTTGTCAGTAAAATTTGCTGTTGCCTTACAGCTATCTTTTGAAGATTAATGAGATAACATTAATAAAGTCCTTGTGGTTTCCTTCAATAATAGAGACTTTTTTCAAAATACCATGCACAGTTGCAGACCATTTCCTAAGGGGTAAAACTAAAGGCAGAATATATGTGCGTTTTCCGAGTCTTGTGCAGCCGGCTAAGATAGTTTATGTCTTTCAATTCTGGTTGGGTGGCAACATAACCTGAAATGCCTGGGTATTTAGAGGGAGAAAAAAGCAAGCAGGTTGCTTGTTTGGCGCCATGTAGGCAAACCAATTGGTGGATTGACTAAAGTTTTCATTTTTCAGCATCCACGATGGCCAGTCAGCGCCCTTTGATTTCTCTTTCATTCGTTCACCCACACCTATTCATTTAGCAAATGTACATGGAGAGTCTCCTGTGTACCCAGAGCCTATCTAGGTGTTGAATGAGACACGTAGGCTTGCCTCAGAGCACACTCATGCTGAGGAGGTGAATTTGTAAGTCTAGACTGTCATTACACCACAACGTGTACAAATTCAGCATGGGCTTTACACACAATGTACTACTATGGGAATGCCCAGGAGAGAGACCAAGCTAGGAAGGCTGTTGATTCTTTGTCATCGAATTGGAAGTTTGTGTCATTGTTCTCTCTTTCCAGGTGAACAAAATACAAATGCGTTGAAAAGCAGAGACAACAACTGAAATTTCTTAACCTTAGCAACTACACGCACAGCACAGACTTCTAATAACCTTTCTGATGGTTTCGTAGGCAACTGCCACGCAAGTGTTTCCCAGCCCACATTACATTTAGCGCTAGCGAAATTCATATCCAAATAGTCTTCATGTTCCCTCTGATCACGTATATAATAAGTCCAGTGCCTTTGTCACGTTGTTATTATAACTCTTCAGAGCCCCACCTGCTATTTCTTGATTCATCCCCGGCCCCTATTTTGTTATTATATTCACACCAAGCTCTCAGAGGCGGACGAGCCACCCCACATCGAGAAGACAACCTAGTATTTCCAGGCGACTGTGTCTTTCATGTCTTTGGCTGCTATATTTAACCAAGTTTGAAGTGACCTTTTACACTTTTACCAAGTGAGAGATCATGAGAATGCTGTCATAGGTTTTATGTCCATCTTGCTCTGGTTGAAAAGGACTTGATTATTATCTTAAATTCTCTGTCGTTTGTATGATCTAAAAATCATACCGCTGTTTCAATTAATGTCAATGGCTAAGGGTCCATTACTTGTTTTGTTTCCAAAATATGTATCCGTAATGGAAAACATTATTTGTGTGACTTTGTGCTGGTGGTTGCATGTAATTTGTAGCTCGACAATAAGCAACTAAAGAGGGGGGGGCATCTGAGGGGCTAGGACCTATTCGTTCTTTTTTCATGACAGCGTCTTTCCCATTTTGCTTTTGGCTCTTTGCCTTGCTTCGTGTAGTCTTCATAAACAAAGGGTACCAGGTAGTTCAGATAGCTCAAGCAATCATCCCAGTATAATTCTCTCATGCTCCAGCTCATTGCTGAAGCTCAGCAGGCCCTCCTGCTTTGGACCCATGTGAGTTTGGGGTGAGGGGAGAAATCATAAATCTGCAGCAGTTAATACGTGTCACCCCAAGATTGGCGGCCTTCGGGAGTGTGCAGACCTTTTCAAAGGAGGGTTTTTGAGAGAGCTTAACAGATAGTCCACTGTGTTCTTCACAAAACAAGCTTTTTACTGCAAATGGACTTTATAACTAGCTCTTACACAAGATAGTTCCAAAGTACTTCTCCCAGCAGGAGAGAAAGTGCTGGAAAGTGCCATGATGAACGAACAAAAACCTGGGACTCGTGGGACCTGACTTTCAGCTCCTGTTTTCTCAGTTTCCTCATCTGTGAAATGACAGGCTTTGATAATCAGCGTGTCTAGGTCTAACTCTGAATCCGACATGCCTGGGGAGCTTGTTAAAATGTAGATTCTTGGGACCAGTGCCTAGAAACTCTGAATTTATAGGTCTATGGTAGGGCCCAGGCATCTCTGTGTTTAACAGGCATCCCAGGAGATCTTGATATCAGAGGTTTTCAGACCAGCAATGTCTAGAAGTCACTGAGATACAGGATTTCTAAGCTCCCTTTCAGGCTTAAACCTGTGTAATTCTAATATCAAAGATTTCTAATCTAGGCAATAGAGGCAAATAAGCAGAATTGATAAGAGGAAGCTTATATTCATATTTTCATGCCAGGCTTTTGTGTTCTGAACTCAGACTTCTGGGCATCAGGCCCAGCCAGAAGATGTCGGCAAGGTTGTGGGTCCAGCAAGTATGTTGGAATCAGGGTTTAGAATCCTACTCTGGGAAGGGAAGGTGAGCACTGTGAGGTCACCGTTCGGGGGCAAGAATTTGGGTCCAAAGGCCTGGGGCAGGCAGTAAGGCATAGACAGGAGGCGAAGGCTACCTTACAGGAATTGGCTGAGATTTGCAATTCAAGTAAGAAGCAGCTAAGGAGGGGTAGAGACTAACAGAGAAGTGGAGAAAGGTGAGTGGAGAATAAAAATAAAGAGCTTGGAATGAACTGATGGTCCGTGCATTAGTAAAGAAAGACTGTGACTGTCAAGTTTCTACACTGATTTTTGAGGACACTCATTGGTGTAAGAGGAGGAGAGCAGATGCATGGGCTGTGATTGGAACAGAAATGTCTCTCAGGTCGGAAGGTATTAGAGATGAACCTGGCCCAATATTCTCCTGACCTTTTGGACCATCGGTGCAAGGGCTGAGGGGAATGAGTCTAACTGGAAAGGGATAATAGCCAGACCCCAGTGTGAGCGGAAGATGGAGGTGGATCTGAAGGAGCCCAGGACACCCGGCTCAAATGACCCAGAGAGATCTGATAATGTGCGATAATGAACAGTGAAGGGTTTCTGGTATCTGTAGCTAAACATAAAGGAGACGCTCTTCACCTGATAGTTTTCCACACAGAGCAGTGACCTGTATAGGTACGTTTTGCTCCTTCCATTGAAAGCCTAGAAGAATATAGGCTCATTCGGTTGATTGTCCTCAGTGCTATAGCAGTAGGACACCCTGTGGATCTAGGTGGGCCAAACGGTGCCTGAGAAGGGGTCTGTGAAGGGCTGAGGCTTGAGAAATGTTTTATGCCATCCCTGGGAAGACCAGTAGGGGGAGCCAGTCATTTGGTTGATGCCCTATAATCTTTGTCATGAGATTGCTTGAGACAGTGTTTTGACCAGAAATAGCTATGGATTTGGTTTATAATATCTCCTCAGTTTTCTGCCATATATATTATTAGAAAGATATATTTAGAGTAGATAAACTATAGAAATAACTCCATAATTACAACCCTGGAAGTTGAATGTATCACAGATTGAAAGGGCTTCTTTGATTTGACAGAAAAGATGCCTTTGACCACTGTTCACTGTGCTCACTTGTTGATATTTGCCATGCACACCACATTTTTTCCCTTCTGGGAGGCTTTTTATTTTCCATTAATTCTGTGGTCTTATCCTTTCCACAGATAACCTTTAAAAAGAGTTCTGGGTGCACGTCTCTCTTTAAGCCCATAAACTAACACCCCCTTTTAATTTTTTTTTGTTTTGAAATAAATATATACTAAATGTCATAGTTATCAGCTCTCCTGAATTACTGTCTACAATTTTCAGACATGTTCAGAGGTGACTACTTAATAGCTTACTTTTCTGTTGCCAAGGTATCTCTTTTTCAAAGTGGTGCTCCCAATTTTGCCAAAGTCACCCACGTAGTTAATCGTTTATGTCCGCTCCTGTAATTTTCTTGTCAATATACAAATCCTTTTGCTTTGTCGGGGAAAGATTGTATAGTCATTGACCCCTGCACAATAACAATTTTTACAGACTTTTATGTGGAAATAGATTTCTTTTGACAATTAAGAGCTGGGCAGGCTAGACAAAGTGCATTCTCTTGAGCTCCAGTGCTAGCAAGATGGTCAGTCTTATCTGCCTGTTTGTTTATACCAATCTTACCATGTCTGGAAATGTGTAGTTGGGGCATGGAAGCTACTGAGTGGGGCCTCCCCAAGAACCTGAAGATATTAGAAGTGAAATTACCCCCTAAGAGTTAAGCTAGAATATCAATAAGTCATGACTGAGTACAGAGCTACACAAATTCCCATTACAAAGGAACAACGTAGTCACATATTTCTTCGTAGAATTTTGTAAAGCATAAATGTAGGAAAAAGACAGGAAGCAAATTGCCGAGGGTTGACTATTATTGGCAATAATTGGCAGGAATATGGGCGATTATTATTGTACTTCTTTGAACTTTGTTTTAAATTTCAAAAAGAGAGAGAGCAGGACTGAGACAGAGACAGACAGATTGAAGGGCTCCTAGGAAAAAAGACCAGACAGTAGCCTGATTGACAGCATTAACACACTTGAAGAAAGAATGTGTCAATCAGGGAGTGGGGGCGGGGGTGGTGCCATTGGTCATGAAGGGATGAAAAGGAGACAGTCACAAAGATTGTAGCACTGATCAACCCCCCTCTGCTCAGGGAGAGAGACTCTCTTGTCCAGCTCTGGACTAGGCACAGAGGCAATGTAGCAAAGCGGTTAATGAATGGGTTCCCATACCCGGACTGAGGAGGGTTCCTGTCTCTTGCCTACCACTCCCCAGCTTTATGACCTTGGGCAAGCGGCCACACCTTTCAAAACCTCACTCTCTTTTCTGTAACGTGGGGATTTTCATAATGGTGCTTACCCCATAGGGCCTTTGTGAGAACACAAGGAGATATCTTATGTATTTAGCACAGTGCCTGGCACATAGTAATTCCTCCTTAAGTGTTAGCTATTGTTTTAATATGATATTGTAGTATCCTATTTATAGAGATATATTTTAACATGATTCAACGTTCAAATCTTATAACTTGAGTTGACATCAATTCCATGTTTATTAAGCAAGTTTTGGATTGTAATTTGCCTTCCCACATTGTCTACCAGTAGGGAGATTATGTGAGGATCTGTGCCTTCATGACTTACGTTTGTCATTGTAAAGTGGTACACTGGCATTCAGCTTTGATTCAGAAGTCTTTGGAGGGTTTGACAATATGGATTCAATCAATCTGGGACATTGTCAAAATTGAGTTTGGATTCCCCCAAACCCTGGGCTTTTTTTTTTTTTTTTTTTTTTGGAGATTACCCTCTGTGATCTCGGTCGATGTGAATCCACCCCTGAGCAAAATATATACTTGACTCTGAACCTCATGAGGTTTCCTCGAAGCCAGTCTTCCAGCATCCTCCAGCCAAACTAGCTCCCTCTGTTTCTATCAGAAATTCAACAGAATAAAATAAAAATTTCATGCTCCCTTTTGATGCTGTTTGAAGTATCGGTAATGGAGAATATGCATTTCAAACTACCCCCCCCCTTCTCCAAGGAAACACGCTAGGCTCCCACCCTGGGCATTGGAGAGAGGTGCTGAAGAGTTCAGGCTTTGGAACCAGATAGACCTCACTTTGAATTCTAGCTGTGTGGCCGAGGGCAAGTTACGTCTGCTCTCTGAGCCTCAGTTTTCTCATCTATAAAATGGGAAGAAGAAGAAGAAGAGTACCCTATCTCATAAAGTGGTTGTGAGGGTTAAATGAAGTAATAAGTGTAAGGGGCATAGAATAGTGCCTGGTCCAAATGACTATGCCGTGTGTCCAGATATTACTTGTAACTGAGTCATTACAGAACCAGGCTGCTGACATCACGTTAACCAATGGTACTCCACCTGGGTTGTCAACATCAGCACTGGTTCCCAGGATGCTGTGGCATTCTTAAACTTTACTGAAAGAAAAGGGAGCACATAGCATTTATTGGGGGGGATGGGCTATGATGATAAGATCAGCCAAATTGGGTGACATGATTCCAGCTAGAGACATGGTTCCAGCTAGGTCGGGACCAATCACAGTGAGCGTGTTCATTGGGTCGCTTGTCGGCAGCGGACCTTTCTTGGTGTAGGTACGCACTGGCAGGACACACCAGCACCTATCTTTATGACCAATACTGATGTAGGTCTGCTCAGCTAAATTAACATTGTCATCTGGCCCACCTCATTTTGTGGAAACAAGTTGGCAAGCTCAGGTGTGAGTTGACTCCCATAGCCCCTTTGGCTAAAAACAACGGACCGTATACCTTTGTGCTTTGACTCCAACGAGCATTGAGAAGTGGCAAACAAACTTTTCTTTCATTTTTTTTCTTTTGATGGCAACATTCACTGAGCTCCCTTGGTGTTCTTTGAGAGGCACATGGAAAGGAGACTGAAAATCAAATACAGGAATAGGAGGGGGACGCAGAGAAAAGAGGCAGGTCATAATTGGTCAGCATATGAGTTATTTATAGCTTGTTCTATAGTAAAGACTCCAACCCCGACGGTTCTGAAAAGTTTAAAGACCTAGCACAGGAATGGGGCAAGCTAATTATGAGCCGATCACAGAGACGATTTGAACATCGTTTATATCAATATTCCAGTGAACCGTTGACATCATGGTGTGCCAGCACCAGATGACATCCATAGCTCCTTCCCTGCTCCCTGCCCAAAGTATTTAGAGCCAAAGGAAGAATAGAAAAGAATCCACTTCTCTAATTTGTGTTCAGTCATTCTGAGCCAGCGGCATTGCCCTTAGTGACTTCCATCCATGGGCAGATTTGGGAAAATGACAAAATTGAATTTTAATTCATCTTTTTTTTTTTTTTTTTGGTGGCACATGTCTCAAACTGGAACAGTGACATTCTGAGGGGCTTCTCCTTTGTCTCTCTTTCTTTAAAGGGATAGAATTTTCGGTGATGTCAACTCCACTGTTCTAGACTCCACCAGCTGGAATTTATAGCCTGGCTGAGGCCGCTTAGATCAGTGAACAAGGACACAGTCAATTGTGCTGTCTCCCTTTGCCCAGAAATCGGGGCTGCCCCCAGGCCCGTACGCGGGGCCCCCAGGCATATTTAAAGAAAGTGCTAGGCAACAGGATAAGAAGGCCTCGTTAGGGAAAGTGACTATAACTTATATTTTAGCGATTTTCTTTAAAATGCCCAATCTCAAAATCAGCTTTTTCTAGGCACTTTGCCGAATTACAGCAATGGCCCATTTTAAAAATGCCTGTTTAAAATAAGCTTTCTTGAATGTAACCCTGTGGCAGAGGTCCTCCTGGCAGAAGGCCACTTAGACATCACATCACTCCAAGCATTATTTTAAAATAATGCCCAGGCCGTTTAGTAATTGAGGTGCTGTTTTCTTTGAACCCAGAAAATGTCAGCGTACTCAAAGCAGAGAGAAATGGGGCTGGCCTGGCCAACAGCTGATTTTCCTTTCCCACAGGTGTTGCCTTTATACGGATCGAACCTGGAGCGTTTACACGATCCCTTGTTCATTGATCTGGGTCCCGTGTCCTATCTTCCCTTGATTCACCCCCTGCTCTCCCACCCCATTCCCTCCCAGATTTAAATATTAAGTTGAGTTTGGGGGGAGTGAGAGATGGCGCAGTTAAAAGGAAGGAAATCCACTGTGACCTACTCAGGGCAAAACTCCTGGAAGCTATGAGGAAGACGATGGGGAAGGTGAGGAGGATGCTGTGCTCTGTTTTCTCCCCTCATCAGGAGTAGAAATGGAGCAGAGTAGCCAGGGCTGCTGGAGGTTTGCCAAAGAGAGTTCTACAATCATGGGCTTGGGACTGCTGCACATAAAGCCTTGCAGTTCCTTAGAAGCTTGGGGACAAATGGCAGCAAAATGCATCCATGTCTCTGATGCTGCGAGTAGCTGAGCTAGCACTGAGTGGCGGGCTTCCTGCTTTTAGCTCAGGCTGCGGGGCTCTCTCATACATTGCAATAGGATGGCTGCTAGAGGTACTCAGCCGACACAGAATGGGAAGCTGAATCAGGCACTTATATCTGTGGGAATGCTGGCTTGTCCTTCTGCCCACACCCTCTTTTCTTCCAGGTTGTAATTTCAGGATTATTTCAATCACTGGCTCTCCATTTGGATAACTTCCTGTTAAGCCCATGCCCACATTTTGTTAAAATAATCATCTGTTCGCGATTGTTTGGAAGGTCAAATTCCATCAGACCACCTCGTCCTTAGTCATTAGCGTTACATGTGATTGCTTTATAATACAATACAGACCGCCCTTGTGGCCCACAGAGTCACTCCTTTGTCACTCTTGAATGTGTGGCATTCGGCATTTGCTACAAGGAGCAAATGTGCTTTATGTAGTGATGTCTTAAGAAATGCCCATTTAAAAAGCAAATCAATGAGTTTTCAATAAAACAGATGTTTCTCTAACCCACTTCTCGGAATTTGCACTAGGGTTTTAGGCTCTTCAGATAGCTGCTGAAGCCCCCAGTCATGGCTACAGACCAGAACTCAGGCAGTAGCCAAGCCTCAAAATTTAGCTGGTTTGGTGCAAATAGCTACCAAGTAATAGTCCATCCAGCCCTAGAGAGATGAGATGGCTTGCCTCGTAGATTATATTGGTACTATGGTATCTTTTCAACTGCATCTCACCATTCTAGATGTCAGTAGAATTGGTTCTTCATCTAAAAACCAAGGTGGAGTGGGGTGCCTGGGTGGCTCAGTCAGTTGTGTCTGACTCTTGGTTTTGGCTTAGGTCGTGATCTCAGAGTCGTGGGATCAAGTCCTACGCTGGGCTCCGCATTCAGCGCGGAGTCTGCTTGAGATTCTCTCCCTCTCTCCCTTCCCCTCCGCCCCTCCCCTTGCTTGGACTTGTGTGCATGTGCTCTCTTCCTAAAATAACTAACTAACTAACTAACTAACATCTTAAAACCCAAGGTGGAGAAGGAGGTGACGTGAAGTATGAAAGAGGAGAGAGATCACAGACAGTACTCAAGTATGTACATGCTGTCTTTTTGGATACATGATAATAATTTTCTTCTTAAACAAAAGAAAGGCAATATCAGACAGAAATTGTTGAACACCTGCTGGAAGAAGAAAGAAAAGCGTGATTCCTGAGACGCTCCATGGAGTCCCCTCTACTGGAGGAAGAATTCTTGATTAGGTGCTCAGTAAATCGTGAAACACTTTCTCTTCTGCATGGAAACATTTTTGACTTGTTGAGAAGCATCCAGCATTTTTCAAACTCTCCAGCCGTCGAATCATAATTGCAGATCCTAGCAGCTGCCCCACTACGTTGATGGCCCCATAAGAACAGGGAGGGGAATGGAGGCCACCACGCCCAGCTTCCCCAGGGACATCTTCACAATAACACTGCCATCTTCCTACCAGCTGACTTGTTTTGTCAGTCTCAAAACAAGAGCTTTGCCCCTGCTCCCGCCCCATTCTTTCCCAGAGTCTCATACCAGGCACAAACACACGTGACTCCATCCTAAGGAGGAGGCAAAAGTCATTTTATGAAGTTTTTAGAATATAAGAGCAGCATGCCGAAAATAAGACATTCCTTCCTTTGGCAAGCTCAGGGGCAAGCCACGTGGTTGACCCGTGCTGGTGGTCTACCCCATTCCCACCTGCCCCTGACCTTGGCTGCAAGTCACTGCTGCCACACCTGGTGAGTGCACCTGCACAGCTCTTTCCCCCTGAGTTCATCAAGCCAGCCTTCACGAGTCCCCTGGCCTTGGCCCTCCCTGGGTTTTCTTGTGCCGATGTCCCCTGCAGGAGACTGAGTCCTGACAGACAGCCAAGATCCTGGCCCCCGAGTCTTGTCTGCCGGTAGCACTTTGAAGGAACTGTGGCTCAAGGGAGGGCCTGACCTTTGTGAAAAGGCCAGCTTTTCAATTAAATACCATAGTTTTACGATTAGAGCTGAGAATCTGAGATTTGATACCCATATCAATAATCCCTAGGAAATGCACAGTATTGACTTTTTTCACTTATTTTCTTATAATTTCCATTCCACCATGGCTATAAGGCACTGCAGGTGGTGTGTTTCTAGGGAATTGCTGTTCTTGGTGAGTAGTTGGAATCATTCAGGCTTTTGCTGTATTCCTCACATCTTACCCAGGTTATGGAGTTATTTTCCTGAAATGTCCAGTGAACCCAGTGCAGCCCAACAACTGAGATATTAAGGGGTTTTTTTGTTTTTGTTTTTGTTTTTAGAGTTGAGCCAAAAAGAAAAGAAAGGAGGGGGGGGAGAGAAGCTACCCATACCTTGAGGCATTATTGCATAGTGTTTTAATGGGTAAGCTCTGGAGTCAGACTGTTTGCATGCAACTCTTGGCTTTTCTACCTACCCACAGTATAACCTTTGGCAAGTTGCTTGACCTCTCTGTGCCTCAGTTTTCATATCTGTAAAATGGAGACAATAGTATACCCCCCTCATAGGATGGTTCTGATCATACGTGAATTAATTCACACAAAACACTTGAAATACTGCCTGGCAGGGATAAATGCTCTGTGGATGTTAGTTCTTACTATACCTTAAGCCAATCTTATGTGCTATGCAATATTTTCCCTAGAAGGAAATGGATATAATGGGGAAAACATTGCACAGATAGGAGTCCTGTGTTGCTACCACCAGCTACTGTTGTAGCTATATGCCTTAGAGTGGATCTTAGCTTCAGCTGCTTTATCTGTGAAGTTGGTATAATAATAATTCCCTGAACTACTGTTTGCACACACGTATGCGTGTGCACACCGCCCACATACACTCACGTTGACTTCCAGTGATAGATAAGGAGGAGAATTAAATGAGAATATGACATTTTAAACTCTGAAATGACACGAAACACTTCAGTTGTGCTTGGTGTTGCCGCATATGCTATGTATACTGAGGCTGTAACAGATTTTCAGAACAAGGTGTTTTATGCTTTTCAAAGGAAATAGGCCATCCAGTACTTTATCATAGCTGGTTATTGCAAGCCTCTAGGGCATAAGGACCATTTTGTTTGCATGTTTTATTCGCAGTCTGGCAGATAGTGTGCATTCGGTACATATTAAATGGAAAAATCTTAGTTTTACACAAGTGAAATCAATCTGATGATACAGCTGAGATGCCTCAGAAGTGGTCTTTAAATAGGTTTCTAGCAAGTGGTTAATATTATTGACTTCCCATAACATCAGGGGCCTGTAATAATTTAGGTCCCAAACAAATTGAAATTTGGTTTGGACAGACATCTTAAGAGACTGTGTTAGGGTTCAGTGGGAGAAGCAATACCTCAACCCTTTGGGGCTTGGGATCTCTTAGCCAAGATTTACCTTATCTTTCACAAGACAGCAGACTGTCGTTGCATGGCTCTGTGTGTAAAAAGTGAAAAGAAAATTGTTACAGAGAGTGCTCAGTGAGTACTTGAGTATATGAACGAATAAGGCCTTGCGGAGGGTGGGGGGAGTGTGTAGAAATTCTAAGTCGACTCAGATCGGGGAATTCTCATTAGTTAGAGGAGGAAGGATGGGAAGGCATCTTCCAGTAACCAGGGGGAAGAGGAGTCTGGTGCTTTCGTAATCGCTGAAGCTTTGGCTGTGAAGCACTTGCGGAAGTACAAAGTGCCATGGAAATCCTTAATAACAGGTTACAGACGCAGTTCTTTCCAATAACAGTGGTTGCATAAACTACTGACAGTTGACCTTTCTTAGGGTACTCATTTAGTATCTTAAGTGGTTAAAGAAGGAAAGAAGAGCGAACAAGAGCAAGACTGGGTCAAAGGAACACATTAATTGTCCTGACAACACAAAAGACCCCCTAGTTCTTGTGCTCTTTCTTTTTAATATCTAAAGGTATACTGAAGAGAAATACGGGATTTTATTAGATAAAAGCACTAACAGAATGTTTGCACTGGAACCTTTAAATGAAGCCATTCCCTCTTTATGGAGCAGAATCTTGCATTCAATATGTCTTCAAAAGCCGATTTGTATTTTCCCAAGCCATGGTTAGGAAGAGTAGGTGGTTCAGAGAAGAAACTCTTTAGCCTTGATGTATGGAATTATGGTCACACACTATAAAAAGAACATTTCGCAAGTCGAGAAGACAGTAACCAAACCTAGAATGTCGCCATGATTTTTTGGTCTAGCTAAGACATAAGCCATTCTTCTCATGACAGTTTGGAGTTATCCATGTCCAGTCCCCATAAACTCTTTGGAGAAGGACCTTTTTTAAGAAAAGAAAAGATTTTAATTATGGAATGATTTGGTGAACCATGGGGGCTTTTTCACTATTTGTCGTGGGTTCTCAGAGTGATGGTAGAACTTCCCTTCCTTGGATACTATTGGGCTTTCTTTTGAAAGAGTGAACTGCAAGATCTAAGAATGCAACCCCAATGCCTCCTTTGGTAGGTGTTATTCCTTCACCATGGGAACCTTGGAGAAGTAAGAACATTTCCTAATCAACCAAGAGTTGGCTCATTCAAGTGAAAGCCTGGAAGACAACAAAGAATGAAAAAAAGACTAAGGATCATGTCTTAAAGCAGAACTAACTCATCAAGGTGATAGGGCAGGGTATGGTCCAGCATGAAAAATGCCAGCCCACACTATTCTCTTAGAAGGACCAGAGTTATTCAGGGCATGTTCCCAGTAAAATGAATTCCTGATCCCCAGTGAGTTCTGTTAAGACAAACTATCTGGAGTTCCCCTACATTCTTCTCTTTCGCCACCTTCCTGATTTCCCAAGGGTGGCTTGTTCCTGAATCCAGTGTGAAGACAGACATATGTCTTCTGAGCTGTGATGAAGCCAGCCTTATTAGTGCCTACCTAATTTTAAAGTTGTTATATACATTTGACCAAAAGTTTTAAGATATGGCTCAAGAGTAAAAAGAGAAAAGATTTTGGAAGGACCATGCATGCACGTCCAACCTCGGGCCCTGACAACTGTGGGGAAGACAGTGCTGGGCTACTGATGCGTCCCTGACAAGGGTCTGGCCATGCAGGAATACAAACGCTTCTATAGTTGCTACTCAAAGTCGTGAGAATACGTTATTGAAGTGATATTTTGGCTTGAGGTGGTAGGTATATCTCCTCTTTCTCTCCTTCTCCTTATTTATCTACCTACCTGTTTATTTACAGCCTACCTTGTCCCCAAAAGAATTTAAAGTGCCCTATAAAAGGGCACATTAATAAGAGCAGGATACAATGCGACCAAAATACATAGGGATAAGTGGCACCAGGACTAAGGTTAGGAGACGGATGCATGACCTGAAGTTTATTATGCCTCGTAGAGGCGGGCCATAAATTTCATCTGTATGTTCTAGCAACACATGTGAAGAGGGAAAAATGATCGGATGCATGAATCACAGTGTCCAGAAGGTTAAAACAAATTCGTTTTTCAGACAAGCTAGTGGAGGGTAAATGATAAGAACTAATAGGGTTGATGGAGCAGAGGTGTGGCCAATTGCAGAACCATGTAATTTTTAGCAGTTAAGGGTATTCATTCCTGAAGATTCTTCCAATCAATCATTTTAATTGCCTTTCCTGGTCTGTGATAGCCTTTGGGGGGAAAATCTATACGTACGTACGTATGTATGTATGTGTATGTATATGTTTCTATCTACGAAATGGTATATGTAATAGCCCTTGAAAAATACATTGCTTTCATTGTTTTCCCACTCATTTCTTTCCTTCTGATTGATGTACCTTGGTATTTAGAAGCCTCGCATGTGAAAGTTAAAAGAAAGGCTCCATCCATTTACAGTCTGGTCATGGGCCTGCACAAATAGATGGCTGATCCTTAATAGCAACTTATTTCTAAGCTTGGTCAATTCGAGTTAATGTGGAACATAAAATATCAGGTAAATCCAGCAGAAGTTGGAGCAACGCTTTGCGTATCTTCTCTGTGAGCTATTCTAGAAAACATGGGGGCTTTTCTTACAGCCTAAACTTGCCATTTTTATGTGGCTGATTTTTTAAAAATTATCCAGTATTCGAAAATAACATTGAAACGTGTTGCCTATTTGGATGTTTTGGTCCATTAACTTTTTCTGGTGGTTTTCCCAATTAAAATTACACTGATGCCATATGGCATCTATTGTATGCTAAAACTTCCTAACTCGTGGAAGGAATGTCAAAGCAGACCGAGGAAGAAGACAGAGTGAGTTAACACTTTCCAGTGATTTCTAGTCACTAGTTACATCAAGGACTAATTTCCAAGATCCAGTTTTTCTCATTAAAAAATCAATATTTATATTTTAGAGCAGTTTTAGATTTAAACCAAAATCAGGCAGATAGTACAGAATTCCTGTTTGCTCCCTCTCCCCTGCATACAGTTTCTTCTGTTATTACCATTATTAGCATTAGTGGAGTACATTTGTTATAATTAATGAACCAGTACATTGTTATTAGCCAAAGTCCATAATTTACAATAAGACGCACTCTTTGTGTTGCATAGTTCTGTGAGTTTTAACAAATGTATTATGTCTTGTATCCTCCATTAGAATATCATACAGAACTATTTCACTCCCCTAAAAATTCCCATGCTTCACCTATTCACCCCTCTCCCCTTCTCTACCCCCAAGGCCCTGGCAACCGCTGATTATTTTAGGGTCTCCATACATTCCTCTTTTCCAGAATGGCAAATAGTTGGAATCATAGAGTGTATAGCCTTTTAAGGCTGGCTTCTTTCACTTAGAAACAGACATCTGAGGCTCCTTTCTGTCTCTTCATGGCTTGATTGCTCATTTCTTTTTATCAGTAAATAGTATTCCATTGTATGAATATACCACTTTTCGTTTATCCTGTTGAAGGATATCTTGCTTGCTTCCAGTTTGGGGCAATCATAAGTAAAGCAGCTATGCACATTCATGTGCAGGTTTGGGTGTGATTATGAGTTTTCAGCTACTCAATATGGTAAATATCTAGGAGCACATGCTGGATCATGTGGTAACAGTATGCTTAGTTTTATAAGAAGCTGCCAAACTATCTTCCAAAATGGCTGTACTATTTGATAACAGCTGTGTTGCTCCGCGGGTTCGTCAGCATTTGGTATCGTCCGTGTGATGAACTTTAGCCATTCTAAGAGTTGTGTAGCGGAATCTCATTGCTGTCTTCATTTGTAATTCCCTAATGACACATGGCGTTGAGCATATTTTCTCAGGCTTATTTGCCATCTGCAAATCTTTGGTGAGATATCAATCCACCCAGATCTTTGGGCCATTTTCAATTGGGTTGTTTGTTTTCCTGTTGAATTTTAAGAGTTCTTTTTATATTTTGGATACAAATCCTTTATCAGATATGTTTTGCAAATTTTTTTCCCAGTCTGAGGCTTGTTTTCTCTTTCTCCTAACAGATTTTTCTCTTCATTCTCTTAACATCACATAACACATGTTTTTACTTTTAAAAAAATTCCAACTTACCAATTTTTTATTTCATGGATTGAACTTTTGTTGTTGTATCTAAAACCTTATTGCTAAACCTGAAGTGATCAAGATCTTCTTGCATGTTATTTTCTAGAAATTTTATAGTTTTGCATTTTACATTTAGGTCTACAATCCATTTTGAATTAATTTTTATGAAAGATATAAGGTCTATATCTAGATTTATTTCTTTGCATATGGGTATCCAATTGTTTCAGAACCAGTTGTTGAAAAGACTGTCCTTTTTCCATTGAGTTGCCTGTGTCCTTTCTGTGAGTCTTTTTTCGGGCTCTGTATTCTGTTCCATTGATCTGTTTCTTTATTCTTTTGCCAATACCATGCTGTCTTTATTACTGTAACTTTATAGGAGTTCTTGAAGTCGGATATTTCCAGTCCTTCGATTTTGTTATTCTTTAGTGTCATGGTGGCTATTCTGGGTCTTTTGCCTTTCCATATAAACTTTAGTATTGATATCCACAATATAACTTGCAGGGATTTTGATTGGGATTCCATTGATCAAGTTGGGAAGGATTGACTCCATAATACTGAGTCTTTCTGTCTATAAACATGGAGGATTTCTCCGTTTGTTCTTATACATATTTTTGTTAGAATTATACCGAAGCAATGTTACATTTTTTGGGTGCTTATGTGAGTGGTATAGTGTTTTCAATTTGAAATACCAATTAATTATTGTTGATATATAGAAAAAATGGGTTTTTGTATATTAACTTTGAATCCTGCAACCTTACTTTAATCACTTATTAGTTCACAGAGAATTTTTTGTCAATTCTTTGGGATTTTTCTACATAGACAGTCATGTCATTTGTGAGCAAAAACAGTTTATTTCTTCCTTCCCAATCTGTATGCCTTTTATTTCCTTGTCTTGTTGCATTAGCTAGGACTTTAAGTACAATGTTGAATAAGAGTGCTGAGAGAGACATCATTGACTTGTTCCTGATCTTACGGGCAAAGCCTCTAGTTTCTCGCCATTAAGTACAATGTTAGCTGTAATTTTTTGTGGGTATACTTTATCAAGTGGAGAAAGTCCCCGTCTCTTTCTCATTTGCTGATGGCTTTTATCATAAATGGTGTTTGATTTTGGCAAATGTTTTTTCTGCACCTATTGATGTGATCTTATGATTTTTCTTTTTTAGCCTATTGAATGATGGATTACATTAATTGATTTTTGAATGTTAAGCCAGACTTGCATATCTGAAATAAATCCCACTTGGTCATGGTGTATGATTCTTTTTATACATTGCTGAATTTGATTTGCTAATATTTTGTTGTAGATTTTTACATTTATGTTCATGAATGATATTGGTCTATAGCTTTTCTTTCTTGAAATGTCTTTATCTGGTTTTGGTATTGGGGTAATGATGGCCTCATAGACTGAGTTAAGAAGTGTTCTCTCTGCTTCTGTTTTCTGGAAGGCATTGTAGAGAATTAGTATCCTTTCTTCCTTATATGTTTTGTGGAGTTTACCTGTGAAACCATCTGGACCTGGTTCTTTCCTTTTGGAAGGTTGTTACTTATTCACTCACTTTCTTTAATAAATACAGACCAATTTAGATTATCAATTTCTCATTGTGTAAGTTTTGGTAGTTTTGTCTTTCAAGGAATCAATGCATTTCATCAGTTTTATCAAGATTATAGCCATAGAGGGACACCTGGGTGGCTCAGTCATTACACGTCTGCCTTTGGCTCAGGTCATGATCCCAGGGTGCTGGGATCGAGCCCCACATTGGGCTCCCGGCTCAGTAGGAAGCCTGCTTCTCCCTCTCCCACTCCCCCTGCTTGTGTTCCCTCTCTCTCTCTCTCGCTGTGTCTCTCTCTGTCAAATAAGTAAATAAATAAAATCTTAAAAAAAATAAAGATTGTGGCCATAGAGTTGTTCATAATATTTATGTATTATTCTTTTAATACCCATGGAATCAGTAGTACTGACTCCTCTTTCATTTCTCATATTAGTAAAGTGTGGTTTTTTTTTTTTTCGCTCTCTCTTTTTGGATTAGCCTGACTAGATATTTTTAAATTTCATTGATCTTTTCAAAGAACTAGATTTTGGTTTCATTGGATTTCTCTATTGATTTTCTTTTTTAAAAGATTTATTTATTTATTTGAGAGAGAGAGTGAGTGTGCACAGGTAGGGTGAGGGGCAGATGGAGAGGGAGAGGCAGAGAATCTCAAATATACTCCCTGCTGAGCATGGAGCCCGACCTGGGGCTTGATCTCATGACCCTGAGATCATGACCTGAGCTGAAATCAAGAGTTGGACGCTTAACTGACTAAGCCACCCAGATACCCTATTTCTCTATTGATTTTCTGTTTTCAATTTTATTGATTTCTGCTCTAATTTTTATTATTTCTTTTCTTCTGCTTGCTTTAGGTTTATATTACTCTTCTTTCTCTGGTTTCTTTTTGAGTTGAGATCTTTTTTCTTTTCTAGTATATGCATTAGACATTCAATGCTATAAATATCCCTCTAAGCACCTCTTTTGCTGCATCCCACCCATTTCTTTTTTTTAATTAAGTTTTTTATTTTAATTCCAGTATAGTTAACATACAGTGTTATATTAATTTCAGGTGTACAGTATAGTAATTCAACAATTCTATATGTGACTCTATTCATCATAAGTGTACTTTTAATCCCCTTCACCTATTTCCCCTATTACCCATCTCCCCTCTGGTAACCATCAGTTTGTTCTCTAGAGTTAAGAGTCTGTTTCTTGATTTATCTGTCTCTCTCTCTCTCTTTTCCCTTTGCTCATTTGTTTTGTTTCTTAAATTCCACATATGAGTAGAGTCATATGATATTCATCTTTCTCTGACTTATTTTGCTTGGCATTAGCCTCTCTAGCTCCATCCATGTTCTTGCAAATGGTAAGATTTCATTCTTTTTTATTGCATCCCAATTTCAGTAAGTTGTATTGTCATTTTAATTTAGTTAAAAATATTTTAAAATTTCTTTTAAGACTTCTTTGTCCCATGTGTTATATAGAAGTATGTTGTTGAATTTGCAAATGATTGGATATTGTCTTGTTATCTTTCTGTTATTTATTTATAATTTAAATCCATGTGGTCTAAAAATATTCTTGGTATGTTTTCTATGCTTTTAAATGGGTTAAGATGTATTTTATGGCCCAGAATGTGGTCTATCATGGTGAATGTTCCATGTGAGCTTGAGAAGAATGTATATCCTGATGTAGGTGGATGGAGTATCCTATGTCAATGAGATCTATTTGATTGATGGTGCTGTTCAACTATATCCTTACTAATTATCTACCAGATGTATTTGTTACTGACAGAGGGATGTTGATGTCTCCAACTATAATTGTAGATTTGTATATTTCTCTTTATAATTCTATCAGTTTTTGCTTCACATATTTTGATACTCTGTTGTTAGGTGCATACACATTAAGGATTATGTCTTCTTGGATAATTGACCCCTTTATCCCTAATAGTTTTCCTTCTTCCAAAGTGTGCTTAGTCTGAAATTAATTTAGCTCTTCTAGTTTTTTCTTAGTGTTAGCATGGTATGTCTTTCTCTATCCCTTTGTCTGTATCTTTATATTTAAGATGTGTTTTCTGTAGAAATCTATAGTTGGGTCTTGTTTTTATATTTACTCTGATAGTCTCTATTTTTTACCTTGTGTATTTAAAGATTGTGTGTTTAAGTAATCTCTACACCCAACGTGGGCCTCGAACTTACAACCTTGAGATCAAGAGTTGCATGCTCTACGGACTGAACCAGCCAGGTGCCCTTACTTTGTGTATTTGAACCATTGACATTTAAAGTGATTAGTGACACAGGGCACCTGGGTGGCTCAGTCGTTAAGTGTCTGCCTTCGGCTCAGGTCATGATCCCAGGGTCCTGGGATCGAGCCCTGCATCGAGCCCCGCATCGGGCTCCCTGCTCGGTGGGAAGCCTGCTTCTCCCTCTCCCACTCCCCCCGCTTGTGTTCCCTCCCTCACTGTGTCTCTCTCTGTCAAATAAATAAAATCTTAAAAAAAATAATAAAGTGATTAGTGATGTAATTGGATTAGTATCCACCATGTTTGTAACTGCTTTCTATTCATTGCACTTATTCTTTGTTATGGATGCTTTTAACTTTTCTCTCTTCCTTCTCTGGTTTTAACTGAACATTCTTTATGATTCCATTTTTTCTCCTCTCTTAGCATATCAATTATATGTCTTTTTGAAAAATTTTAGTGGTTTCCATAAAGTTTGCAATATACATTCTAAAACTATTTTAATCCACTTTCAAATAACACTATATTGCTTCACTGGTAGTACAGGTACCTTATAACAGATTATTCCTAATTTCTCTCTCCTGTTCCATCCACGTCCTATAATCACCAAATACATTGTTGCTATTATTGCTTTGAACAGTTATCTATTAGATAAGTTTTTTAAAAAGAAAAATAAAATATTTTATTTTACTTTTATTTATTCCTTCTCTGATGCTCTTCCTTTCTTTATGTAGACCCAATTTTCTGACCTATGTGATTTTCCTGAGAAATTGCTTTTAACATTTTATGCAAGGCAGGTCTACTATGTCAAATTTTTTCTATTTTTGTTTGAGAAGGTCTTTATTTTTCCTTCCCTTTTCAATAAAAATTTTGCTGGAAACAGAATTCTACATTGGTCAGGTTTTTCTCTTTCAACACTAAATATTTCACTTCCCTCTCTTTTTTGAGAGAGTGAGAGAGCGAGCAAGGTGGGGGAGGGGTAGAGGGGGAGAGAGAGAGAGAGAGAGAGAGAGAGAGAATCTTAAGCAGGCTTCATGCCCAGTGCACAGCCTGATGTGGGGCTCAATCTCATGACCCTGAGATCATGATCTGAGCTGAAATCAAGAGTCAGACACTTGACCAACTGAGCCACCCAGGCACCCCACTTCCCTCTCTTTGCTTGCATGGTTTCTGATGAGATGTTTGATATAATCCTTATGCTTATTCCTCTATAAGTGAGATGACTTTTTCATCCTCTGGCTTCTTAGAAGATTTTTCTCTTTCTCTTTGGTTTTCTGCAGTTTGACTATGATATACCTAGCAGTTGGTATTTTGATATTCAACCTGCTTATTGATCTCTAAGCTTCCTGGGCCTTTGGATGGTGTCTATCATGAATTTTGTGAAATTTTTGGCCATTATTACCTCAAATATCTCTTCTTCACTGTCCTCTCTTCCTTCTCTTTCTGGAATTGCAATCACACATATTCTACACCTTTTGAATTTGTCTCACGGTTCTTAGGTATTCTTTTCTATTTATTTTTTCTCGCCCCATTTTGGTTTGGGAACTTTCACTGACATTTCTTTAAGCTCACTGATTCATTTCTGTTTGTGTTTTTGATTTCTAACATTTCCTTTTTATATTTCTGGCATTTTCCATCGTTGTATTTACATTACCCAATCTGTTCTTGTATGTTGTTCGCTTATTTCATTATAGCTCTTAACATGTTGATAATAGTTATTTTAAATTTCCTGTCTGATATTTCCAAAATCTGTGCCATATCTGATTATGGTTCTGATAATTGCTTTTTCTCTTCAAACTGTTTTTCTTACCTTTTAGCATGGCTTATGATTGTTGAAAGTAAGGCATGATATAGGCTAATAGGAACTAAGGTAATTACACTTTTAGTGTGAATTTTTATGGAACTGGGCTATTTAATGTTTGCTCTAGCTATAAATGCCAGAAGCTTTAGTTTTCTATAGTTCCCTTATTTTATTTTTTTTTCTCACCAATTGTTTTTGGGTTTCCCTAATAACTCCTTCTTAAATAGGGTCTTTGTCTTTCTGGTGGTAAATTATAGGAGGAATAGTAGTGGTCTGTAATCTTATGATTAATCTTAGGCTTTCAGTGAGTCTAAGTTCTTGGGCTGTGACCTTCAGAAGGTTTTCTCAGCTTTTGTTTTCTCCCTTAAGATAGAACTAGAGGGCTAGAGGGGGCTAGACTTGTCTAATTGCCCGTCTACCAGGTATATTAAGCTTTGGTAAAGTTGTGTTCTTTGGAGAACAGGTATTTGTTATGGAGAATGCTCATGGTGTATTCCTAAATTATTATTTCCCCCCTCCCCCTGCCTGAAAAACAAGGAGACTTTTCTTAGATCTTCACCATGAGAACTCTGTATGTTTCCTGGAGATAAGTTCATGGAGGTATGGGGGGCTTATAATACTGGGGGCCCAGGAGCTTTTAGGTCTCAAGCTAGTCCACATTTAGCCTCTGTCAATTTGTCAAAATTGCCCTTTAAGTGTTCCTACTAGTTTATGGCTCTAGTGGCTTCTGCTCCAGGTAAGCTGATCATATCTGTGATTCTCTGTGTTTGCCTATCTTCCCTTATTTCTGAGTGGCAGTTTGCCCTGTGACCTCAGTTCCTTGATGGGTCTAAGAAGAATTGTTGATTTTCAGTTTGTTCAGCTATTGTCTTGTTGTGGAGGATGGGAACAATGAATTCTAGGCTCTTTAGATGTTGGAGCCAAAACCAGAAGTCTCCCAATGTCCAGTTTTCAAAGGTGGTAGATATTGTAAGATTAATAAGGGGTTTGGGGGAGACTGCCCTACATTCAAATTCAGGACCTGGCCTTTAATTAGAGGTAGTACCTTGTACAAGTCATTTAACCTGTCTGGGCCTCAGTTTCCTCACCAGTCAAATAAAAATAATTCCAAGTACATATGGCTATGTTAAAGTTAAATGAGAAGACATATATGAGCAAGCTTATCACAGATCCCGGCATGTATACTGCAGGTACATCGCAAATGTTACTTTCCTTTTTCCATTAAAGTACCTGTGCTTGAAACCAAGGACCATTTTGAGTCCAGCTTATCACATGGCATCTATCTGAGGAATTTAAAAAGTTTTTATAAAGTATTTGCCATTCTTACAATGTGGGGAAAAGTGCTTTGAAAAAAGAACCTGCCTCTGTAAGGACTGCCCTATTCTTAAGGGCTTGAAGGTATTCAGCTGTTCATTCATTCCTCTCTTCCAACTGCAAGTATAATATCCTTTTTGAAAGTATGCAGCCTTCTGAAAAAGCCCATGAAAACACATTTCTTTCTGTCTGAGTCGGAATACAGAAACATTATTACCAAATACTAAAGATGATCATTTTGCTACAGTGGTAGGCTATATGTCCAGAGGTTAGGAGGGTGGTTAGTAGAAGTTGTTGAATCACTTAGAGAGATAATAAATAACCTGATTGCAAAATTCACTGTCAAACCACATCTGGATAATTGTGTCCCCTTTTGAGCACCATCATTTAAGGAGGATGTTGACAACACTAGAGTGTGTCCAAATAGTGGTGCCCAGGATAGTGATGGGGGCATCTACAAATTGAGAAAACTTGCTATATTGGGATGTATATTAACTCAGTTTATTAGCTCTATTTATCTGTATCATTTATCTTTTTATATAGTATAAAATATATTTTTTTGTTCAGTGCCAAATTTTTCTTTATAGCTCTGATTTTTACATTGTTCCAGTTTTTCTTGGATATAACTCTTGACTCCTTTCCAGGAAAGACACAGAGGGAATCCTCCCCTAGCTTAAGTGTACATTATTATCTGACCCCCCCCCCCAAAAAAAAATCAATGGGCTGAACTTCCTTGCAGTAATTCTAGCCCTTGGCTTCATTTCATGAAATCTCCAGTTGCCAACCTCAAGCTGAGCATCACTTTTCACCTCGCGTTGTTTCCTATAAGTCCCCAAGGAGCCTTCGCTTGAGCAGTTATGGTTTGGTCTGTTGTCCTGGGATGTAGAAATAAGGGGGTTGGGCAAAACCCAGAGATGTGCTAAGTGGATTCCGAGCTGTGAAAGTTAGAGCAGGGAGCACATGTGCGCTTGAGGTTAGATGTGAACTGGAGCCTTTTCGCCCTGCCATCTGCATTGTTTTTATTCTTTCTGCAGAAGAGTTCATGATCTTTTGTAATTTTCTTTTTCTATTGATCCAGCAGTGCTAGTAACAGAAACTTAAAAAAAAAAAAAAGGTTATGGCAGTACAGTCTATGGAATTTCACTGTCATATATCTTGCACGTTAGAGAACACACGCACTGTGGGATGAAGAGATGAAATTTGCCTTGTAGAGAATTCATTTTAGGGTAGCAGTCTTCCTTCCCTTACCTCATGCTGCCCCAAGCAAAGGTGAAAGTACGACTCTGCTTTGTCGGTCTTTGGGCTGTAATTTCTTCTAATACAATTCCATCTGGAGAGGTGAAGCCAATGGGAAAATAATGAACTTTTAAAGGAACTTAACTTTCTACAAAGATTTTCGAGGATATGTGTGTTGGCTCTAGGGCTGAGGGCAGCTAGAGTGTAACCATTGCTGGGAGACAATAGTCTGAAGCTGACTACTTCTACTTTGCAGTTATGTGACCCTGTGAAAGTGCTTAAACTATGCTGAGCATCAATTCCATCAACCATAAAATGGGGATCACAATATCAAATTGAGAAGATTGTTGTAAAATGTAGATATCATAATATTCTTGGAAATGCTTTGTAAACACCAAACCATATAGTTCGTGAGTAATCTTAAGACGGGATGGTCTATCATTTATTTCCATCTACCCAGCACTTCTATACCCCTAGCACTTAGCACAGAGCCTAGTATATAATACGTGATTGGTAGCTGAAATTAAAATGAATGAATAGTTTTAAATCTCCAAATTTCTGATGATTTTAAAGAATTCATTGACTGATCCTTTGTATTGCGCTGGATGATCTCTTGGCCTCATGGCCTCATTCAACCTTTAGATGCAAGGATTGAGACTAGAGTAGCATGTGGGGTTAGGAAGAAATTGCCATAAAGTAGTTAACTTCTCCAGGAATTGCCTTATGTTCTAAACAAAATAGGACAAAACAAACAAATGAGCATGTAGCAGTTGATGGAAATGAAGATTAACTTTCTTGAGTGGGCTTGGAAGCCCAGTAGAATTACACTGGCATCTGCTCACCATTGCTGGGCATGTCATAAGCCCAAGGGAAGAATCTAGCAAGCATGTTCTACCTTGTGAGGGATCTGGGGCAGATGGTGGTGGCACAACCTAGAGCTCACTTCTGCCACAGATGACTGCGATATTGGACTAAGTGATCCCAAGGAGCTGGTGGAGTACAGTCTCTCTAGTAGTCTTAAAGTAGTAATAATTTGATTTTTCAAGGCTCATGAATTGGCATCATTTAGACTACATCTGTCATGGACCTTTGCACTTTGGAAGGAAACAAAAGTACTAAGTTCATTTTAAATGTCTCAGGATACTTGGTTATTTTTGTTTGTTGTTAAGCTGTCTTATTTCTTGAAAAACCTATCATTATGGTTATTTTCCTTTCCTTCATATAAATGTGGAACTCTGATTATTTGGGATAATTTGTGTCTTGAGTGTTTCAGTTTGGAGAAAATGAGATGATGACATTACTACTTTCTTTCTCAAACCAATGACACTAATTGGGCCTTATGCCAGGGGGTAGGGGCAGCAGATGTAATCTTGAATTCATAGTCTCTGTAGAATAGATAAGGCTTCCAAGCCAATTGGAAGCCAAACTTTACCAAGGAAGCTCAGCAGTCATCCTTCCAGATGTTTGGTTTGCAAATACCAGAGGTGTTATTTGCAATATCAAATGTATAGATAAGTGCATGGATTGGTTTTTTTTTTCCATTCAGATACCCATTTGGGGGATACATTTCATTTTCAGGTCTGACAATCTGTCAGAGAGCTCCCTTTAAAGTTATCTTGAGAAAATCTACCAAAAATGATTAAATTCGTGATAGTTTTTATACTCGGCTAAGACCTTGCCTCTCCTCTGGGGCTGAACGGGCTTAAAACTGTTATGTGAATTTATATGGTAGTATATGGTTTGTTGCCAAATATTTATCTCTGTCTAAAAATGAAATGTCTTGAAATACATTTTCTTTTTAACTGAATAAATCAATGAGAGAAAGAGAAATAACTTCTCATTTAGCCAATTTTTAATCGATATTCTCGTGAGAGGCCGAAATGTTAACCGAATCCTGGCTTTTGTCATTTGAAATACAATTTGTGTGTTTAAGAATTTATGTGCACATCAGGGTTTGGACTTCATGTTCAGAAAGGAAAATTGATTTATAGGAGCAAACAACCGCAGGAGTAGAGGTAATGCTGGAAATGAATATGAGTCAATTATTTAAGGCAAATGGGACTTTAATCACCACAGCAATAGAGAAATCTCAAATTCAGTTGCACCCTGTGTTTTCAAGCTTTAATCTCTGGGCATTTCTGTATCTCTTATTTTGCAGAGGCCTTTGAAATTGTTGTTCGCCATGCCAAGAACTACACCAACGCCATGTTCAAGAACAACTATCCGAGCCTGACCCCACAAGCTTTTGAGTTTGTGGGTGAATTTTTCACCGACGTGTCTCTCTACATCCTGGGCTCTGACATCAATGTGGATGACATGGTCAATGAATTGTTTGACAGCCTGTTTCCTGTCATCTACACCCAGCTCATGAACCCTGGCCTGCCTGAGTCGGCCTTAGACATCAATGAGTGCCTCCGAGGGGCAAGGCGTGACCTGAAAGTATTTGGGAATTTCCCCAAGCTTATCATGACCCAGGTTTCCAAGTCACTGCAGGTCACTAGGATCTTCCTCCAGGCCCTGAATCTCGGAATTGAGGTGATCAACACAACTGATCACCTGAAGTTCAGTAAAGACTGTGGCCGAATGCTCACCAGAATGTGGTACTGCTCCTACTGCCAGGGACTGATGATGGTCAAGCCTTGTGGTGGCTACTGCAACGTGGTCATGCAAGGCTGTATGGCAGGTGTGGTGGAGATTGACAAGTACTGGAGAGAATACATTCTGTCTCTGGAAGAACTGGTGAATGGCATGTACAGGATCTATGACATGGAGAATGTCTTGCTTGGTCTCTTTTCGACAATTCACGACTCCATCCAATATGTCCAGAAGAACGGAGGAAAGCTGACCACCACGGTGAGTACTGGTCTGCAGTTTTCTAAGGAATTGGGTCCTGTTGAGGTGGGGCAGTCTGGCCAGCATCGGGTGCTGAGAGAGAGAAGTGAGGGTAAGATCAGGGGGTAGGCAGAGATGGTAGAGGGACTGAATGATCTCATGGAGCTAGGCAGCACATTAAGACCACAGACTATGGATGGGGCGCCTGGGTGGCTCAGTTGGATAAGGGTCTGACTCTTGATTTTGGCTCAAGTCATGATCTCATGGGTCATGGGATCAAGTCCTGCATTGGGAACCTGATCTCAGCAGGGAGTCTGCTTGAGATTCTCTCCCTCTGCCCCTCGTTCTGCTTGTGCAAGCTCTCTCTCTCTGTCTCCTCCCCTCTCTTTAAGATAAATAAAGAAATCTTCCAAAAAAAAAAAAAAAGACCACAGGCTATGGAGTCATAATGCCTGGCTTGAATTTTAGCTCCACCTACTTAACTGCTGTGAGACCTTGGGTGAATCATCTTATCTTTATGAGCCTCATATTGCTGATTCATAAAATAAGGCTAAAAAGAATATCTTCTTCATAGGGAATAACATGTGTTAAAGCATTTGGCATGTGTGTGGTCCATGGTAAGTCTTCAGTAAATATTAGCTATCATTCCCATTGTTGTTAGTCATTGTAATCCTCCTGACAACACTGTGAGGTGGGTATAATTATCTCCATTTCATAAATGAGGATACTGAAGCTCAGTGAAACTCTAACTCACCCCGGGGCACCCAGCTTTAGTTAGTGGAAGAGCCATGATCCAGAAATGGATCAGGTTTCCCTTTAATTATGTTATCACCAGTTTTTCTGATTGTGATTTCACGCTCATGCTCTTAATCGCGTATATCACATTACCCTTTTGGGTAGTGCCTTTAAACACAGGAGGCCCAGCCAGAACCCACTAACTCAACCTACACAAGAACAGAGGTGAGGCAAAGCATCTGCGTGCTCCAGCTGTTGTTTTCGCAGCCTTGGTTATACCAGTCTACCCCTGATGGGCTTTGTGATGGGGGCAGGACAGTTCTGTTAATGGGGCAGCAGTTGGCTTGGTTTCAGCCACACTGCACCTGCTGAGCTAGAGTGCACACATTCAGAACCACAGGAAACACCCACTTTCCAGCGCGGAGCAGAACCCACGACAAAGAGCTACCAGCAGATCCCATGAAGGTGGTCGTGACTGATCCCTGAATGCTGCCAGCTTTGTAGACAGAGGTGGCAAAATCATATACTACACTACCGTTGTTGAGCTCCAGCCACATTCCAGGTGCTCTGCTGGCCAGTTCACATATTATTTCACAGCAGTCCACAAGATAGGTCCTAATAATGTCCCCATTTTACACAGGGGGAAATGAAGCTTAAAGAGGTTCAATACCTTGTGCAAGGTCTCAAAGCTGTTAAGTGGAGGTGGGGGAATCTGTGATTCAGACCCAGGCTGGGCTGGCTTGGTTGACACAGACTCTTAGCGTTTACACAGTGCAACTGCTGTGTACTCAAAGCCATTGCTTACCTGGAATGTGGAGGGCAGATTGGGCCATTTAGTCTGGCTTTA
Organism: Zalophus californianus; assembly: GCF_009762305.2. Taxonomy (NCBI): domain Eukaryota; kingdom Metazoa; phylum Chordata; class Mammalia; order Carnivora; family Otariidae; genus Zalophus; species Zalophus californianus. Next base: position 17,892,769 of record NC_045612.1, read on the forward strand.
AACTCGGGAAATACAAAGCGATGGGGGTAATTGGTTTCTTTGGTGAGTTAAATTAGGAAGGAGGATAGAAATGGTGCAAGCGGCAGCATGGCTACTCACGGAGCTGTTCTAATTGCCCCATTCACAATGTTAGCCATTTAAAACACATTTACTGAGAAAATATTTTATAGTAAAATGAACAGAAATGTCCTATCTAACGATAGTGTTCTTCAGTGGCTAATTATTCCCTTGACTGCTTTATAATTTGAGGCCAGATTCTGGGGACTTCTACAAAAGTAAATCTCATGGAACTAGAAAAATGAGAAGTCGATGTGTTTGTGAGTTCCCCCACCTGATAGTGATTGAGGGCCCACTATGTGTCAGACACAAAGCAAGGGTGCCAGGGGTGTGGAGGTGTCTTTAATGAGAGGAAAAATGAGGAGACAATATTAAAGACAGGGTATGGGAATGTTTAAATGTTGCCTCTGATATTGGTCACTTCACGGCAACATAATGAATCTTGAAAACATGTGTTCTCCTCTGGTGCTTCTAAACACAAAAAATAGGGTGGGGAACTGGTAAGGGGTTAAGGGCACTGTTTTGATGGGGCTCTAGGTGTAAAGGCTTATTTAGTAAACATTTATTAAGCATCTGCTTTGTTCATGGCACTTTGCCAGGTGCTGGGTATTCATAGTTACCCAAGACATAGTTCTTGAGTCTTACAAAGGTCAGTCTAGTTGACAGACAGATGTGTAGCTGAATAAATTTCACCATAGTGGACATTTCACCATAATGTGAATGTTGGAAGGGCCATGAGAGATTAGCTAGTCCAATCCCATTGATCTACAAATGAAGAAATACAGTTCAGGGAGGCTTGCCCAAAGTTATATAATTAATGGAAGAGCCCAGAAGACTAGAATCCAAGGTCTTCTGCGGCTTCAGTCTGGTGCTTCTCTTAACTACCATGCTGGTCTGTCTCCCATTAGACTCCCCACTTTCATTCTAAAAGCTCCATTAGGATTTTGCAAAGACATCATGAACTTAAATTGGATAGCTATTTTAGGGTGCCAGACCTGCTGTATTTTAGGTGCATACGTGTGTGTGTGTGTGTGTGTGTGTGCGTGCACGCATGTGTGCATGTGTCCACATGCACGCTCATGCAAGAGGGCGTACATTTCATGTCATTATCATTCAGGAAGAAAGGCCTTGGCTGTCAAGAGGTGCTCAGTGATGCAGTCCCTTTCTGTTTTGGCCATTAAGGGCCTGATTGCTCCCAGCTCCCAGCTGGTTATGAGAGCGTGAAGTCTGCCTTCCCCAGGGAACGCCTGAACTAGAACAGAAAGCATATGTAAACTCTGCCTTGTTACTGTTTTATGACCACCAACTCTAAGTAATATATCCCAAATGGTGGGGGTGGGGGAATCATTGGCCAGGTGTGATCCAGCCCATACTCTGTACAGGCCAGAAGGGGGCTGGGCCATTTATGGGGGTGGTGAGGGGAAGTGAGGGTTGGGGAGACTGCAGAAGTCTATTCATGTTAACAACCCCACAGAATGCCCCAGAGCGAAAGCTGATTTAAAACTAAAGCATTAATGAGGTTCTGCTGTAGCACCCTCACCTTCCTGTTGTGATAAAATGTAAAATCCTGCCAGTCCGTCCTGTTTGAGGTTAAGTTGTGGTGAGAGACCTCTTTGAAAATATGCTCTTTCTGAGTTCTGATGAGACCACCTTTTTAGCCAGCTATATGCCATGCCGTAAGTCCTGCCATACTGGGACTTTGCTCCTTGCTTTGGTGGCTTCTATCTTCCCCAGATTATGAAGGACATTTTGGTCTTCTAAGTGAACCAGGCACTATTAAAGTTTTGTAAGTACAGCCTGTTAGTGCTTTCATTTTCCCTAAGATAGTTTTCACTTCTTCCACCTACCCAGTGGAGGCATGCGAGTGAATGTCGGGCGTGTTCCTCACTGGCAGCTCTCCTGGAGGTGGTAAACATCTGGTTCCTAAACTGGGCTCATCATTGCTATCCCCTGTGGAACATGTTAAACAGACTCCTGAAGTCTAACCCCGGGGCTTCTGATACCACAGGTCTGTGGAGAAGCTGGAGAATTAGCCATAGAATTTGTCAGTTTAAAAGTACCCTCAATTGATTCTGATACTCCTTTGGGAACAAATCCAGCCACCTTGTTTTGAAGATAAGGTAAGGCCCAGAGATTGGGAGTGAATGACAGTTAATGGCAATGCTAGGATCTCTAATTTCTCATCTATAAAATGGGATTGATATATGGAAATGAATTGAAATGATAGGTACAAAGTACCTGGCAGAGTTCAAGGCACATGGCAGGTGCTCGCTTAAACCCGGTCTAGTACGTTTTCTGCTACATTTTTCTAAGTGCCAGATGGACAATGAGTTCTTCTTAAACTTATTTTTTCTTAGATTTTATTTAGTTTTTTGACAGAGAGATAGAGCACAAGTAGGCAGAGAGGCAGGCAGAGGGAGAGAGAGAAGCAGGCTCCCTGCTGAGCAGGGAGCCCGACATGGGGCTCAATCCCAGGACCTTGGGATCATGGCCTGAGCCGAAGGCAGCCACTTAACCAACTGAGCCACCGAGGTGCCCCTTAAACTTATTTTTTAAGTGCCAGGACATTTCATGTCATGTTTGTCCAAAGAGGTGACTAAAATATTGTGTGAAAATGTGTGTGTGTGTGCACGTGTGTGTGAGAGAGACAGAGAGGCACAGAGACTGAGCGAGATTGAGAAAGAAGAGGGAGGAAAGAAAGGGAAGGAGAGAAAATTTGTGCTGAGATGTCCAAGAAGGTTTAAATGATGGGACTGTAAATAGATCCATCTTGACTCTTTATCTACATTTGTGAACTAGGTTAAATATCATGGCCCCAAGTGAGTACTGAGCAGGTTTTTAATAGTATTTGGGTGAGAGCATCACTGTTAAATTTATCAGCACATTATTGAATTCCGCGTCTTACACCTTGAAGCAAATACAAATATGTACAGTCATTAGTACGTGTGTTTTCAACATTGTTGTCGCACCACAACCCCATTGTCAAATGCGACAGCCTTCTTTTAAAAATGCAATTGCTTTTATTTGGAAACCATTTTGATTGTCATCACCACATACCAGTGTATGGATTAGAGGCATAACCGTTGTGCGTTTCCTACCCATTGATTAAAGGATTAATAAGCAACAGTTTGGATGTTTACTGCTCTCCCAGAAAGTTTCCCAAAAGTCTCTCTGATTTCATTTACTTCCTGTACCCCCCACAGTCGTTGCTCACATATCCTCATGCGGCTGTTTGCCCTGTCAGTTTCCCATTTGTACTCATGTACTTTCTTTATTGATTCATCTCAGAGTTTCTCGGCATTAGTTCCTCCTCTCCCACAAGTTCATTACCTTGGCTTGTTATATGCTTCACTGAACGGTGGGCAAAATTGCAACCTTTCCTACCACCACTCCTCCCGGTCTTTCCTCGCTGTGATATTTATTTTAGCATGATCTGAAATAGGACTGATTTCAGGGAACATTAATGAGTGCTCATTGCAGAAGCACCACGATAGACACCAGGAGCCACAAGGAGTGGTAGAAAGATGACCGTGACCATGTTGCCGTGCTCAGGGGTCACTTGGCTAGCAGGTAGCCAAGCTAACACCTAAAGCCAGACCTGTTGGACTCCAAAGCTCATGCTTTTAACCATCATTCTATGGCTCTCTCAAATACTTCACCTCTGTCTTCACCAGAATCTCCATTCCCTGAACAGAGGCTAACTCGGTGTTTACCATCTTGTTTAATATCCTGTCTTACTCTCCACTGTTTTTCCAGCTGCACAATCAGGGTTTGAATTCATTCTCCCTCCTTGGAGACTCTTGCTATAGTTTTTCCCAATGAAGGACCAAAAGACACGAGATTTTTAGTCTTCATAACACTTAAAGGCACAGAGAAGTTGCTTGGGGAATGAGGACTGTTTGTGCAGGTGATGAAAGAGCCAGTCACGCATTGAAATGACTTTGCCTAGAATCTACGTGAGCAGTGCCAGTGGTGAGGAATAGCTTATTTTTCCATGGCAATGTTTGGAATCTGCCCATTAGACCAACAGATGGTTTTTAATGCATTTGCCTTTGATTCTGCCCCTTCCTGGTACATCCGGGTCTCCATTATGGAGTTTCCTCAGCAGGAACATTGAGTACTGAGAACCTAACCTACTCCAGTATCCAAGTACATCCATTTCCTTTGCTAGAATTTCTGAAGATACCTGCAGCGAAGTCAGTATTTATGTGTGCTAGGAAGCTCTGGGGAAGATTCTCTGTTGATCCTCAACAATAATTCACTCTATCAAATTCTTATATTTTGCTCTCTGTGTGAGTGACTGTAACTCATCAGAATTTCCAAGATGAGCCCTCCCTTCATCTCTGCTTTGAAGGCTGAGGTTAGAATGTCAGAATGTCAGTGTTCCTCTCCTTGTGCTATCACTTTGGACTTTCATTTTTTAGTCTCCGATAGAGATACCTTGTCTGAATTCATACAAGCTGTTTTCAGTACAAAGTGGTTTCAAAGTGATAAAAACAAGTAAATGACTCACTACCTAATTAGTGTCCGCCGGTCAGCATCTAGAACTGTGGTAAGCAGCATCATTTGCATGAGGTCCATTTCTGGAAAGACAAAAATGTTTATAGGCTGCCATTCTTTCTTCACTCACAATAAAAATAGCTTTAGTGGGTCCCATGGGGGGAAATACATAGTTTTTAAACATAGATTACCTACTTATTGAAGAGAAACGTACAAAGGAAAAAATTGGTACCACTTTTAGGCACTAAATGTTAATTTCAGGGCGCGTTTCAAACGGTGGTCACACTGGGGAAGCTTTTATACATGCTTCATCCTGAAATTATATATATTATGGCTCATATTAGGAAATTAGGCAGGCCCTTCACGAATCTAGAATTACTCACCTTTACCTTGGCAAGAAGTGGCAGCGTGATTACCAGTTGTTCTCTGTGTTCTGAATCTTTAGAAATAAGTTTTTTCTTTCTGTGGTCTGTGGACTGATGTCACAAGACCATGTCCTCAGGAACTGTGAAAGATCAGAGATCTGTACCCTAATTACAAGCTAACACGTTCGTTGGCCACACAGTTTCATGGATGCTGGTTAAAGACACGAGACTCCCTGGCTCAGAGATGAGGGACAGTTTATTTCTCACAGCAGTGGTAGCCAGAGCATCTGCATCTGTGCCAGACCCCCGAGCCCCGATTCCCATGGGGTAAGGCAAACGGGACCAGATGGCTACCGCACCCCCAGTGAGCTGCATTACAGGAGCAGAGCCTTGAGTTTCTGGAACTCAAATCTTTGACAACAGGTAGTGAGCCTGCCTGCTCTTCTCTCTGAAGGTAGGCACTGTCTCTGTCTTCCAAGGCTGCCCGCTCTTCAAGGGTACTGGAAAAAGAGCGTGGGGAGAAAGTGCCTATGTGTCCACGACAGGCAAAAACCCAGGAGACCCATGGAAAATTGGCCAACAACACAGGATCCCCCAAACTTGGGCAAAAGTCCACAAAGATCACCCCATGACTGGATCTTCCAAGAATCTCTGTGCCCCCAGCATTAGCCGTGAGGGGAGTCCGAAATGATTCTTCTGTGTTGAGTGGCCAGGGCATGGGAGCACAGTGAGAGCAGCCTTGACCCTGGGGAGGGCAGGCAAGCCCCTGCATGCTTGCTGTCTCCATCACACACTGAAGCATCCCCAGGAAACCTGGAGTCATGTACACGGCGCGATTCCCCTCCCCGTACCTGGAATAAGGTTCCTCTCGGCAAGGGGAGCATGACACCATTCAGGCACAGTAGCACCACTGGTGACCTTGGCTCTCTTGCCCCCTGGCGCCTGGGCATTCTGCTACCTTGCTCAGGTCTCCGGCGACAAGTGCTTTCTACTGGGACTGTTTTGGAGCAGGCAGTCTCCCCGCCCCCACCCGGAAAATTGAAAATCTATTTGAACACCACAGAAGCATGTTGAAATGAAGTTACCCTGCAGCACAGCAATTTCCTCGGGTGGGGGCGGTTATAAACTTGCCATGATCAAGTGCGTCACAAAAAGGGCAAAGACGACAGACTTTGGGGCAGATTTCTTCTAGCACATTGCCGCTTTTGGAAGATAATCTACAAAACTGCATGACCCACAGCTGGCACAATTTTCTGAGCGCTGATACTGGGCATAGACTGGGGCTCACAGTTCACTGCTCCTTTCCTTGTGTGGGGGGGGAATGCTAATAGGGGAAGACAACTAACCTCTGTTTTGGTGAAAGTACAGACTTCTTAATGTCCTTTTAAAATGTCCCTTTGGGGAATGGGGCTCAGAATTCATCAGACTTCTCCCAAGCAATGCTGGAAGGGGCATGAAGGATCTTATTGGGGTGATGGAATGTTCTAAAACTGGTCTGTGGCGATGGTGGCACAACTTAAGTCAATTTAATAAAAATCATTAAATCGTACACTTGGCATGGGAGAATTGTACGAATCCAAAAATACGCCTCAATAACATTGTAAAAAAAAGATTTCATAAAATAAAACACTGTGGAGTTAATATATAAAGCACTTCAAATACAGCAATGTATAAGCACATTATAAAACAGCTAGTAAAACAATACTTGTATAAATATTAACCATATCATTCAAATAAATTACTTTATAAAGTAAAACAGAAACAAACAAAAGCAAATTCTGGAAGCTAGAAGACAAAAAAAATGTCCCTTTGGGAAGTGTATAACCCAGCAAGGGTGCTTTCATATTTCATATGGGGGTGGGGGTGTGCAGGGGGGTTGATGCTGTCTTCTTATTACCCAGTTCAAATCCTTTCGGAAGAATATTCAGAAAGCGAATTAATTTTTCCTTTTTTCGTTCCACTCAGAATGCCTGAAACAGATAAAGTAGGAAATGGAGTCATTATATTTGGGCGCTGTCTATTATCATTTACTGACTGAGAATCTATCTAAGCCTTGCTGCTTTTTGCAGATAATTAATTTTGTTCCTAAATGTAGGAAAGAGTGATTGTAATCAGTATGTTTGTACTTTCAGCCACAAATAGAGCCCATCAAAGATATGCAGTACAAATAAACCTCATAAAATATGCAGCCCGAGCACTGCTTGAAGTTAATGTGCTGTTTTTTTTTTTAAAGAAAAAAATTATATGTATGATTTTTGAAAGTTGTTCTTGGTATTCTTATGTAGTTAATAGATGAACTCCTCTTTTTCTAACTCAAGCCCACACTCTGAATTATTTTTATCATGAAATCTCATAAACTCAAGCTCAAGGGGACTTTGATTTGGCATGGAAATCAATTCATCAACATACACATATTTCTGAGATCTGGGTGTGCGTTTCTCTTATGCTTCTAGAAAATTATGAATAATCAGATCGAAGTTTGAGGTTCAGGTTCATGGGATGAAACCCAAGAGCATGGTTATTTGTGAAGGACTCCCTCTAAACTCTTTAGAAAGACTTTTTGTACTTTTTTTTCCTGGCCGCCCACACCAGCATCTGTTCTAAGCCTGTCCCTTGTCCCTCTCCTTCACAATTGTACCTTGCTTGGTGTCTTGTTCATTTAGGCCCTGTAGTTGGTTGAAAATGGTGTTTAATCATGGTTCTGTCATCCTGGGAAGCACATTTCTGCTTCTGCTGATTCTCTAATGTGTTCCCTCTCTTGAGAAGTAAACTCACTTCACTTAGCAAAATTATATATCATCAGAAAACACTTCAAAAAGGTTATCAAGGGCGGAGATCTTAGTCCCTGTGGCGCAGGTAGAGGGGAAATATTTAAGTGTATGTGGGACCTTTTCACGCTTCTACAATTGCCCACTGTGCAAAATAACATCAGGCCAGGAATCAGAATAGGGATGTGGGGTCTCCGCCTTGTGCGGCCCCAGGAAGTGGCCTGGGAAAAGTGAGTTAGTCTGTGCAGTAAAGAAGATCGTGACCATGAGTGTGATCACGGAGCACTTGCCATGTGCCACACACAGTTCTAAGCTCTTTACATGAACAGACACATTTGATGCATACGACAATCTGGATTAGGAAGGAATTCTCAGGGCTATTTTCCAGGTTAAAGAACGGAGGCTGGGAGAGTTGAAAGTGGGTGCCAGCCACAAGGCTGCTTCAGTGGCTCTCTCCACTGCCAGGGCTCCCGAGGCTCATCTCTTGCCCGGGACCAGACCCAGTCTCAGACTGTGTAGACGGAGCCTGGCTCCTGCTGCAAGAGGGTGCTGGCTGACTCGGTGGACGTGTGGCAGGAGGGAGAGCTAGGAAGTTGCTAAGGGGCTCACATCCCTGCCTGCTCGCTCAGCTCTAATTCTTCATGTTTCCTCCACGTGGCCTTGAGAATAGCATGGAAACTTCCAATGGGCTTAGCTTTTTCTTCTCTGCTCTTCCTCATACTTGTGTTAATCCTAATTAGATTTTTCTAAATCTGCTTGGAGCTCAGACTTCCCCCAGGATCAAGGGCTATTCCATTTTTTATCTTTTCTTAAAAAAAAAAAAATCCGTTCTTGATGAGCTTAGGTTGAAAATATACTTTAAAAAATATATGGCGCCTCCATTTCCCCCCTTTCAGATCAGAAATCCAAAGAATAGTGAAAAATACCAAGCGCTGTGGTTTTCTTATTCTGCATTAAAACCCTGCAATGATCTCTTTTCAACATGGAAGGAGTTCTGTGATAACTGTTTCTGATTTACTCCAATGTCCCATTCGCCTTAAATTCTTCATGTAAATGAATGGTCTTCTTCACTGTAGCAAACTTCTAGTAGATTTTTTTTTACAATTATGAACACTTCAAATCACCTTTGAACAGTATCTTCACAAGTTTCCTAGACATAAAGTACTCTACACAAAAGAAGACACTCAATTAATGTCCTTACTCTGATTAAAAATAAAGCAATAATTGTGATAAATTGGCATAATCAAACTTGACAGAAAGAAGGTATAGAAGACATGTTACATCTCCTTCCAGTATGAAAAGGATGTTAACAAGCTCCAGATCACAGAGGGTGGAAGAAGACACACTGGTGGAAACATTTCCCTCACACATCTGTGTTTATCAAGTTTTAAAGTCTGTTTCCTCCCCGACCATTTCTTCTGAATCTGTAATCCATTGATTGCAACAAAATTAATGCATAACTCAAACTGCTCTGCTGTGAAAAGCCCCATTCAGAATTGTCTTGGCTCTGGTTATCATTGACCAAAGAGTCCTCGAGATACCAGGAACAATAAATTACAATGAACATCCATTTTTAATAGCACCATAAGAGATTTTTAAGAGCTAAGCTCTTGAGATGGAAAGCAGAGTCAATACCCTGCACAGGAATGGGTCAGCTTGGTGTTGCAAGGAGCAGAGTAAGAAAAGGTTGTGTAGTAGAAAGAACATGGGCTTCAAGGGTTAAGATGTAAATCTCTGCTCAGCCATTCTTTATCTTAGTGACCCTGGCCATAGTGCATCTTCTTCTCCCTGAAACTTCGCTGCTTTATCTGTAGAATGGGGATACAAATGCCAAACTCTGGGGGGATGCCTGGGTGGCTCAGTGAGTTAAGCCTCCGACTCTTGATTTCGGCTCAGGTCATGATCTCGGGGTTGTGAACAGAATCTGCTTGAGACTCTCTACCTCCCTCTCCTTCTGCCCCCCCCACCACTCACGCTCTCTCTCTCTCTCTCTCTCTCTCTCTCTCTCTCAAATAAATAAATAAATAAAATCTTTTAAAAAAAAGCCAACCTCTGAGAACCACTATGAAAACTGGCAATAATGCCTGGTGCACAGTAGCACCATCAAGTCTGACATGTAACACGATCTGTCTCCTATGCCTCTTCTTTCTAAGTCTTCCCTCACATGGGGTGGTTCATCTCTGTGGTCCTCTCGTTAGCCCTACCAGCACCGATAAATATTTACCGAGCTCCTGTGGCAAAAACCCTATGCCTGGGACGGGCAGCACAATTATCAACAAGCCATGTCAAGAAGCTAAACCAGTTGGGTTGCAGCAGAATTTCTGGATTCTTTGCTTAATGTTAGGGTGGCTGTTTGAGGTGAGGCTGCTCATCTGGGTACTCCATGTTCATCCTAAAGACGTGATGCTCCTACTGATCTTTGCACTCACAGCTTGGTGTGGCCTTGAGCAGGTTCATTTGGCCTGAGTGGTTGTAGGCCTCTGCTTCCATTGGCCCAACCCTGCTACTGAAAATCATGTTCTGCCAGATGTTCAGGTGACTTGATTCCCAGCCAGGCAGGACAAGTTGAGCACACAAGTTTGCTAGCTGCTCACAGTGGGCTTCATAGAAGACTCATGAATAAAGGGCAATGTGATATATCTAGATTCCCGATGGGGATTTTGAGCATTTATCTTCTTTTGCTCGGGTTTAGTGCTGAAATCCTTGGGAGGGGAGGGAGGACTCAAGCTGTGTTTATGGCTCCTTTGTTTTCGAGTGTGTGTGGTGCAGTATAATGCTAAATTGCTTTTACTGTGTACCACTGTTAAATGATGATTAAATTTAGGTTGACATAAAAATGAACAGATATCTATTATATATCTTTGGAATAATTTAATGATACCCCCTTGTTTGAGATCATATCCTTTTATTAAATCCCTAAATTTCCTTGTCTGTTCTTATCCATCTTGCCCACTCAGAGTCTCTTCCCCCTTTATAATGATTGGCAGCCACCTTTCTGATCCCAGGGATTGGGTTATCACTCTATTTCTTTTGATGGAAGGAAAGAGGAGGAAGCAAAGGGAGTTTGGGGAAGTAAAAGGAAGATGGGAAGTGAATCAGACCATTTAGAAATGGTTTTTTTTTTCTAGGTACGTGTCCTCTGCAGGTTTTTGCTTAATATAATCATTGCCCCAGTCAAACTAGCACAATACAGATAAGTCACAAATTTCAGATTTGAAAAATACAGAAAAATACAGGGACATCTGGCTGGCTCAGTCGGTAGAGCATGTGACTCTTGACTTCAGGGTCGTGAGTTCAAGCCCCCTGTTGGGTGTAGAGATGACTTAAGGAAATAAAAAGTACAGAAAAATACAATATATCTCAACTGATTTACTTGCCATTCTCTTAAACCAAGCATCAGTTTTAGTGTGTGAGGCTACCATTCTCCTCCCCTCATCCCTACTAAACAATTTCTTACGTGGAGTAGGTGTTTCGTTCTTCTCTTAAATCAAGCTAAAGGGGAATGGAGTTTCTGCTTGGGATAATGAGGAGCCATTAAGAGTACAGAGAAGATGAATCTCCACCCACAAAATCAGAAGTATAAGAAGAAGTACATTTATTATTATTATTTTCTTGCTTTCTCTTTTTAAATGATAGACTCTTTTTAGAGCACTTTTAGGTTCACAGCAAAACTGAGCAGAAAGTACCGAGTTCCCATGGACCTCCTGCCTCCACATCCCCCAAAGTCCATGGTTTACATTAGGGATCACTCTTAGTATTATAAATTCTATCAGTTTGACAAATGTATAGTGAGGCATTATAATATCATACAGAGGCTTTTCACTGCCCTAAAAATCCTGTGTTCTGCCTGTTCATCCCTCCCTCCTCTCTAACCTGTAGCAACCACTGATTTTTTTTACCGTCTTTTGGTTTTGCCTTTTCCCGGATGTTATATAGTTGGAATCATACGGTATGAAGCCTTTTTAGATTGGCTTCTTTCACTAAGTACTATGCATTTCAAGGTTCCTCCATGCCTTTTCATGGTTTTGCAGCTCATTTTTTTTCTAATGCCGAATAATATCCCATCGTCTGGAGCATCTTTTATTTTTAAATCAATTTAATTTCAACTCCAAATCTTTATTCCCATTGGGTTAGTGGTAAATCCCCCCTCATTACTTTTTTTAAAAAACAGCTTTGTTGAGATAGAATTCATATAGAACACATTCACCACATATAACCACTGAACTGTACACTTTAAATGGGTAAATTGGTGAATATATTCACCATGGAGTTGTGCATCTATCACCAAAGTCAATATTAGAAGAGTTTTAGCATTCCAAAAGAAACTCTGTACCAGATAGCTGCCACTTCCCATTTTGCATTCCCCTGCCCCTGGCGACTGCTAATTTACTTTCTCTCTCTCTGGATTTGCCTATTCTGAACATTTCATATAAATGGAATCCTACAATATACGGCTTTTTGTGTCTGGCCTCTTTCACTTAACATAATGTTTTCGAGGGCCATCCATGTCGTAGCATGTATGAGTATTTCATTCCTTTTTGTGGCTGAATAACATTCCATCCTATGGATAGACCACATTTTGTTTATCCATTATCAGCTGATGGACATTTGAATTGTTTCCATTTCTTGGTTATTATTCATAGTGCTGCTAAAATCATTCATGCACAACTCTTCGTGTGGATATATATTTTCATTTCTCTTGGAAATATACCTAAGAATGGAATTGTGGGTCATATGGTAACTCTAGGTTTAACCTTTTGAGGAATTGCCAAACCATTTCCCAAAGCAGCTGAACCATTTTACTTTTCCCACCAGCAATATATGAGGGTTCCGGTTTCTACACATCCTCACCAGCAATCGCTATTATCTGTCTTTTTTTTATTATAGCCCTCCTAGCGGATTTGAAGTGGTATCTCATTGCAGTTTCAGTTTGTGTTTCTCTAATGACAAATGACGTTGAGTAATTTTCATGTGCTTATTGGCTAGAGATGTATATCTTCTTTGCTGAAAGGCCTATTGAGATTCTTTCCTAAATTTTTAATCAGGTTTATGTCATTTCATTGTTGAATTGTAAGCATTATTTATATATGTTGAATACTAGACCTTTATCAGATATGTGATTTGCAAGTATTTTCTTCCATATGGTGGGGTGACTTTTCACTTTCCTAATAATGTTCTTTAAGACATAAATGTTTATGATTTTGATGAAGTCCAATTTATCTGTTTTTGTGTATACGGCATATCTAAGAAACCATTGTCTAATTCAAACTCGTGAAGATTTATACCTATGGTTTCTTCTGTGAATTTTTTTTAAAGATTTTATTTATTTATTTGAGAGAGAGAATGAGAGAGAGAGAGCATGAGGGGGGAGGGTCAGAGGGAGAAGCAGACTCCCCGCTGAGCAGGGAGCCCGATGCAGGACTCGATCCCGGGACTCCAGGATCATGACCTGAGCCGAAGGCAGTCGCCTAACCAACTGAGCCACCCAGGCGCCCCTCTTCTATGGATTTTTATAGATTTAGCTCTTATACATAGGTCTATAATCAATTTTGAGTTAATTTTATACATTTAATGTGAGGTAGGGGTGCAACTTTATTCTTTTGCTTGTGGATACCCAGTTGTCCCAGCTCCATTTGCTGAAAACAGTAGTGTTCTTTCCCCATTGAGTGGTCTTGGCACCTTTGTCAAAGTGAATAGACCGTAAATGTATGGGTTTATTTCCGGACTCTCAATTCTATTCCATTGATCTGTATGTTTAGCATTATGACAGTACCATGCTGTTTTGATTACTCTTGCTTTGTAGTAAATTATAAAACTGTGAAGTGTGAGTCTTCCTACTTTGTCGTCTTCCAGATTGTTTTGGCTATTTGGAATCCCTTGTAATTCCATTTCAATTACACAAGCAGCTTGACCATTTCTACAAAGAACTCAGCTGGGATTTTGATAAGGATTGCATTAAATCTGTAGATCGTTTGGGGGGAATATTGCCAGCTTAGCAATATTAAGTCTTCTGATCTATGAACATGGAATGTCTTTACATTTATTTAGGTCTTCTTTAATTTTTTTCATGGTTGTTTTGTAGTTTTCAGTATACAAGTTTTGCACTTCTTTTGTTAAATTTATTCCTAATATCATAGTTTTGTTATTGTAAATGGAATTGTTTTCTTTTTTTAAAAGGTTTTATTTATTTATTTGAGAGAGAGAGAGAGAGAAAGCACAAGCAGGGGAAGAGGGAGAGAAAGAGGGAGAAGCAGGCTCCCTGCTGAGCAGAGAGCCCAACCCAGGGCTCGATTCCAGGACCCAGAGATCATGACTTGAGCCGAAGGCAGATGCTTAACTAACTGAGCCACCCAGGTGCTCCTGGAATTGTTTTCTTAATTTAATTTTTGCATAGTTCATTACTTGAGTATAGAAATACAACTGGTTTTTGTATATTGATGTTGCACCTGGTAGCACTGCTGAACTCATTTATTGATTTTAATAGTTTTGTTTTATTTTGTTTTGTTTAGTCCTTGATGTTTTCTGTATGTAAGATCATGTCGTCTGTAAATACAGATGGTTTTATTTCTTCTTTTCCAATCTAGATGCCTATTATTTCTTTTTTTTTTTAATTTTTTTATTGTTATGTTAATCACCATATATTACATCATTAGTTTTTGGTGCAGTGTTCCATGATTCATTGTTTGTTCATAACACCCAGTGCTCCATGCAGAACGTGCCCTCCTCAATACCCATCACCAGGCTAACCCATCCCCCCACCCCCCTCCCCTCTAGAACGCTCAGTTTGTTTTTCAGAGTCCATCATCTCTCATGGTTCGTCTCCCCCTCTGACATACTCCCCTTTTCTTCCTCTCCTGTTAGCTTCTTCTTTTTCTTTTTTCTTAAAATATGTTGCGTTATTTGTTTCAGAAGTACAGATCTGTGATTCAACAGTCTTGCACAATTCACAGCGCTCACCGTAGCACATACCCTCCCCAATATCTATCACCCAGCCACCCCATCCCTCCCACCCCCAACCACTCCAGTAACACTCAGTTTCTTTCCTGAGATTAAGAATTCCTCATATCAGTGAGGTCATGTGATACATGTCTTTCTCTGATTGACTTATTTCACTCAGCATAACACCCTCCAGTTCCATCCACGTCGTTGCAAATGGCAAGATCTCATTCCTTTTGATTAGATGCCTATTATTTCTTTTCCTTTCCCATCCATCCCTCCCTTCCTCCTTTCTCTCTCTCTTTCTTATTCTCTTTCTTTCTTTATTTCATTCATTCATTTTTCTTCCTCTTGCTGTCTTTCTTTCTTGCCTCATTACTCTGGCTTATACCTCCAGTACAATGTTGAACAGAAATGGCAGGAATGGACATCTTACTTCAAATGTCCTTTTCCTAATATTGGAGGAAAATTCTTCTGTCTTTCCCCATTAAATATAGTGTTAGCTGTGGGTTTTCCCTAAATGCCCTTTATTAACTTGAGGAAGTTCCCTTGTATTCCTGGTTTGTTGAATACTTTTATTATCAAAGTATGCTGGATTTTGTCCAATTCCTCTTCTGCATCTAGTTTATTTCTCCTTCCAATCCAATTTTGTATGTGTTCTTTATTCTATTAATATAATAATTATATTGATGACCAGATGTTAAACTACTCTTGTATTCCTGGGATAAAGCTCACTTGGTCATGGTGTATGATCCTCTTTATACATTCCTGGATTTAGTTGGCTAGTATTTTGTTGAGGATTTTTGTATTGATATTCATAAGAGATTCTGGTCTGTAGTTTTCTTGTAGTCTTTGTCTGGTTTTGGTATCAGGATTTAATACTAGCCTCATAGAATGAGTTGAGATGTGTTCCCTCCTCTGTTATTTTTGGAAGAGTTAGATAAGGATTGGCATTAATTCTTCTTTAAGTGTTCAGTAGAATTTGCCAGTAAGGCCATCTGGTCCTGGGTTTTTCTTTGTGGAAAGATTTAAATTGCTAATTCTATCTCTTTATTTGTTTTAAGTTCATTCACATTTTCTATTTCTTTCTGAGTCAGTTAAGGTAGTCATTTTAGGAATTGTCCGTTTCATCTATGTTATATAATTTGTTGGCGTTTACTTTTTTTAGTATTCCCTTAAAATTCTTTTGATTTATATAAGGCTGGTAGTAATATCCCTTCTTTCATTCCTAATTATAGTAATTTGAGTCTTTTTTTTGTCTCAGTCGGTCTAACTAAAAGTTTATTAATCTTGTAGACTTTTCATAAAAAGAAAATTCTTTTTCTATTCTTGATTCCACTATTTCTGTTGCAATGTACTATTTTCTTCCTTCTTCTTGGTTTATTTTTAATGTGCTCTTCTTTTTCTGGTGTTATAAGGTGACAGTTTAGGCTATTGATTTGAGATCTTTTTTTTCCCCCAAAAATAGTTGTCTATAGCTATAAATTTCCCTCTATGTGTTGCTTTAGCTGCATCCCATATGTGCTAGTATATTTTCATTTTCATTAATATCAAAGTATTTTATCATATTCCTTGTGATTTCTTATTTGGCCCTTTCATGCTTAGGGTCTTAGAGACTACATATTAACCAGTGTATTGTTTAATTTCCACATATGTGGTTACTTAGGAGTGTGTGGTTTAATTTCCATATATACGTAGATTTCCTATATTTCTTTCTGTTATTTCTTATTTGATTCCATAGTGGTTGGAAAACATACTTGGTATGATTTCAATCCTTATTCACTTATTGAGGCTTGTTTTATGGCCTAACATATGATCTGTCCTGGGGAATGTTCCATGTGCAGTTGAGAAGAATGTGTATTTTGCTGTCATAGGGTGCAGTATTCTATAGATGTCTGTTAGGTCTTTTTGGTTTATAGTGTTGTTCAAGTCTTCTGTTTCCTTGTTGATGTTCTGTCTAGTTTATTTTAATCCACTACTAAAAGTGAGATATTGAAATCTCCAACTATTATTGCTGAATTGTTTATTTCTTCCTCCAGTTTTGTCAGTTTTTGCTTCATGTATTTTGGGGCTCTATTTAGATGCATATGTTTATCAATGTTCTATCGTTCTGATGGATTGACCCTTTTATCAGTATAAAATGGTCCTCTTTATCTCATAATATTTTTGATCTAATGTTCATTTTTTTCTGATATTTCTATAGCCACTTCTGCTTTCTTATGTTTACTATTTGCATAGTATATCTTTTTCAATTATTTTACTTTCAATCCATTTGTATCTTTGAATCTAAAATATGTCTCCTGTAGATAGCATATAGTTGCATATATTTTTTTTTATCCAAGCTGACAATTTCTGTTTTGACTGGGGTGTCTAATCCATTTGTATTTAATTACAGATGGTGTCTGACTTAGGATGGTTTGACTTACGATTTTTCAACTTTATGATGGTGTGACAGTGATACGCAGTCAGTAGAAACCTTACTTCAAATTTTGAATTTTGCTCTTTTCCTGGGCTAGCAATATGTGATACTCTCTTATGGATGCTGGGCCACGGCACTGAACTCCCAGTCAGCCACACGATCATGAGGGCAAATAACCAAAACACTGACAAGCATTCTGTCCCCATACAACCATTCTATTTTTCACTTTAAGTGCTGTATTCATGAGATATTTACCACTTGATTATAAAATAGGCTTTGTGTTAGATGATTTTGCCCAACTGTAGGCTCACGTAAGTGTTCTGAGCACATTTAAGGGAGTCTAGGCTAAGCTATGATGTTGGGTAGGTTTGCTGTGTTCAGTGCATTTTCGACTTAATATATTTTCAACTTATGATAGGTTTATCAGGATGTAACCCTATCACAAGTGGAGGAAGATGTGTACTGATATGGTTAAATTTACACCTGCCATTTTATGCTTTGTTCTCTATAGACGGCATATCTTTTTGTGCCTCTATTTCTCCTTTGCTGTTTTCTTTTCCCTTAAGTGATTATTTTCTGGTGTATCATTTTAATCCCTTTAAAGATTTTTTTCCCCACTATTCTTTGGTTATTTTCTTAGTAGTTGTTCTAGGAGTTACAGGACACAGCATGACCTAGAATCTACTTCAGATTTTTACTAATTTAATTTCAGCGAGGTACAGATATAATGGTCCTTTGGTTTTCCTCAAATGCGCTGTCCACTCCAGTGGCCAAATAACTGTCTACTTATTTTCCTAGAGTTTGAAGATGATCTGTTATGTTGGAATGGGGCCCGGGGTAGTTCTTTACCAGCAGTTCTGCCAACTGATTCTGACTCTCGTTTCGCAGCTACCCGCTTTTCTTTTGCTCAATCTTCATGGAATTCTAACTTGCCTCTCTCCCTACAATCCAACGTACTTTATGCTTTCTTTTGGCCACATTGTATGTCACTGTGACATCCAGGTTAGTACTGTTCAATAGAAATATAATTCAAGTCACATATGTAAGTTAAAATTTTTTTATTTTTATTTACTTTTTTAAAGATTTTATTTATTTATTTGACACAGAGAGAGAGACAGTGAGAGAGGGAACACAAGCAGGGGGAGTGGGAGAGGGAGAAGCAGGCTTCCTGCGGAACAGGGAGCCCGATTGTGGGGCCAATCCCAGGACCCTGGGATCATGACCTGAGCCGAAGGCAGACGCTTAACAACTGAGCCACACAGGCGCCCCTAAAATTTTTTAAAACCACGTTCAGTGGTGCCTGGGTGACCCAATTGGTGAAGCGTCCAGACTCCTGGTTTTGGCTCAGGTCCTGATCTCAGGGTCGTGAGCTGGAGCCCCTCCTCAGGCTCTGTGCTCAGGGGGGAGTCTGCTAGTCTGCTTAAAAATTCTCTCCCCCTGCCCCTCCCCACACTCCCTCTCTCTAAAATAAATAAATAAACCTTTTTAAAAACCCACATTTAAAAAGTAGGAAGAAATAGGTGAGATTAATATTTTTATTTCACCCAATATGTTCAAAAATTAACGTTTTGGCATGTAATCAATATTTTTTAAATTGTTAATGGGATATTTTATGTTCTTTTTTTAAGATTTTATTTATTTATTTGAGAGAGAGAGAATGAGAGATAGGGAGCACGAGAGGGAAGAGGGTCAGAGGGAGAAGCAGACTCCCTGCTGAGCAGGGAGCCCGATGCGGGACTCGATCCCGGGACTCTAGGATCATGACCTGAGCCGAAGGCAGTCACTTAACCAACTGAGCCACCCAGGCGCCCCTTATGTTCTTTTTTTATCACAACTTGGACTAGTCACATTTCATGTGCTCAATGGCCACGTGATATAGATTGGACCCTGCAGTTCCAACCTCCCCTTTGGGAAGGAATTCATAGGGCTGTGCTGTAAAGTGTATCTGAATTTCCTTGCAGTACTGACAATGGCAGTCCCTTCCCAGAAAAGCCACTTTCTACAAATATAACTAACTGCCCTTCTATCTGCCCTGCTGAGAAATGCCCACAAGCAAAAGGAAATAATGCAAAGTGTGTGTGGTCTAATATGCAACTGCCCATCCAGAGCACATTTTCAGGCAATCAAAAATTAATTTATGGGAACTAGTTAATATTTCAGTTAATGGTAGTAGTTTTTTATATCTGTAGGGAATACAGGGTAGAAGTTTAAAAGCTCTTTCAGATTTGCCATGGGAACTCTTGATACCAACAGCCTGGGGTGGATCACCTCCAAAGGACTGAACCAGAGGCCCAAGGAAGGGGAAATCTACAGGGACTGGAGAAATTTGAGCCCTCCAGAAACCTCTCCCTCCTGAACAGTGTATTTTTTCTTTTTTTGGCTAGAGATTAGGAGGTGGTAAGATGAGTGGAGCCATCTCTATATCTGCCCCAATCTCTCCCTGTATCATTTTATCTGATTAGACTCATCATAAGGATGATTAAAGGTTTCTCATTACTTGCAAATTGCTTATTCTCACCTTACCTTTGCTCTTTAAGGAAGAGTTACCACTTGCTCATCCAATTCTTAATTTTTCTTAGCCACCCAATTCCATGCCTACCCTGTTTGCTTAAGATTGGGGACAGTCCAGCTGGACTAATCGAAGCCTCTGACTTCTTGTAAAGTTATGCGCGCTCTCTGCTCTCATCCATTTCCTCAATGTTGCTTTCTACCTGTTACTCTCTGGCTTTGACAGTAAGTGGCTTAGGATTTAATTTCTCTTTTTTGCAAAATCCACAGCCTACCATTCAAACTCTTTGCCCGGATGCTCCTTTCTTCTTGCCCAGATTCTGGGATCAGGTCCCTGAGCTCATGGTTTCTAGACCCTTATCTGGGTCCCTAAAGCTTGTGGCCTGATTCTGTGGGTAGATCTAAATTACCTGCCTGATTCCCTTCTCTTAATACAGCATCTAGATTTCCCTGGCGAGAGTATTAGCCAGAAACCCTACCCCACACCCACCACAGCCGACTCTCCTGGGCCCTGGCCTTGGATTTCAAAGTGACAGTAGAAGAGGAAGAAAGAAATACTCATTGAATGCCACTTTCAAGGCCATGTCCAACGTTCAAGAAGCAGCAAGTGAAGACATCTATTTGAGGAGCCTTCCTCTGCAGAATGGAAGAGGCTACTGGATAAAAAAAGAAAGCAAATCTATCTGCTGGGCAGCTAGGAAGCCTTAACCTAGACAGGGCAGACATTTCCTTGTTTCAAGCCAGAATGGGGAGGTTTAGTTGGTAGAATGTGACAGACAAGCCAGCAAGGGAGAAAAGGGAGGGTTAGAAGCATAGCCAACTAAGCAAAGGCAATATGGCTGCCTGTTGTAACATCTGCAAGTTCTAGGATCAAAGGAAGAAATCCGTAAATACTTCAAGATGTTTGCTTTGTACTGTTTAGCTAATGGCCAAATGAAACATCAACTTATAGGGGAAAGTGAAACACTTAAGTGTCCAAATGTAGACAAATAGTCCGGCTTAGCACATGCCCACATGCCCATAAAAGAAGACCATAAGAGCCTGGAACTTCATTCTTGGGATCGGCCTCATGGCATTTTTGTCACGCGGGGTTCTCCTGTCAGCAGCGCCTCGACCAGTAGCCTCCCAAATCACAAGCTCCCCTTAATGGTCTGTTCTGAAAAATATCTTAAGGAAACACTGACCTTGGGTTAGACCTTTGTTTCTGTTATCAAAGCCTCTCCATCTCTGATTCTGGAAAACATTCTCCCTTTTCTTGGTCTCTCCTTCTCCTTAACCTTGTCATGTAGGTCATGTAAAGTTTTTTTTTTTAATCAATTTTTTGATTTACGTTTAGAGAATACTACCTTTGGAGTGGCCCTCAAAGACCTAGTCTAGCCTCCTCAGTTTGAAGCCGAGAGCACTCAGGCATATGACTTGAGGCAAAGGATTTGCTGAAGATGAACCAGTTAATGTCAAACCAGGGTAAAACCTATGGCTTCTGACAAACAGGCCGGTATTCTTTCTGCTGTACCATTCATTTCTTTGATGTGACATAGTGACTATGCTTCTAAGGTTTGCTTTTAGGATTATTCTATCTTCTTCTGCCTTTTACAGAAAGATTCAAACTGGCATCGAAGATGCTCCTTGATTTTCTTTGCTTTTTGATTTTCGGATCTCTAGAAATCACAATAGGTGCATAATTAGTTTGGATTTCAATGCACAGAGTATTATGAGCATTTTTATGTGAAGAAGAGAAATAAAATAGGCAGAAGATGAAATTTCTTGCCAACATATTTTTGAATCTGTGTTTTTACAAGTTACCTGAGAAATTCTTTATGCAGAAAGAATCAAATATAAATATGTAATCGAGACCAGGAAAACCTCTGAAGTATGGCTCCCTATAGAAATAGCATAATAGAACCCCAGTTTTGTCTCTCCTTGCTTAGACTCTTGCACAAGTCCAAGCAAATCAATATGAAAGTGTTGCTCAGAATGTGCCCCTGTTATAGCCAATTAAAGGTCGAAGTATATAATTTACATAAAATGGATGGGCAGGAACAAAAGGTATCTGTTGGGCCATGAGGAATGATTCTATTTCATTTGCAGATGAGTACTACATAGGTCATTGAAAATGCAAGATGCAAATCATTGTTTTTTCTTTCTAAAAAGCATTTTCCCCCCCTCAGTTTGGTCTCAGCCTGTTTTATTCTCTTGTTGCATGCATGCCATAGTCATTAGTACAATTGAATTATAGAATGACCTACACCGTGAGACTGTTAGGCAGCTTGATTGAAATTATCTTTATAATGGAAATCAGAGAACACTTTTAACCTTGTTAGAGCACCACTGTACTGTTGATTAATATATAAAGCGAGTCATAAATTTCACAGTGAGCTATTTATTTCCCGACAATCTTGTGAAAGCAGTTTGGGCCACATTACAGAAACTTTCCTCATACCTTTGTCAGGCTGACACTAATGATCCTGATTATTTCTAGGACTTTCAAAGTGTCAGTGTTAATTAAACTAATGCTTTAAAATATGGGTAGAAAAGAACATTTGAATATTATATCTTAAATGTTTGACAATGTGTATGAGGCTTCTTTCGTTACCTGGGTAATTTCAGAGAACTGACTTCATTTGATAAAAGTTTCTTTCCAGGAGCAAATGCATGCCTGATTCAGTGGCAGGAGCCAATATCACCAAGGTCACAGTTTCCTCTCTATATTCAATGAGTAT
The DNA here is from genome assembly GCF_009762305.2 of Zalophus californianus. NCBI lineage: Eukaryota > Metazoa > Chordata > Mammalia > Carnivora > Otariidae > Zalophus > Zalophus californianus. Next base: position 17,915,042 of record NC_045612.1, read on the forward strand.
TTCTTGAGTACTTTAGATATGTTCTGTGCTGGATCATGTGATACAAATAAAAAGATATAAAAAGGGGGTGCCCGAGTGGCTCAGTCAGTTAAGTGTCTGCCTTCAGCTCAGGTCATGATTTTGGGGTCCTGCAATGGAGCCCCACTTCAGGCTCCCTGCTCAGCAGGGAGTCTGCTTCTCCCTCTCCCTCTGCCCTTCCCTGCCCCCCCACACTCTCTCTCTCAAGTAAATAAATCTTAAAAAAAAGATATAAAAAATCTAGTACCTGCCCTCAAAAGAGTTCATGGTCTAGTGAAGGATACAGTCACAGAAAGAGAGATGACCTGTGTATAGACATTTGGAGGAGACAGATTAACGGGGTATCCAACCTAGCCTGGGGAGATCAGGGAAAGTGTCCTAGTGGACTTCTGCCTGAATGAAGGCTCTTCTGGCTGCTGAAGAGGTGAGGGCAGGGTTTGTGGGAAACACACGACTGGTGACAAGAACCACAGAAGCTTGGGGTTTAGGTGGAGACTGAAGGATAATGGAGGCAAAAGGGTCCTTCTTACTTCCAGAACTCATCCTATGGCCCAGACCCTGGTCTTTGGCTATACTACACCACCCAGATCCTGAGACCTTGCATTAACCCTGGCAGAAAGGACCCTGTTCTACTGCCTTTCCCTGAGCCCCCCACCCCATAGCTGGCTCCAGCAGCAAGAAGGCAACATGGTGGCTGGAGAAATCAGGCCTCCCACACTGGACCAGCCACCTGTGGATATGGGAGGTTTGGAAACAGGAGGATGTAAGTCTGGGAGGGCCTGGATTATTTCCAGAAAAGAAAAAAAAACAGAAAGGTTTGGTGGGGAGGGGAATTGATCCTGTTTCTTAACAAACCGCTTTCTATAAAATCATAACCTTGCTTTTAGACTCCTATTAGGGGAATGTAGAACTAATTAAGAGACCCGAACATCATTAATCATTATTTTACTTGAGTAGTAATCAAAAAAAAAAAAAAAAAAAAGAGCCTTCGTTGAAGTCACTGGTAGAAAAGCTAATGCACAGCTTCTCAGGCATATTGCCCTTCTCGGCTCAGGCTGTATTCACTCATAAATTGCATACAAAGAACTAATTGCTCACTTCCAGAGTAAAATGTACTTACTGTCTCAGGTTGGACACATAGCTTACAAAGTCAAGCAATAGCCAGTCTTTGTTTTTAGAGAACATTGCTAAAGGCAGTACTCAACCAGATGGCCAGGACGGACATGCGGCTGAGGCCACCACTGGGCTGGTTCGGTGGACTTCGAGTGAGTGGGAATAGTACACTCTCTGCAACAGCAGAGATTCACGGAATGACTTCGGGCTCTCATTTAAAACGAATGTCTCCTAGAAGGGAACTATGTTCTCTATCTACACATTCTCCTGTTCCTTCCTCTTCTCTTCCTCCTCTTCCCCCCTTCACTCCTTTCCTTCGCCTCTCTCCTCTTCTTTTTCCTTCTTCTTCCTCAAGAAAAATGTGCTGGTGAGAACAGGTTGCAGTTTCCTTTTGAGGGAAATCCTGCCAAAGGTTTTTTTTTTTTTTTTTTATCCCCGGAGGCAGATCTACCACTGGCCCCGGAGTGTGGCTGTTTGCATGCGGAACTGGGTTGGAGCAAGCCTTACGCCTTTCCCTTGCCTTCAGGACAGGTTGCAGGACTCAAAGTGGAAACTCAATAAAACTTTCAGAAGCAAATAAATAGAACCTAGAAGGCTTGTTTCCCTGGAGATGGGGAGGCACCATATGTCAGTTTCATGTTTTTAATCAAAAGGCCAAGGCTTCATCTAGATTGTAGTAATAAGTATTTGCTTTCCAGAGACTTTCACTGAAATGACAAATGTCTTTCCTTTCACTATTTCTCATGCATTCCCCCACCCCTCCAGATCAGAGAAAAATCCAGTACAAAGTAAAATGCCCTTAAGAAGCTCCTATAAATAACCTCCTGTATGATGTGCTCTCATTATCTAACCTGTTTACGAGGGAGAAGTTACAGCATTTGGTTGCCCGAGAAGCTTTGGAGCCCAGGCTGTAGCAGAAGGGGTGCTGCGTGTGAGACCCTTAGAGCTTGTTTAGTCAGATTGTGTTCTTGGGCCAGCAAGGAAGCAGAGAACCAGATCAGGGAGGAGAGATGCGTATAGAGGAGAACAGGAGGCTGGAGATAAGTGTGGTAAGAAAGAGTCAAGAGCAAGAGCATGGGGCGCCCAGGTGGCTCAGTGGGTTAAGCGTCTGTCTTTGGCTCAGGTCATGATCCTGGGGTCCTGGGATCGGGCCCCACGGCAGGCAGGGAGCCTGCTTCTCCCTCTCCCTCTTCCCCTCCCACCTGCTCATGCTCGCTGTCTTGTGCTCTCTCTCTCAAATAAATAAAATATTTTTTTAAAAAAGAGGAAGAGCATAAAGTATGTTAAAAAGCACCCTGTATTGCTTTTTTCAATTTTTGGAAAGATTATAAGGGGGTAGGGTGAGAGAGTGAGGGTGCAGTAGAGATGGGGGAAGGGAACCGCTGTGTATTGAGCCCCTTTTACGTACCAAGTGCTGTGTGAGGCATTTCATGTAGATTCCTTCATTTAACCCTCACCAGAAGCACCCAAAGTGGGACTTATTGCCCCTGTTCTACAGATGAGGAGGCTGGGGCTTAGCGAAGTCACATCACCTACGTTTTCTTTCCCTCTGAGAAGCAGCAGGAGACCTGGGACCTTGCCTCCCGGCCCATGTTGCCAAGTCTGTAACCTGAGAGCAAATAAAGACTGGCGGGCCAGTCAGGGGGTCAGTACACTGAAAGGAGCAAATTGGAGGGAGGGAAGCTAGATCTGGAGGGAGTTCTTGGTAGGAAGAGCACACGGGTGCCCTCGTTTTTTCAGCAAAGTACAAGGCCACCCAGATAGGAAGTGATTCCTGTGGAGGACGCATTTCAAGTCAGGTCCTCAATACGGAGTAAACAGAGATTTGTGAGCATGGAGGCGGGTGGGGAGAAGGAATGTTCGAGCACACAGGATCAAGAGGACGGTAGAGAGAGAGAGGAGAGTGACGGCTTGCAGATAGGGGGACCCCATGCGAAGGGGATGGGAGAGTTGACACATCAGATAGACGGGTGACTGAGAGCGAATGAGTAGGTGACAGCCAAAAGACTCCAGGGAATACCTCATCGGGTGGCTCGCTCTTCGGCCATTAGTGTAAGGAACATTTATATGCAGTGATCCGGGCAACTGAAGGCTAACTCCACATTGTCATTCTACTTCCTGCGTTTTTATTATAATTATTTGATTATTTGCTTTTTAAAGGCCTCTGTTGACTCATCCATCCAGGTCACCTGTCTCAGAGTTGCTACCTGAGGCAGTGTCCTGAGGGAGGCCTGCGCGGAGGCCCTTTGCAGAAGAGTTGGAAACTGGATGCTAGTATGTTCTTTTGTTGCTGAGCCGCCCATGTCTGGATCAAAGCAATCCATTTCTGATTCATGTATGTTATTAGCTCTGGCAGGATGGCAAAACGTGAGTCAGATACTGTTTTGTATATTAGAAAAACCTAGATAAGCAAACAGAGAAGGAAGGGATTGCCTTTATTAGAAAAGCAATCTTTTGTGATAGATCTTAGCACCAAGCAATGAGTTTTTAATAAAACTGAGCAGATAGAGCACTCATCTGTCTGGTCTTGCTCCCCCTCTTCGGCTCCTGATATGTATGATTTCTTGACACTAGCAAGAGGCCCACTGATTTGTCAGTTAATCAAAAGTTGCTAAAGGAAAGTCAATACAGAAGAAACTAATCATCAGCCTGTCTTTTTCCAGTGACTCTATGGGACTTCCAGGCTCCGAGCTGCCTGTTCTCTGTGTTAGTGTTACTCAGGGTAGTACCTGTGCCCTTGTTGCAAAGGGTGAGACTCTCATTTTGTTTCTCTCCCTCTTGATAGAAAGCTGGGGGCTGACTCCTTGGAAGAGCTGGGAGAATTATTATCACCAGCTATGTGTAGCCAAGTGTTGCTTTTCCTCCCTCTCTTCTTCGGTCATATTCACAGTACTTCATTTCTTTATCACACCTGCCCTCCTCTGGCCTTCTGTCTTTGGGGCCCCGCTCTCACTCCCCGTAAAGCAACTCCAAAATGAAGTAATTTGATTTTTCTTCAAGTGGAACAACATGTTTCAGGTGTCCCCAATCTAAATCTAATTGCCTCGACCAGGAGTTTGTCATAGAAGCCACTAATTTTGTGCACGCAATCCCCACGTGGGAAGGATCTGATGTGATGATGGGGATTTTTGCTTAAAGCCCCTTTCCTCCTTGGAACAGACTTGCTCTGCAAATCCTCTTGGGTTACACAGAGGCTAAATGATTTGTCCAAAGTGAGTCCATAGCGGAGCTGAGATTATGTCTATGTACGATATTCTGAGCACCAGAAAACGGCATTTGAAATTAGTAGGAGACTCTCTGTGGCCTGACACTCGGATCTGCTCTGAGCCCCAGCTGCCTGCAGACTGTGCTCTCCTGACAGGTTCCAGCCTGTCTGATCTGATGGTGCCTCACAGGAGCCCCGTGTATGGCGCCCCCCCAACTATTTTTCACTGTTATTTGTCAACATCATTATGCTAAATTACGAAGCCTGTAAAAGATCATGATACAGGGACCAAAGTTCTTGTCCACAAAAGTCATACTTTCTTATGGCGGCTGCAAAACCTCCAGGGACAAAATGGCAGAATGATAGGGAAAGAAGGAGATGTCCTCTACTTTCAAAGGGAAATGACTTCTCTAGGCCTGCTCTTAGAGTCCTAGGACTTGAAGATGCCAGAGTTGGGAGTGATGATTTAATCCAGTTCCCCTTCCCCTCTTTGTTTCATGGTGAGGAAATGGAGGCCCAGAGGAGAGAAGAGACCTCACCAAGGACCTGAAACCCCAGTAGCCAGGCGAGGACCATAGTGCTGGATGTGTACAACCCTGATTCAGTGACTCAGAATAAGAGATGGCTTTTAAAGTTCAAATCTGGGGCTTCCAAGATCTATTTCAAGTTCTCCTTCTACTTCAGCATAAATAAAAACAGCCCCCACTTTTTAACCCCCAAGCACAGCAGGAGAGTCATGCATTCTGGGTGTTACTTGAGACCATTCTTTGTGAAGGGAGAAATAGAGAAATCAGTTGGCCAGGACTCTTTCTCTTGCTGTTCGTTGATTTTTCCATCGTCTTAAAGACCCCAGTTTCTTAAGTAACCTCCTACTGGCTAAATCTTTGATCCTCAGTTGCTCCATAAGGGGCTTCCTCAAGTAGAGATTATAACAAACACATTAGGGTTTGGAGTTGTAGGCCGTGGTTTCAAGACACTGTTTTGTCTTTTACTAACGGTGTGGCCTTAGGCAGTCCCCTCACCTTTTGGAACCTCACTTTGTAAAAAAATAGGCATACTATCTTCCTTCACAGGGCTGGTTTCCAAAGCTCCTCGGTGATAATATAACATGGACAAGTACTTTGTAAAGAGTAAAAGGGCTATACGCAACCAAAGTGTTAGTTATGGGGGTGCCTACCATTCATATTTCATGAAACTAGTCTGGAATATCCTCAGTTCTTGGATGATCTACCGAAGCATTAGAATAGCCATCTCTCAATTATTTGCACTAATGGTGGGGCAGAGGATCACACAGATAATTCGAAATAGCGAGTCATCGAGAAGCCATTTCCGTTTGAGTTTAGAATGTATATTGTTTGGGGAAGCTTCTGAAATATGCTTGTTGAAAGCAAAAGTCAGCTAAGATGGAATTACATGAGCACACCCAGTGCTTCCAGAAGCAGGCCACGGGCGAGTCCCTGCCCTTCTGCGGGCCTCTGTGCGGTACCTCCAAAAGGGAGAAGGGCCTTAAGTGACCTCACAGTCCCTGTCGGCTCTGATATCCGTGTGTCTGTGAGTCTAAACATATGGCAGTGGAGTAGGGCTGGTTTTAGACGATGCCCAAGATTTTGTGGTTGGAGCTGTGCCAATACTAGGGAAGGGAGTCACAAGCTGCCCAAATGGTACTGCCTCATTAACAGAATAGGCAGAGAGATAAGCAAGTCCAGGATGGACAAAAGCATGGCTGACATTTAAGGAACCGGGCAAAAGATGAGATTGGAGAAGAGGGTGAAAATAACACGTAGCGGCACAAAAGGTTGGAATGAAAGCAATGTCCAGTGCTGCTGTCACCGAGGAAATGCACAAGACAAGCCTCTGAGCTACTTCTGCCCAGGGTCACAACTCTTCTCAATTCACCTGATTTGTTCTCTCCTTTCAATCATGTCCTTTTCAAAATGCATCTCAAAAGTGTTTCTGAGCCATTCTGATTATAACTTTTGCTAAAACCAATCAGCACAGGTCTGTCTACAGTGCAGGGCAATCAGCAGAGACTCAAGGTGTCGGTCAGAGACTATGGCTTTATTTAGACAGACTGAGGCTAATGGGTTTGACTGAAGTTTCATCTGGAACAGTCGTGAACAGAGCCGTTGCCTAGCAGGTACACGGCTTCCTGTACATACAGTGCATGGTTAAATAGTGTTTTTTTAATGTTTGCCTGAGAAATGGAGGCTGAAAATGATGTATGTTGCACTCTAATATTTTTTTCCTTTTAACTCTTCTAGTATTCCTTCAGCCTGTCAGAATTGAACAACCGCAATAATAGCAGCAGATAAAATAAGCCCCCAAATTGGGCTCTCCTGACATACTATGCTGTGTGATGGTAGCTTGCAGGCCAGGTCTTCTTGTAAATTGGGACCCCAGGGACATCGTTGTATGTGATTTGGGATTCTGTGATAGGGTGCCATGTAATGTTGCATGGTCGTCAGCCCCGGTTTCATACACCATGCATTCCTATACCTTAAATCAGACTCAAGTCTTCATTGTATAGAATGAATAGAAAGCAGACACATGAATAGCAACAAGCTATGAGAAATGAAGTACAGGTTCATATTAGTCAGTATCAGATAAGTGACAAACTAAAGGGGTTCATCAGACTACATCCATGTATATGCGATTATGATTATGATTATGATCACTACTACCATTATTTTATTGTTAAATTGTAAGAGTTCCTTAGGTATTTACAATACTAAACCCTCATCAGATATAAGATTGAAAATATTATCTCCCATAGGAGGTTGTCCTTCCACTTTCTTAATAGTGTCCTTCAAAACGTGGAAGTGCTTTAATTTTTATGAAGTCAAATTCACCTTTTTTTTTCTTTTATTGCTTGTGCTTTCAGTGTCATTGCCAAATAAACCCAAGGTCACAAAACTTTATGCCTGTTTTTATTTTTTCCTGAGAGTTTTATAGTTTTGGCACTTGAATTCAAGTCTTGATCCATTTTGAGTTAATTTTCGTATGTTGTATGAAGTGGGGGTTCAAATTCAGGGGTATGTTCCTGGATCCAGCTTGCTAGTATTCTGTTGAGGATTTTTGGGTCTGTCTTCATAAGTGATTTTGTCTGCACGTAATTTTCTTTCCTTATGATGTCTTTGTCTAATTGTCATATCAGGCTAATACCAGCCTCATGGAATGCTCACTTTTCTTACCAAGATTCCATCATTTTCTTGAATATATGCCCCCTCAGATTGCTGCAATCCTTTTGTTGATTTCCAGAGCTATGAAAAGTTGATTCTGACCATTTTTTGCCAGTTTTTCTCACTGCTTTTCTGGAACAGAGAATTTTCCCAAGTTCTTATTCTGAAATTTTTGCTAAGGTCCTATTATTAATATATTACTATTTCATGCTGTGTAGCATTTTATTGCTTATCATTCAGTCAACAAATAAACATCTATTAATCACCTAACAAGTGGAGTGCTTTGCTAAAGACTGGAAATACAATGATGAACAAGACTGCTTTTGCCTGGGGGCTCCTGGGCGGCTCAGTCAGTTAAGCATCCGACTCTTGATTTCGGCTCAGATCATGATCTCAGGGTCATGAGATGGAGCCCTGGGTCGGGCTCCCCTCTCAGCAGGGAGTCTGCTTGAGATTCTCTCTCCCCCTCTGCCCCACCCCTGCTCACGTGCACACGCAGACTCGCTCTCTCGCTCAAAATAAATAAATAAAATCTTAAAAAAAATGCTTTTGTCTGTGCCCTCATGAAGCTTACAGTCTTGTGGAGGAGGACAGAGGTTAAAAGACGCAATTACAATTCAGTGTGATAAGTGCCATGGTGACAGAAGTGAAGAGGGCTGTAGGAGATTCTAGAACGGGATCCATTTCAGACTTGGGGAAGAAGGAAAGGCTTCTGGAAGGAAGTTAAAGCAAGGGGATGGTTTCCAGGCAGAAAGCAGAGCATGTGTGAAGGCTCATGATGCTATGAAGGAAGAGAGCATAGAATGTTATGGAAGGAGGGTGGCATGAAGCTAGGAGTTTCGCAGGAACAAGATCATCAAGGATCTTGTAAGTGAAATTAAGATATATACTTGATCCTAAGTGCTATGGGAAGCCACTAAGGAGTTTTAAGCTGAGCAATAACATTATCTTTGCTGTGGCTCCAGCACATAGAACACATAGTAACTGATGAGTTAAAAAAATATTATTAATAAATAATATTTTAAATTATAACTAACTTAATTTGTTTATAATTTTCTTACAAGTTATTATATTCAAATTATTCTGGGTGTTGGTGTAGACCAGATGTTTTGGTGTCAGGACTCTTTTAAAATTATAAAAATTAGCTACCACACGACCCAGCAATTGCACTACTGGGTATTTACCACAAAGATACAAATGTAGGGACCTGAAGGGGTACATGCACCCCGATGTTTTTAGCAGCAATGTCCACAATAGCCAAACTATGGAAAGAGCCAAGATGTCCATAGACAGATGAATGGATAAAGAAGATGTGGTATATACATACAATGGAATATTATGCAGCCATCAAAAGGAATGAAATCTTGCCATTTGCAACGACGTGGATAGAACTGGAGGGTATTATGCTGAGCGAAATAAGTCAATCAGAGAAAGACATGTATCATATGACCTCACTGATATGAGGAATTCTTAATCTCAGGAAACAAACTGAGGGTTGCTGGAGTGGTGGGGGGTGGGAGGGATGGGGTGGCTGGGTGATAGACATTGGGGAGAGTATGTGCTATGGTGAGCACTGTGAATTGTGTAAGACTGATGAATCACAGACCTGTACCTCTGAAACAAATAATGCAATATATGTTAAAAAAAATAAAAAGAAGAAGATAGCAGGAAGGGAAAAATGAAGGGGGGGAAATCGGAGGGGGAGACGAACCATGAGAGACTATGGACTCTGAGAAACAAACAGGGTTCTAGAGGGGCGGGGGGTGGGGGATGGGTTAGCCTGGTGATGGGTATTAAAGAGGGCATGTAGTGAATGGAGCACTGGGTATTATACGCAAATGAGTCATGGAACACTACATCAAAAACTAATGATGTAATGTATGGTGATTAATATAACATAAAAAAAAAATTAAAAAAAACCCCTCATCTATGAAAACTTCTTTGTCATCTCCTACCCTCTCCAAAGAGAATAAATAACCCTTCCCCTTTAAAATAATTTAAAAAATTAAAATTAAAAATTACAGAAGCCCCAGTGAGACTTGTTTATGTAAATTATATCTATTGTTATTTATCATATCAGAAGTTAAAACTGAGGATTTTAAATAATATTTGTTTACTATTTCATTAAAGATACTACTAATAAAGTCATCATGTGTTCACATGTATTTTTTTCTAAGAAAGTAGATGTGTTTTCCAAAACAAAGTATTTTAGTGGGATGAGTGGCATTGTTTTACATTTTGCAAATCTCCTTAATTTCTGACTTAATAGCAGACAGCTGGATTCTCATATAGGCTTGTGCACTCAATCTGGTTAGATTGATGAAAATTAGGCCGCACACAGATATACAATTGGAAAAAAAAGTGTTTTAATATGCTTTTTACATAATTAAGGCTATTTTTCTCTGATACTACACAAGAATTTGACAAGTGATAGTTTCTTAAAGGTTAGCCACAATATGGAATCTGAAACCATATCAATTAACTTTTTATTTTGTGTTACAATAAAATCTTTCTTGTGCTTTGAGTGGATCTTTAGCCGTTGTGTGATTTTGTATCAAACTGCATTGGTCACTTGAAAAATACTGGCTCACTCAATTAGGCAGATTTGCCAAAAGTTAACACTTCATTGTACAACATCAAAATATCATATATATTAATGTCACTACCTTCTCATCAGAAAAGCCTTAAGTCAAGCTTGCAGTAAAAGATATAAGTTTTCCCAAATTACAATTTTTGCTTGATGGTGAAAAAGTTTTACATTTATTTTTAACTATTTTTTAAAGATTTATTTATTTTTTGAGAGAGAGAGGGAGAGGGAGTGGGGGGAGGGGCAGGGGGAGAGTGAGAGGAAGAGAATCTCAAGCAGACTCCCTGCTCAGCGCAGAGCCTGACACGGGCTTGAGCTCAGAATTCTGAGATCATGACCTGAGCCTAAATCAAGAGTTGGATGCTCAATCGACTGAGCCACCCTGGCACCCCAAGTTTTTTGAAAGAGATTGTAGAGAATTGGTATAATTTCTTCCTTAAGTGTTTGATAGAATTCACCAGCAAACCCATCTGGGCCTGGTTCTTTCTGTTTTGGAAAGATGTTAATTATTGACTCAATTTCTTTAATAGATACAGGCCTATTCAGATCATCTGTTTTTTTCCTGTGTGTGAGTTAAGGCAGATTATTTCTTCCAAGGAATTGGTCCGTTTACCTAGATTATCAAATCTGTGGGCATAGGGTTGTCCATAGTATTCCTATGGGCATTCCTAAGTGGGTTTCATTTCAATTTCCATGGGATCTGTAGTGATGTCCCCTTTCACGTCTGATGTTAATAATTTGTGTCCTCTCTCTTTTTTTCTTAGCCTGGCTAGAGGCTTATAGAGGTTTTTGATCCTTCCAAAGAACTAGCTTTGGGTTTTGTTGATTTTCTCTATTGATTTCCTGTTTTCAATTTCATTGATTTCTGCTCTAATTTGTATTATTTCTTCTCTTCTGCTTACTTGGGATTTAATTTGCTCTTCTTTTTCTAGTTCCCTAAAGCAAAAACTTAGATTATTGACTTTAGAATGTTCTTCTTTTTTAATATATGCATTCAGTGCTCTAAATTTCCCTCTAGGCACTACTTTCACTGCATCCCACAGATTCTAATAAGTTGTATTTTTGTTTTCATTTAATTTTCTTTGACCCATGTGTGAGTTAGAGCATGTGGTCTAATCTCCAAGTATTTGGGGGATTTTCCAGTTATCTTTCTGTGATTGATTACTGGTTTCATTTCACTGTGGCATGAGAACAGACATTGTATGATTTCTTTTAAATTTGTTAAGTTGTATTTATGGCCCAGAATATGGTCTATTTTGGTGAATGTTCCACATAAGCTTAAGAAGAATGTGTTGTCTGCTGTTGTTGGATGAAGGAGTCTGCCTTTGTCAATTATATCCTGCTGATTGATGCTGTTGTTAAGTTCTGTGTCCTTACTGATTTTCTGCCTGCTGGATGTGTCCATTTCTGAAAGAGGGGTGTTGAAGTCTTCAAATGTGATAGTAGATTCATCCATTTTTCCAGCAGATCTAGCAGGTTTTGTCTCATATAATTTGATGCCCTGTTGTTAGGCACATACATGTTAAGAACTGTTATGTCTTCTTTATCATTATGTAATGCCCTTCCTTATCCCTGATAACTTTTCTTACTTTGAAGTCTGCTGTGTCTGAAATTATATATAATCACTCCTGCTATATTAGTGTTGATTAGTGTTTGCATGATATATTTTTCTCCATCCATTTACTTTTAATCTTTATGCATCTTTATATTTAAAATGGGTTTCTTATAGAAAACATATACTATCAAGTCATGTTTTTTGATCCACTCTGATAATCTCTGTCTTTTAATTGATGCATTTAAACTATTGATATTCAAAGGATTATTTATATACTTGGATTAATATCTACCATATTCTTTACTGTGTTTTCTATTTGTTGCCCTTGTTCTTTGTTCCTGTTTTTGTTTTCACTATTTTTCTGCCTTTTGTGGTTTTAATTTAGCTTTTTATATGATTCCATTTTTTCCTTTCTTAGTATATCAGTTTTAGTTCTTTTTAAAATGTTCTTTAGTGGTTGTGCTAGAGTTTGCAATATACATCTACAAATAATCCAGGTCCACTTTCAAATAATACTATATCACTTCATGAGTCTTGTTAAGTTCCTTATAATAGCAAAATAATCCCAATTCCTTCTTCCTATCCTTTATATTATTGACATTTATTTCACTTATATAAGCATATATAATGATATATGCATAAGATATATACATAGCATACATAATCAAACATTGTTGTTATTAGTATTTTGAACAAACTTGTATCTGTTAGATCAGTTAAGAATAAGTAAAAGTCTTTATTTTTGTTTTACCTTCACTTAGCCCTTCTTCAGTGCTCTTCCTTTCTTTATGGAGATCTGAGTTTCTGACCTATAATATTTTCCATCCCTCTATAGAACTTCTTTTAACATTTCATACAAGGCAGATCTACTAGCCACAAATTCCTGTAATTTTTGTTTGTCTGAGAAAGTACTTTTCCTTCATATTTTTTAAATGAAGTGTAGGTGACATACAATATTATAAGTTTCAAGTGTACAACATAGTCATTCATTTATATACACTACAAAGTGATCACAATAAATCTAGCTACCATCTGTCACTATGCAAAATTGTTATGATATCCTTAACTATATTCACTATATAAAATCATTAACTATATTCCCTAATGCATTGTATCCCTGTGTCTTATTTATTTTATTACTAGAAGTGAGTACCTTTTAATTCCCATCCCTTATTTTGCTCATCTCTCCACTCCCTCCCTTCTGACAACCACCAGTTTGTGTCAATGAGTCTGTTTCTGTTTTGTTTTGTTTTGTTTTTCAGATTCCACATACAAGTGAAATCATACGGTATTTGTCTTTGTCTGACTTATTTCACGAGGTCCATCCATGTTGTTGCAAATGGCAAGATTTCATTCTTTTTATGGCTGAGTAATATTCCATTATATATGAATGTTATATAATGGATATATGACTATGTATATATTGGATATATATTGAATATATATATTGGATATGAATATATATAATATCCAATATCCATATATATAATATCCAATATATATATATATATATAATATCACATCTTCTTTATCTGTTCAGCTGTTGATGGCAACTTGGGCTGCTTCCATATCTTGGCTATTGTAAATAATGCTGCAGTGAACATAGAGATGTATATATTTCTTTGAATTGGTGTTTCGTTTTCTTCAGGTAAATATTCAGAAGTGCAATTGCTGGATCATATGATAGTTCTCTATTTTGTTTTTTGAGGAACCTCCATACTGTTTTCCAGAGTGGCTGCACCACTTTGCATTCCCACCAACAGTGCACAAGGGTTCCCCTTTCTCCATATCCTTGCCAACACTTGTTATTTCTTGTCTTTTGATACTAGCCATTCTAACAGGTGTGAGGTGATATCTCATTGGGTTTTGATTTGCATTCCTCTCCTTCACTGTTTTTTTTTTAAAGATTTTATTTATTTATTTGAGAGAGAGTACAAGCTGGGGAGAGAGGCAGAGGGAGAGGAAGAAGCAGACTCCCCGCTGAGCAGGGAGCCCGATGTGGGGCTTGATTCCAGGACCCTGGGATCATGACCCGAGCCAAAGGCAGGTGCTTAACCTACTGAGCCACCCAGGCACCTCCTTCTCCTTCACTTTTAAAGGTTAATTTTTCAGGGTACAGAATTCTAGGTTGGTGACTTTTTTCTCTCAACACTTTAAATATTTTACTCCACTCTGTTATTGCTGGCATGGTTTCTGAAGAAAAGCTAGATGTAAGTCTTATCTTTGTTCCTCTATAGGGAGGGTGTTTTTTTTCTCCCCTGACTTCTTTCACAATTTTTTCTTTATCTTTGATTTTCTGTAATTTGAAGGTGGCATGCCTAGGTGTAGTTTGGTTTCTTTTTGTTTGTTTGTTTTCTGTTCCTTTGTTTTTTTTTTAAGATTTTATTGAGAGAGAGAGAGAGAGACAGAGAAGGCAACAGAGATAGTGAGAGAGAGCATGAGTGGGGAGAAGAGGAAGAAGCAGGCTCCCCATCGAGCAGGGAGCCCAACTGGGGCTTCATCCCAGAACCCTGGGATCATGACCTGAGCCGAAGGCAATTGCTTAACAGACTGAGTCACCCAGGCGTCCCTTCTGTTCCTTTGTTTTACATTTATCCTGCTTGGTGTTCTCTAAGCTTCTTGGATCTGTGGTTTGGTGTCTGACATTAATTTGGGGAAATTCTCAGTCATTATTTTTTCAAATCCTTCTATTCCTTTCTCTCTTTCTTCTCCTTCTGGTAATCCCATTATGCATATGTTACCCGTTTTGTGGTTGTCTTACAGTCCTTGGATATTCTGTTCTGTTTTGTTCTGTCTTTGTTCTCTTTGCTTTTGGGGTTTTTTAAAAAAAGGTTTTATTTATTTTAGAGAGAGAGAGCATGTGCACATGTGTGCAAGAGGGGAAGGGGGAGGGAGGGGAAAAAAACCTTGAGCAGACTCCATGCTCAGTGTAGAGCCCAACATGGGGCTCGATCTCACAACCCCGAGATCATGACCTGAGCCGAAACCAAGAGTCGGACTCTTGACTGACTGAGCCACCCAGGCACCCCTGCTTTTTGGTCTTTGAGGATTCTATTGCTCTATCTCCTAGCTTAGAGATTCTTTCATCAGCTGTCTCCAGTCTACTAATAATCCTGTCAAAACCATTCTTCATTTCTGTTATTGTTTTTTCTCTTTAGCATTCTTTTTGATTCCTTCTGGGGATTTCCATGTCTTTGCTTACATTGCCAGTCTTTTCTTGCATGCTGTTTTCTTTATCCATTATTAATAAATCATAGTTGTTTTAAATTCCCAGTTTGATAATTCCAACATCCTTGCCATGTCTGGTTTTGATGTTTGCTCTGTCTTTTCAAATTGTGTTTTTTGCCTTTTGGCATGCCTTGTAATTTTTTTCTTGATAGCTGGACATGATGTACTTGTTAAAAAGAGTTGCCATAAATAGGCTTTTAGTATTGTGGTGGTAAGGTGTAGGGTGAGGATAGGCATTCTCTAATTCTATGATTAAGTCTCAATCTCTTAATGAGCCTATGCCTCTGGACCGTGAACTTCACAGGTGTTTTTGTTTTGTTTTGTTTTTATCCCCCATTAGGTGATGCAGGGTGCCTAGAGTGGGGTAGAGTTGGGTATTTTCCTTCCCCAGGTGAGTTAGGCTCTGATAATACCCCAGCAGCTTAGGCTTGGGTTAACTAGTTTCTTCTTAGAGCAGGACTTGTTAAGAAGAATGGAGTGCCCTGGTGTATTTCAAAACGGTTCCTTTTTCCTCTCCTTGCTGGAAGCCTGAGGGAATTTTTCTCTGATATTTACTATGGGAATCTGGTCAGGCTCCTGCAGGTAAATTTCATAATATTGTGGAGGCCTCCTTATGACCGGGTCTCCCTGAAGATTTTAACTGTCAGAGTTTTCTGCACTAAGCTTCCAGCACTTTGTCAATTACAATTCCAGTTTTCCTACCCCAGCACTGGGTCCCAAGGTGGTTTCTGCTTCTGATTCTCTGCTCTGCTGAGCTCTGACTCCCTATATTTGCCTGTCTTATCGCTCCAGTCTTGGTGACAGTGATTTATCCTCTGTCCCTCTGTCCCTCTGTCCCTCTGTCCTTCCTTCTCCTATGGGTCCAAGAAGAGTCGATTTTTCAGTCTGTTTAGCTTCTTGTTGTTAAGATGGAGTGGCAGCTTCTAAGTTCCTTATATGTGAAACTGGAAATGCTGATAGTACAAATTTTATCATTGGCTACAAACAGTGTCAGTTGTTTTCCTTGAAGTAGTAGACTCATTTTGTTCCTTTTAAAGAAAATGCCTGCCAAATACTCAAGTGTAAATAACATTAGTTTGTCTGTCAGTCTTTTATATAAAAATAATGTTTCATGAAAAAAGTGCCTGCTTCATCTCAACTCAATCACGCATGGGCTTTTCCTCTAGATGATCATCATACTTCGGTATGTAACAGAAGTACTTTATGCATACTTCTCATTTCATCACACATAATATTAAAAAAGACATGTCGTCAAGGGTCAAGATTTACTAAAATTATTTTGTACTGCTTCTTCGAGTTCCTTCTTAAATGAAACTGGATTTTTTATTTTTTTATTTTATTTTTAAAAGATTTTATTTATTTATTTGAGCGAGAGAGAGAGTGGGGGAGGAGCAGAGGGAGAGGGACAGGCAGACTCCACACTGAGTGCAGATAGAGCCCCACGTGGGACTCAATCCCACAACTCCGAGATCATGACCTGAGGTGAAACCAAGAGTCGGATTCCCAAATGACTGGACCACACAGGCACTCCTGAAACCGGATTTTTAAAAAAGTGTGAGTGCTTAGCCCTGAAAAATACAATAATTACCATCTCAGAGTTTGGTGCCACACCCCTGACTCATGCCATTGCTTTTGCACCATCAGTGTAAATGTCCTCACATTTGCTTGAGGATAAACCATGAATTTCAACAATGTCATTCAACACTGGGACGATTTCAGCACTACTCATGTTTCTCTCCCAAAGCTCTCACTTACAGATCTTCTTCAATGATTAGTTGGTGCTGATACTGGATAAACGTAAGCAAAACAGCAAATCCAGTTCATGTCTATAGATTTGTCTATTTGAAAGGCAAAAACAATTCCACTGAGGCCATAGTAACCCCCCATCTTTATGTTTGCAGCTAAATCTTTAGTTTCTTTCATTGGAAGGTGGCATAATTTCCTCTACTGACTCTTTATCCAGTAGACACTCGGCAGTGTCAACTCTACAATGTTGTTGTTTTTTCAGCAATACCACCAATTCTTTTTTTAAAGTTTTTATTTAAATTCCAGTTAGTTAACATACAGTATAATATTAGTTTCAGGTATACAATATAGTGATTCATCACTTCCATACAACACCTGGTGCTCCTCCTGACAAGTGCACTCCTTTTTCCCCATCACCTATTTCACCCACCCCCCTACCCACCTCCCCTCTGATAACCATCAGTTTGTTCTCTATAGTTAAGAGTCATTTCTTGGTTTGTATCTCTTTCTCTCTTTTCCCCTTTGTTCATTTGTTTTGTTTCTTAAATTCCATGTATGAGTGAAATTATATGGTATTTGTCTTTCTCTGACTTATTTCGCTTAGCATTTTACTGTCTAGCTCTATGCATGTTGTTGCAAATGGCAAGATTTTGTTCTTTTTGATGGCTGGGTCATTTTCCATTGTGTATATATACCACATCTTCTTTATCTATTTATCGGTTGATAGACGCCTAGGCTGTTTCCATAATTTGGTTATCGTAGATAATGCTGCTATAAATATTGGGGTGCATGTATCCCTTGGAATTAGTATTTTTGTATTCTTTGGGTAAATACCTAGAAGGATCATGGGGTAGTTCTATTTTTAATTTTTTGAGGAACCTCCATACTGCTTTCCAGGGTGGCTACACCAGTGTGCATTCCCAGCAACAGTGCACAAGGGTTCCCCTTTCTCCGCATCCTCACCAACACCTGTTGTTTCTTGTGTTGTTGATTTTAGCCATTATGACATGTGTGAGGTGATATTGTGGTTTTGATTTGTATTTCCCTGATGATGAGTGATGTTGAGCATCTTTTCGTGTGTCTGTTGGCCAGCTATATATCTTCTTTGGAAAAATATCTATTCATGTCTTCTGCCCATTTTTAAATTGGATTATTTGGTTTTTGGGTGTTGAGCTTGATAAGTTCTTTATATATTTTGGATATTAACCCTTTATCAGATATGTCATTTGCAATTATCTTCTCTCATTCCTTGATTGTTTCCTTCGCTGTGCAGAAGCTTTTTATCTTGATTTAGTTCCAACAGTTTATTTTTGCTTTTGTTCCCCTTGCCTCAGGAGACATATCTAGAAAGAAGTTTCTACCACCAATGTCAAAGAGGTTACTGTGTTTTCCTCTAGGATTTTTATGGTTTCATGTCTCACATTTAGGTCTTTAGTCCATTTGGAGTTTATTTTTGTGTATGGTGTAGGAAAGTGGTCCAGTTTCATTCTTTTACATGTAGCTGTCCAGTTTTCCCAGCACCATTTGTTTAAGAGACTGCCTTCAACAATATCCCCACTGGATATTCTTTCCAACTCTGCAGTGTTCATTAATTTCTCCACTGTTGTGTGTGCTTCTTCATCTACTATAATACCATGCCCCACACGATGCTTTACCGGCCTTTCCATTTCTCTTCTGAAAAACCATAACAAACAATTTTGACTTTTACATAGCTCATAACATCTACTTTTAAATATTTAATTCCTTTTTCTTTAAACTCTGAATAATTGATTTCAAGATGACACTACACCTTAGGTCACACTATAGTGCTATTCTGAAATGTTCTGTTGCATCAGACACAGTAAGATAAATTATTAGTGTCTATACAGCCAAAGGAATGATAGCTTTTTGTCATATTCTTGTTTCTTAATTATGGTTGCAATCTACTGTGTAGGTTCTACCTTTCTATGATTCAGAGAACTCTGATAGGTCAGTTTAACACCTTTTAGCATCTTTAGACCTAGACATTGCAACTAGGGATTGAGCAAGTGAGTCTTCTAATCTCCCTGTTTGAAGCCATTTTTAAATATCAGAAAAATATGTTGTAAATAAATTTTATTAAAATACATAATGACATATAAGTTCTTCAATAATAAGTTCTAGTTAACTTTAAAACTTAGATGATTTTTCAAAAAGTATTTCTAAATATTACAGATATGACTACAGAGTGCATTTACTTCTTTTTTAAAAAGATTTATTTATTTATTTGAGAGAGAGAGAGAGCACAAGCGGGAGGGGTAGGGGGAGAGAGAGAGTCTCAAGCAGACTCTGCGACGAAAGTGGACCTCAGGGCGGGGCTCAATCTCATGACCCCGAGATCACAACCTGAGCGGAAACCAAGAGTCCGATGCTTAACCGACTGCGCCACCCACACGCCCCAAAGTGCATTTACTTCTTATGTTTTCACATAGACACAAAACTTCTAGATTTCAAAGTAACAATTTATTAAATGAGAATGAGATAACAAAGATTATAGTAGGCATCACCTAAGTAGCCAGTAAGAGCACTAAATACTGAGAATAAATTAACCTCTTAAAAGTGCATGTATTTGTCCCCTAAACCAGCTATTTTAGAAACTTTTAGAATGCACAAACACATATTCCAGGGCAAAGATTTCATTACACATTATGTAGCCTCTGGAAAATCCCTTTTTATGTTTCTGAGGGAATAAGAGTGTAAAGGGCAAACAAAGTCTTAGTATTATTATGGAGATAGGTTTGACCTCTAGAACTTCCTGAGATGGTCTCAGAGAACTACAGTTAGAGGGGATGAATCCAGGGGAGGTCAAAACTGGAGCTTGGGAGACCAATTAAGAGGATGTTGGGATGATCTATGTGGCATTGGCTTTCCAATCTGTGTGTGTATCAGAATCCCTTGGAGGGCTTGTTAAACCAGATGGCTGGACCCCACTCCCCACCTTTCTGCTTCAGTAGGTCTAAGGCTGGGCCTTAAAATTTGCATTCGTATGTAACAAGTTCCCAGGTGATACTGATGCTGTTCATTTGGGGTGGCCACACTTTGAGAACCACCACACTGGGGCCTTGCGGCTCATCTCAGAACTTACCCTAGACTTACTGTATGTGAATCTACATGAGTAAGACTCCCGGATGATTTGTATACTTATTGAAGTTTGAGAAGCACTGTTCTAAGAGACAGTTAGTGGTATCCTAAACCTGAGGATGAAGAAAAGCGCACAGGGTTAAAAGTGATTTATAAGAACAGAAAAAGCCCCAAACTTAAATGGCTGGACATAGGGAAATAAGAGAGAGGGTGAAATCAGATATGCTTTGGTTTCAACTGAGTAGATAGGTGATTATTCCTTTCCACTGGGGGAGGGGATGCAAGCAGAGGAGTGCATTTGGAGGAGTGGTATTTGAATTCAGCATTGAATGTTTTGGCTACATGAAGTTCTCTTTTAACCCCCACCATATTGGTCATATTGGCCATATGTGATTAAGAAATACTGCCCTGGGCTCCCAGTCCTGGGAAGGGATTGGTATTGCATAAGAAGTGTGAGGCACACGTGCAGGATTCTATTTTTCAACTCAGAATCCACTTGTGGCAAATATAAATCAGTAAAATGCCAAGTCCCTTCCACAAAAGGGTATTGAAAACCTGTCTCCCGGGGCATCTGGGTGGCTCAGTCATTAAGCATCTGCCTTCAGCTCAGGTCATGATCCCAGGGTCCTGGGATCGAGCCCCACATGGGGTTCCCTGCTCCGCGGGAAGCCTGCTTCTCCCTCTCCCACTCCCCCTGCTTGTGTTCCCTCTCTTGCTATATCTTTCTCTGTCAAATAAATAAATAAAATCTTTAAAAAAAGAAAAAAGAAAGAAAACCTGTTTCCCAGCCCCATAGCATCCATCGCCATGCAAGTTAGAGACAGCAGATAACCAGCAAAGATGATTTGCCACCAAATGATTACCAAATCAGTAATCGGGGCCCTGAAGAACAGAAGGGGATAGTCTAGGTATCCCAGAGCAAAGACAAGAGACTGTGTGATGGATGCGCAAACAACGCCGGCAGACTCACTGTGCTTCCCGTTCAGAGTGGGGACCCAATCTCATCAAACCTTTTTGCTGCCTTCCAAAAGTCCCCAGTTGAAGGTCTCCTCCAAGTATTACTTACAGCTAGCAATGTACGTGACCAGCGGAGCCAGGATGCTGACACTCACGGCAAGCTGCAGAAGGTGAGCAGTCCCCACTTACAGGATGAATGAGCCAGATTTCTGTCTGGATGTGGCCGACTTTGCACATTCACCCCCTAGTTTCTTTGCTCCTCACACAGCTGCTAGGCATGGCAGGCAGTGTTATTTCCACTCTGCAGACGAGAAAGCTGAAGGAAATTAAAGGACTTGTGTAGAGTCACTGAAACAGGAAGAGAATGGGACTAGAACCCAGGTCTCCTGACTCCAAATCGTGTGCTCTTTTCGCTATAGTATAATGCTGTAGTTCCACTGAACAGCAGACTGATCTGCAGGACAAGTTCCCCTTTTTTAGATTCCAGTTTATTTCAAGAGATGACTTCAGGGACGCCTGGGTGGCTCAGTCAGTTAAGCATCTGCCTTCGGCTCAGGTCATGATCCCAGGGTCCTGGGATCGAGTCCCACATCGGGCTCCTTGCTCAGCAGGGAGCCTGCTTCTCCCTCTGCCTGCCACTCCCCCTGCTTGTGTTTTCTCTCTCTCTGACAAATAAATAAATAAATAAAATCTTTAAAGAAAAAATAGATGACTTGAATGGAAGGTTCACACAATGACACCTGATTTCCTAAAATAGCGTGATTCATAATGCATTATAGTTTATTAGCGACTTTCATTTTAATGGTCAAGCAATTAATGATGAGTCACAGCCAAATGTCTGTGACAGGAAAAAAAAAAAACGCTTACATTGTCACCAGGTCTGTTCATTATCCTCTGTGCCCTATATCCAGATCAATCAATAGTTAATTAATAATGATGTGCTTCCTGAAGTACAAGGTTATAAATTAACTTAATGCTCATATGCATATTTTTTGTAGGAAAAATGAGTGGAAAATGCCTGCCATGCCCATCTCATTGTAAGAAAATGTATGTAATGATTACAAGCATATAATAAGAATGGTTTGCCCAGCCAAATGTTTGTTCATTTCTGTTAATCAGTATTCATTTGAGCTACTTTCATGCAGTTTGTGGAAGCAGTGCAATCAGTTGAGTAGTGTGGCAGATTTAAATCAGTAATAAAAGCCCTGGGGAAATTAACAAGACAAAACATTAACCACAGACTAAACATTAACATATATTAGCATTTTTATTATACCTGTAGAATTGTTAAATGAGCATGGTTACCACTATTAAAAAGTTTATGTTGTAGATCACATAATTTCAATATATGTTTTGTTTTAAAACTTTTAAGATTTAATTAAATGAAACTGAACAACAGAGTAATAGACAATTCAACAGAATGAACTGAAGTTCGTCATTTTATTTCCGCTGGAAACCTACGGGATTCCCATCCCACCCTATCCCCTAGCCCCCAAGGTATCCTAAAACAAATGCCACAGGTAATACTCCTCCAGAGCGGACCACGGGATCAGAGTTGGTATTTAAATTGCATAACCGTAGAGGAAGTTTCATGTTTAATTCTTCAGGGTTCTGATGAATCCACTGACGACCCCAAACTAAATTTACACCAATTATTTAGCAACCGTTCTCAGAAAAGCACTCTTTGGGGCCACGGTAATCCACTGGATTCTAGCAGAAAAGTTATTCTGTAATTAAATAAAACTGCAGAGATCCTCTAGAGCTCCTCAAGTCTTGGTGACCTCGGGAACAGCTCTTGAGAGGGAAGGAGATATGCTGATCACCTAGTACCATTCTGTGAGACCTCCATCTTCTTCCTCAAAGGCTGTCGAGTTTCCCAGGCAGTAGGAGGTGTCTGTGGCTCTTCTACAGACTCACTAATGGGAACTTCTCTCTTTCTGTTTCTGTTTCTCCCTCCCCTTCCTCCTCTTGTTATGGGCCATGTAAGTTAAAACACACACACACACACACACACACACACACACACACACACACACACACACCTCTTACTTATTTCTTGAGAAAGAAAACATTGGTGTGCCTGGTTGGCTCAGTCAGTAGAACCTGCAACTCTTGATCTTAGGGTTGTGAATTCAAGCCCCACGTTGGGCATAGAGTTTACTTCCTGAAAAAAAAAAAGAAAAAATGTAAAGCCTTTCCTTCATCTGTTTTTATTTTTTTTTAATCTGGTTTTTTAAAACCAAGCACAAAAATAGATCTGTAGGGCTAGTTAAGAGTGGGAGAGAGTCAGAGATACTCTTTAATGTATTTGCATCTCTTCCCCCATTTTCTCATCTTTTAGGCTATTGGAGCTAAAGGCTTAAAATTGTTGCATTTTTGGTAGCCCTAGGATCAACCAGGAATCTCCAGTTGGGGAAAACTATAAAGAATATAGTCGGGCCAGACATCAGACTAGACCTGGGTTAAATCGTAGGAATTACAGATTTTGTAGCCACTGCAAGAATCTGGCTTCAGCAGTCAGTCAAGGTCCAGGGACAGCCTGCAGCAAGCCACCTCGCCCACAGAACCGGACATCCAGTGCTTTAGGATGATTACTAATCCACTCTTACCTGGCAGGCCAAAGAGTTTAAATCACCCCACTAGAAACACTGCCTGAAACTTTGGTTAGAATTGGATGTCCGTTTTTGGCTTATCTTTAATAACTAACCCTTCTTTAAAGTATGTTTTTTAATCCTTCATAATAATTGGTCTCCTCCAGTTATGGACAGGATGTCCACAGGACTGCAAAGCTGGGCCACTCTCAATACTGGGAAGCCCAGAGCCTAGTGTCTTGATTTCTTGTCAAGAAATCACTGGCATGGGGGAAAAATCAAAACCAAAAACTCAGGGCACCTGGCAGGCTCAGGTCGTGGAGCGGGTGACTCTTGATCTCAGGGTTGTAAGTTAGAGCCCCACGTTGTGTGTAGAGATTATTTAAAAATAAAATCTTTAAAAAATAAGCTTGGGTTTTGGAGTAAGCAGATGTGCGTTCAAGTCCTAGCTCTGCCATCATGCTTCAGTTCCTTAACCATTGTGAGCCTCAGGTTCCTTATCTCTAAAATGGGGTCAACAATACCAGGTCCGTATGCCTCAGAGGGTTGTAGAACTCATCATCAAGAACAGAGAATGGCTAGAGAAGTTATTAGTAAGGCAGGAGGCTGGAATCAGCTATTATGTTACAAATGCGAAGTATTAGTATTATTGAGAAACTTGCAACATAGACTTTCTCTGCTCACTCACTCAAAGGGAGAGATCAAGTCTGAGTTTTTTGGTCGCCTGAGAGTTTCCAGAACCAACATCAAATGGGGCCTGAGAATCAGTATAGTTATATTTTAACCAATGGGGTATCTGCATTTCTTGACATGTCAGTTATGGGGTGCCTATGTGAACTGCCTCAAACCAAATGCTTTGCATGGTTTCAAAATCTTTGGTAACATATTCTACTTGAAAAGTCATTTTCAGGGGCACCTGGGTGGCTCAGTCGGTTGAGTATTGGCTCTTTATTTTAGCTCAGGTCATGATCTCAGGGTCATAGGATCAAGCCCGGAGCGGGGCTCTATGCTCAGTGGGGAGTCTGCTTGTCCCTTTTCCTCTGCTCCTCTCCCCGCTCTTTCTCTCACTCTCAAATAAATAAAATCTTTTTTTTAAAAGTCATTTTCACCTTTTTCTTTTTCAGAGGAGTTCAGAATCAAATACGGCACTTCACATATTGTATCTTCCTTTTTTGCATGAGACCCGAGTGACAGGTGGAGTGAAGCTGTGGGACCAGGTCAAAAGGAAGGCTTGTTATGGGTGACAGGTAGAAATGGGGTTGTAGGCCAGGTCTCTTGAGGCCAAGTCTCCTGGGCTTTTCACCATACATTGCTGCCCTAGTGGTGTAGTCTCCTCATGCATGTACAAAGCCAGTTCTCAGGACCCTGCTTAGAAAAGAATCCTAGGGTTGCTAGGATGACCTTCTGACCATGGGTATGGTCAGAAGTCCTGCCTTCGTCTTCTTCTTTTTTTTTTTTTTTAAGATTTATTTATTTATTTGAGAGAGAGAAAGCACACGGTAGGGAAGGGCAGAGGGAGAGGAGAGAAAATCCCAAGCAGACTCCACCGCTGAGCACAGAGCCTGATGTGGGGCTCAATCCCATGACCCTGAGATTGTGACCTTAGCCAAAACCAAGAGTCAGGTGCCCAACCGACTGCACCCACCCCCCAGGCACCCCGAGGCCCTGCCTTTTTAGGTTTCAAGTCTTGTAGCACCTCAGAGCACCGTTGCTTTCCCTGCCATAGGTTCTGGCACATGAATAAAGGCACCGTTAGGAATCACAGTTCGTGGAAAATGAAAGTATTTTCTATTCCAGGTCTACTGATAGAGACACTCGCCTGTCTAATAAATCCACTGGCACTAACTAAATTTCAAGATAGCAGCACCCTTGACCAGGTACATTAGTCAGTGGGAGGAAATTGGATTGCAGTTGTTGTTTAAGAGTCCCAAACTCTTGGGCAGGACTTGGAGTTCTAAAATGCCACTCGAAAGGCTGGTGCTTCTTCTTCAGCAAGTGCGGCTGTAGAGTGAGACCCAGGCCTCCAGGCGTTGCCTGATGTTGCCCGAGTGTAAAGCTGAAAGGACCTCTTTAATGTGAATACTGCGTTTCTTTGTAAATTATGTTTTCTTTTTGTGGCCACCTCTCAAAATGAGCTCATAATATTCACCTACAGCTCAGACAATGTGGAGGTAAAAGATGTGGAGAGAAGAGCCCCAAGGGGGGAGGGTCTACATTTGACAAATGCTTTGTATATGTGAAAAATTTGCTTCATGGTAGATTTGTGGAAGAAAATGCAGCCCATCTGATAAGATGTGGCAGATTTCAGATGGGAGTGGGTTGGGGACATTGGCAGGACACCATTGTTTGCCCCTTACCCCACACGGAGCCTTGGGGAGTCTGCCTGATAATGCCACATTGGGTGGCTTGGGAAGAAAAGTCACACTGGCTACATTCTCATTTGTTCTTAACCTTCCTTCTTTTGCCTCGCTGCACCCCCTTTCCAGTAAGGTGAGGGGGGTTAGAAACTTTAAAGTCTTGCTGTGGCCCAATTAGCATTCACAGATACAAAGGGCAGACTTTCAATGGGGAGGCAGGTTTCACAGCTGTGGCTTGTGAGTAGACAAGCTACCACGAAAGATGTGTGAACGATTTTGATTTTGGTGCTGGCTTTGGAACAGGTGTCGGTCAAGAGAGTGTGTCTCGTGCTCCTGAATGTGCCAAGAATACTTTGATCCTGGTGAAATAGATTCTCACACTGATGTATGTTCACGGAGTAATAAATAGAGATTTATGGAGCGGAGATCAAGGTTTGGTTCCACAAATGTTCCCCGGCTGTGTGACAAAGTAAACATGTATATGTCTATGAACATAATTTTAGGATGCACGGTCTGCCCTCAGTTATTTGTATCTGCCTTGTAAACTTTGGAAGTGATTGGAACCAAACTCCCCAGTCCAGCCAGGCAGTCCCCTCGCCTAAAGCACCGTCAATTCGGGTAAACTCAGAGAATACAGATTCTTTATTTGAAGTTAATATCTTCCCGAGTCAAATAGCATTTCATAAACACATCTGCAAAATTCAGTATCCTACATTTCACAGGCAAGCGGAATATTTCAAAATGTCTGCACCTCTCATTTCCTTCCTGTTAAGATCTACTACTGAGAATAGCTGGTCTGAATATCAGACTATAGGCGCTGTCTTTCATCAGTGGATATGATGCCACTACTGACTTAAGATTCTTTTTTTTCTAATTCAAGAATTGATTTATATATGGAAAACGTGCCAAAGCTATACAAGCCAAATGCCATTTTTGCTTTTAGAAAGACATAGATAGCTTCCTAAATGTGATGGGGGCCATCTTGAGAAATCCAGAAACGGATGACCACATGCAGCCCGTGGCCTGTCAGTAAAATGGCGTGCCAGGCCTGACACTAGGAGTTTCCTTCCATTCATTTCAATTAATTTGCCTTTACTGAGTGCCTAACAGCATGCAAAATTCAGTCTGAATTCCATGGAGGTACAGAAGTACCAAAGATAGAACCTCTGTCTTCACCAGGTATTTCTAATATTTTTCCTAAAGTATACAATCTATATATTCACCTTGGCTATGTTGGCTATGTTTTTGAGGACTGGGAGTTCCTTTTTTAAAAAAAGAGAGGGAGAGGGAGAGAGAGTATAAGTAACTGGAAACCAAGCATCGTCCTCTAGGGAGGTGATATTGTGTAAGCTTTGAAGTCAGACAATGAATCCACTGTGTATTTACCACAGGCAAGTAACAACCTCCCCAAACCTCAGTTTCTTCACCTCTAAAATGGGGGTGATAACATTTAGCTTAGTGTCTGGCATAAGGGAGACGTGTTAATACACACTTCTTTTTTTTTTTAAGATTTTATTTGTTTATTAGAGAGAGAGAATGAGAGAGAGAGAGAGAGAGCACATGAGAGAGGGGAGAGTCAGAGGAGGAAGCAGACTCCCCGCCGAGCAGGGAGCCCGATGCAGGACTTGATCCTGGGACTCCAGGATCATGACCTGAGCCGAAGGCGGTCGCTTAACCAACTGAGCCACCCAGGCGCCCCCATACTTTTTCATATAGAAGTTCATTTTAGGCTTTTGTCTGAAAGCGCAAAAATAGAAACCTACAATAATTGAACCACATCATTTAGAATTGAGATAAGAAAGCTGATGCCATCTTTTAATCATTGAGTGTCAAAGAACTAAGCTTTCAAGGGAGGCATCCAACAAGTACTTTTGAATGAACAAGTGAAGGGACAGAGAAAGGAAGGAAGGAACAGAAGAGGAAGGAAGGGTGGAGGGGGGGAAAGAGCGAGGGAGGAGAGGAGATAGGCTTTCTTGAGCACCTGTGTTCTTTAGTACTCTCGGCCCTGGCCTTATTCAATGATAACGTGATTCAGAGCTGACCACACTGGCGATTGATTCGTTGGCTTGCCTTCTTCCTTCCCTTGGGCGTTTTTACGAAAGCCAGATGAGCAATTACATTGGCATTTTTCAGAGTACTCTACCCTGGGTCTTCTGACAGAACTCTCTGCATGGGAGGCTGCTCTATTAACAGGCTACTCTCCACATCTCTCACACCCCCTCACCTCCTGCACAGGTTCTTTCTAAACTTTGTAATTCCCATTTGCGAACTTCTTCATTCGTATAAATACCAAGGGCCATTGACAGGTATCAATAGCCTAAGTCTTTTGTAGAGGGTCCTCTCAAATGTGCAGTTCACTATAGAGGAAAAGCATTTTTCATCTTAGGAAACCTTTGAATAGGCTGTGCTCAGAGCCCCCTCCTCCCCCTCCGCCAGTCTTCAGCCTTCTTTTTCACAGATGGCTCTTTGCCTTAGAAGCCTATCACCTTTTTCGACTCCAGTAATAGCTTCGTTCTGCTCTTTAAAAAGAAATTGGGGGAAGACATTGAAGTGCATTTCAGAATTTGTTTCTACTATCATATCTGTGAAAGTATCATATAATTATATTACATTTCTTTTTCAGATTGGCAAGTTATGCGCCCAGTCTCAACAACGCCAATATAGATCTGCTTATTATCCTGAAGATCTGTTTATTGACAAGAAGGTATTAAAAGTTGCTCATGTAGAACATGAAGAAACCTTATCCAGCCGAAGGAGGTGAGAGGGTTTTTTTTCTCTATTTCAGCGTACAATTAGCAATTGTGTTGTGAGGTCAAAAACCTTTGGAGTGAAGCTTCTTAAACACACGTTATTTTGTTCTTTTGAGTAGAGTTTGATTAAATTCTATCATTTGTCAATGCCAGAGAAGAAAGATACCATATTATATCTAAGCCATATTTAAATGTAAAGTTACCCTATGTAGATATCCAGCAGAGCAAAACAAGGTGGAATGGATTTCTCTATTCAAGATATTTATTGATTAAACAAAACGTTTTCTGCTTGTGATCTGGTCTCACAGCTTTATGGCTTCGCTTGTGGCTTTCCCATTATTAACAGTCCAGGTCAAGTTCACCAGAGAGAAACTGGCAAGACACACTCATGTATATACACATACTGCACATTCTATACACTCTTGTAAGTATATAAAATGAAGGATTCAGTTTCTGTTTCTTAAGACAGCAGTCAGGGGACTAAATTGAAGTTTGTTTCTGATTCTCTTCATTCCTCCTCCCCTCATCCGGATGACTTCTTCCCCTGTTCTAGCTTCATGGTTACAAATAAGGAATAGACATTGGATGGGAATCCCAACACAAATCTGGGAGAGGTGCCTTCCCAAAAGGACTGCACCTGTCCCCAAGCCTGCCACTGGCTCAAGAATAGCCAGACATGAGCTCTGCTTCCTGATGACTTTGAGGGAATTGGGAGAGACTGGCCTATAGATGGAAAATTAAGAGATGAAATCAGCAACATCTCAGATGTAGGCTACATTATGCCATTCATATCCACTTACTTTTGCAGTGATAACTCTTAGTCATATATGATCCAGTTTGGAGTGAGAGAAGGCAGTAAGGGTGCTTGAGAGATAATCCTCCAAAGAAGCATTTCAGGAAGTTCCATTTTCTTCTCTTTTGTTGACTTCCAACCGAATGGATTTCTAGTTTTCCTGTAGCAACAGTTTTAAAGTGTGACTCAAGCACCCAGGAAGTCCCAGAGACCCTTTTCAGGGGAGTCTGTGAGATGCTCCTTTTGCTAACTACATATCCATGTGAACCTGGGTTTTGTTTATATACTTCAACCAAAACAACACATTGCAACAGATTGAATGCAGAAGCCAATGGGAGAATTCAGCTGTCTCCTAATACGCCAGGCTAAAGATAGTTTCTAAAAAGGCAAAACCAATATCACTTTCTCACTATTTTTTTCATAAAAATAGTATTTATGTTAACACATAATGGCTCATTGTTAGTTTAAAATTAATAAATAAATATTTTTTCCCTGAGTTTTAATTTCTAAAACTGAAAGTATCAAAAGATACATATCGTACGAACAAATCTCTTTGGCACCCTCATTCATTTTTAAGAGTGTAAAGGAGTTATATTATTTCTCCACTGCTACATAACAAATTACCCCAAAACACAGTGATTCAGAACGACCAACATTTATTATCTTACAGTTTCTGTCAGGAATTTGAGAACAGCTTAGCTGGGTGGTTGTCAGTCTCTAAAGAAATTTTGGTCAGTTTCTGGGGCTGTAGTCATATGAAGTGTAGATCTAAAGTGGCTCACTTAGCAAGTTAGTGCTGGTTTTTGAAAGGAGGCCTCGGTCCCTCACCACATGGACCTCGTGAGTGTCCCCGCAGCATGGTTGCTGGCTTCCCCAGTAAAACGCAATCCATGGAAGAGAGCAAGGAGCAAGCTGTGATATCTTTTCTGACCTAGTCTGGGAAGTGACATACTGTCAATTCTGGCATCGGTTTGTTAGAAGTGAGTTCCCAATTCTAGTCCACACTCAAGGGGAGGGAAATTAAATTCCACTTCTTGAAGGAAGGAGTATCAAAGAATTTGTGGACATATTTACAAATTGCCACAGGGGTCCTGGCACCAAAATATTTGAGACCCATTTCCCTATAATATAAGGGAACTTTGGGAAGTTTCTGTCATTCTGGGAAGACAAAATTTGGTCATTTTTCCAGACCTCCTTTAACCCCTGACTTTCCTTTGTCTGTTGTTTTCCATTGCTTTCACACTTTGCCCAAACCACCTGAGAAATTAACCTGTCATTGATCTTTAACTAAGGGAAACCCCTTGCATATTGGGCTGAAGTGAATGATTTATATTTATATTGTATTATTATAATATATATTACATATTAATGTTATATTAATAATGAATCGATATATAATTACTAATATATTAATATTTAAAATTATATAAATATAATATAAATTATATGGTTGTATATAATTTATAATTATATTATTTATAAATAACATACAAAAATAAAATACAATGTAAATGTGTTGTATTATATTATACTACATAATTATTAGTTTAAAATTAATAAGAGGGGCACCTGGCTGGCTCAGTCAGTGGAGCATGCAACTCTTGATCTCAGGGTTGTGAGCTCGAGCCCCACACTGGGTGTAGTGATTATTTAAAAATAAAATCGTAAACAATTTTGTTAAAATAAAATTAAATTAATAAATGGAATTTTAAATTATAAATGACATTTATATGTTATAAATGTAATATAATGTAATATATTTATATAATATTGTACAATAATATGTATTTTCATATATGTGGCTTTAGCCAACTCAGCAGACATTTAGGAAATACCTATTATGTGCCAGAATGTGTGCAGAGCATCAAAAATCAAGACACAATCTCAGCTCTCCAAAGCAGTCTGATGTGGAAATAGACTTAAATGCAAATAATTCCAAAATGGTTTTATAAGTGCAAAAGATGTCCAGAGTCTATCCCTAGAGGCAGCCTACAGGAAAAGTGAGAGCCTCTGCCCAGGGAGTTATAGAGGGCCTTCACGGAGGAGGTGGTATATGAATTGGTCACAGAATCATAGGCAGAGTTTGTTCAGATGAAACACACCAGCCCAGGCCCATTTTGAGACCACCCATTTATGAGTAAGTAGGAGGCCCTACTTTATCCAGGCCCTGCTGCCATGGCCTCTGTCTGGGGCTCTTGTGGGACCCATGCCCTGTTGCCTGACTGGGGAGGGCTCTGTGATGTTGATTCCTCCAAGGAAAAAAGAAATTGATGAGCGGGTTCTTGGCTGGGCACCCAGATTTGGCACTTGGTCTAGATGAGTTTCTGAACTTGTTGCTAAGCACAAAAGGAAAGAAAACATAATAAGAAAAACTACGTAGCCTGTTGGCTTGAGTAAGCGGTGGTCAGGCAGGACTCCTTTGGGTGTTGGGAACACGAGCCTACCCCATGATGCTTCCCATCTCTTGCAAACTGAAACATTAGAGTCCAAGGCCAGAGCCTTTCCTCCTGAATTCTCTTGAAGAATCAGAAAGCAAAACAACAGGAGAGTGTCTGATTTCAGTTAACTCCCTCCAATAGGCATTGTAAACCCTCTTAGGGAGAGGGGAGACTTGGGGATTAAGATGATCTCTTGCTGCATGCCCCGGCCCCTGCAATCTGATGTTATTAGCAGGACTTGCTTTGGCAGAGTGTCAGTACCTCTATAAATTTCTCGGTATGTCCTGCACAGCACTTCACACTGTCCAGAAAAATACATGTGCCTCCAGCACCCCTCACACCCATGCCCAAGCTCCATCCTCCGTGGTTAAAAATATGATAATTGGAAAGGAACCCTATTGTAGCTTTCTGTCTGTGGAGGTTGGGAGCAAGCTGTCTGAATCTGATTATGAGTTGAAAAGCCCTTTGCCTTATTAAAATAACGACACACAAAGAAATGCAGTATTCCTTTGGTAGCATTCAGAAGTCATCTGTTTGTTTTGTCTGCCCCCAACTGGGTAGTTTGCAACACACAACTAATCTTAGAAATAGCTTAGTCCAATTTAAAGGCAATTTAATACTCAACTGGTGGCCTGCAAATGGGATTCAGCGTTCCGTTAAGGTAGAAATATTGAAAATATCTGTCATCGAATTTAAAACAGGGCAGGACAAGACGCACAAGTTAAGCAACCCGAAAAGAAGCAATGCGATTTCCGTAGCCCTTGCCAGCCCTAATATCTTCAGCCCTTCTCAGTAGCAGCCTCTCCCTCCTTGGGCCTCCTGAATGTCTCCTTCACTGCTTCCCATATGATGCTGTCTACCATGTCATTTGCGCACCGCCCCCCCCCCCCGCCCCGCAAAGTTTGGTGGACTGCGTGAGCACTCTGTCCTTTTTCTAAGCCCCGCATTTCAGTTGAATAGTCCATCATGGCCCAACTGCTAACGTGTGAGAAAGTGGCACAGTCCCTCCGCCTGCATCTCTGTAACCCCACCCTTCCCCTTCCTGCGCTGCCCCTCCTCCCCTCCCCCTCTGACTTGGTCTACAGGGGCGATGGATTAGGCGACACTAGTAAATGACCTAGAAAGAAAAGAACAAAAGCCGATCTCAGTTCCCTGGTCCCAAATCAATGCTCACTCCCACTCCCTCTCAGACTGCTGCTCTGGTTGGGCTAGGCAGCTTTGTAAGCTCAGTGGTGCCTTCCACCCTCCGAACAAAACAACAAAGTATGTCCTGAGTGAATCAACGAGTTTTGAGTCTGGTACAAGTCATTCTGCCCTAAATAGGACGCTACTTCTTTCATCATTTGTCAACACCATCTATACGCTAAGCATTGTGTACGGATTAGGCTCTGATGAATAGGAGGCGCTCCTAGCCTAGTTAGGGGGAAGACACACAAATAAATAATTTTCAAACACCGGGGGCAAGTGTCGTTGCAAAGCTGTGTCCAAAAGGGTGCTGGTACCACGGCTGGGGAAGGCAGCGGCCCCCTTGCAGAAGTCAAGAAAGGCTTCTTGGAGAAGGTGACTCTGGAGCCGGGCCTTGGTGGGAGATGAGAAACTCAACAGATGGAGGAGGGAAGAGAGGATGTTCCAGGCAAAGGGAAGTGCACGAGAAAAAAAGTACGGGCTAATCTTCGGAATGGCAGGAAATGAGAGTTTCGGGTCAGACGGTGAACGTTTCTCTGCCGCAGAATTAAACCTGATCCTGCGTCATTCCCTTTATAATTATTTTAGTTTGTTCACTTTTCTGGGTTTTCCATTATTTTTTTTTTTAAAAATAATGAGCTCCTATTACTTTATATTAAGAAAGAAAGAACCTGAATGATAAAGGAGAAAAGTTCAGGATCTGCAGTTGGGGATGAAAGGCTGTTTTTACTTGTAGTGCTTTCCAATTAGTACCGCTTTGATGCCTGCCCAAGCAAATCACTGCAAGAAAGCCAAGGGACTCCCCTCCCCCACGACCCGAGAAGGGGACGCCCCTCTTGAGGACGGTGGGAGCCCTCCAGGGGAGATCACGTGCACCCAGCTGCAATATTTCAAAATGGCTCGTGCACGCAAAGGGGCCCTGTCCCTTAGTTCCACGTTTAACACAGTGAATAGAAAGCTCTAGGAAGAGACTTTTTTTTTTCCCCCCCTGAGCACACTGCTGTAAGCAAGTGTTGGGTTTGACCTAAGTGAGAGCCCTAGGCTCTACTATTTATATGTCAAGTGGTATGTTTGGCATGCACGTATTAGAATAAAGTAGAACTGGAATCAAAGAACATTCCCTTCAATCAAATTGTTTTTCCCATCCCGGGCAACTAATTGTCCAAACGGTCTATCTTTTTTTCTTTTCCCTAGAGACAATTCCGTTGAGCAAACTGCCTTAGTTCATGGGTGGAGGTTCTTTTGTTGCCTGTCATGGGCTACTAGCACAAAGAAGAGAAATCTGGACTGAGTCCTACATGGGTAATTAATATGTCACCTAATTCCATTTCAGGTATCTTTCTTTAAAGAGAGAAATGGAAATATTCACCTTGCCTCCTTTTAAGATTATAAGCAGAGGGACAGGGGGCTTTATTCAAGGAAAGATAAAAGCAAAAGACCCTCCATTCCCAGGCCAGAAGGAGTTGAGGAGTGAATGACCAAGAAGAGGGGAAATGAGAGAGGCCCAGTAAACTCGGTAGGAGGTAAACTGCGCCTGTCACACTCGCTGCTGTCAGGGCTGTGATGTCAGAGGACATTAGCACCTGTTGTCTGGCTCTTCTGAAAAGCTCATTAACTCTCCAGCAGTTTTGAAAGGCTTTCTTCTAGCCTGCAAAATAGTGCATCTGGATTTGTTTTCAAAAACCCAACTTTCTCTTGGGAGACCGAGGTCTAGTTTCCCTCCCACAGTCTGTGGAAGGTTTTGTGTGAAGGAATGGCCGACCCTGTAGCACCAGTTTGCCAAGAGCCCGGCTCTCTCTTCTCCTGAACGTGGGGACTGCCTCACCCCCAGGGGCCCCGAGAGTTCTTTGAGAACCTGCATTCGCTTCATTATTCTCGGGTGCTTTTCTCATCAAACGCACCGTGGATTCTAACGCGAATAATGTACTCGGAGAACCAAAAAGAACTCCGTGAACTTGCCTCTCAAGAAGAATAGGTTTTAGAGGACTAAACATAAAAGCCTACTGGAGAGCCAAGTCGAGAAGGAAATATATCCAAATATTCACAGTGATTATCTCTGGTTGGTAGGACTATGAATAGGGTTCTTTTTTTCCCCATCTACCTTTCTGTATTTTCTAAATTCTCCATAGTGAGCATGTATTTCTTTTGCAAGGAGAAAGAAAACCGACAGACCTTATTTTAAAGGATAAAGGAAGAAATAGATTTTAATCATTGTTTGCAGCTCTTGGGCATTTCTTTTCTCACTCCTCGCCCATGGTTTTAGTTCACGTCGAGCCACATCTGGCCCCCTTGACTATCTCCGTCCATTGCTCCAAGGGACAGCCCTCCTCCTACTAGACAAGCCTGTCTTCCTCTGAGACGTATCTCACTCATTCTCTACCCTTTTGGGGGTTATATCTCAATAAGGCTGGTATAACACACCATTCATCCATATAAAGTATATAATTCAGGTGTTTTTGGTATAGTCACAGGGCTGTGCAACCATCACCACCATCAATTTTAGAACGTTTTCATC
This sequence comes from Zalophus californianus, assembly GCF_009762305.2. Lineage (NCBI taxonomy): Eukaryota > Metazoa > Chordata > Mammalia > Carnivora > Otariidae > Zalophus > Zalophus californianus. Next base: position 17,950,358 of record NC_045612.1, read on the forward strand.
ACCTCAAGAGGAAGTCCTGTGCCCTTTAGCTATCATTCCTCAGGCCTCCTCTCTGCCCCCAAGCCCTAAGCAACCACTAATCTACTTTCTGTCTCTATAGATTTGCCTATTCTGGACATTTCACATAAATGAAATCATATAATATGTGGTCTTCCGTGATTGGCTTCTTTCACTTAGCGTAATGTTTTCAGGGTTCACCCATGTTGCAACGTGTGCGAATATTCTATTCCTATTTAAGGCCAAATAATATTCCGTTGTATGGACTGTGTATTTGTTTATCCCTTCATCAGTTGATGGACATCTGTCTTGTTCCACCTTTTGGCTATTGTTAATAGCACTGCCATGAGCATGCATTTACACGTACCTCTTTGAGTACTCATTTGTGATTCTTTGGGGTATATACCTAGGAGAGGAATTGCTGGGCCATATGGTAACTTCTATACTTGACTTTGTAAGGAGCCACCGAACTGTTTTCCACAGCAGCTGCATCGTTTTGCATTCCCCCCAACAACGTGGAGGTTCCGCTTTCTCCACATCTTTTGCAACACTTTATTGTTGTCTGTCTTTTTTATTTTATTTTATTTCTTGGACTTTTTTATTATAGTCATCCTCGTGGGTATGAAGTGGTATTTCACTCTGGTTTTGATTTGCATTTCCCTGATGACTAATTGACATTTAACTGGACTTCATCTTGGCCCTCCACATCTGATTCTTACACACAAATCCCTTTGAAGGCCACCACCATCTTATCAGGCAAAGACCATTCAAACTGCTCTACCAGATTAGCCCAGGGGGTTACCCAGCCCAGTACCTAGCTAGTCTTTGGAAAAAAAAAAAATACCAGGAAGAATATGTGGGGAGAGAACACGGTTATGCTTATTAATACTCACCTCAAACAATGAAGGATTTATCCATCTTGCACATAGAAAATAGTTACCTGGAACTTGAAAAAAAAAAAAACCCTTAATTATCTTGCATACTATCTGAAACATAATGTATATGTCATTAAATATTCATATTCTACTGGCTTATAATAATGGTAATATTGACCATGACTAATGTTATGGGGGGATTACTTTGTGTCAGAGACTATGCTAAACACTTTACGTGCATTGCGTCAATCATCACAGCGACCTATTATTAGCTTCATTTTACAGTCAGGGAAACTAAGGCCCAGAGGAGTATAGAATTTGCCTAAGGTTATGCCGCCAAGTAAATGAGGGAGTAGCTGGCCCTTGACACTTACGTGGGTCAGACTCCAAAATCAGTGCTCTTACCTACTACTCCTAACAGCTTTTCAGGGGCGGTTCGGAGACTCCAACCATCATTATAGCGTGGTTGCTAAATGAAACTTTTCCAAATTCAAAACAGTTAATCCGGAAGCGAGTTTTTCAAGCACAATCTCTTCCTAGGTCCATCCTGTATGTCCTGTGGTGGTAATGAGTACTCTATGACATGGGATGGCCTTCTGTGTCTCCAAGTTACCTTGCTCAAGTTTCAAAGAGATTCCCCTGAGCCCTAGAATTTGACGACCCAGATTGTGTTCACAGTATTCACATTCTCTGCGGTTTTCTTAGACGTTTATCTTGACCCCACCAAGTAATGTCCTTCCATACTAAAGTGGGAGGTCTCGTGTTTATGGCAGCCCCTCATCCCCTTGATGTTTAGACGGACCCTCTCTGAATCTTCTCCAACTTGCCAGTGATCTTTATGATCAGCCCAGAAGACTGTAATGGTTCAGGGGCTAGGAGAAGTTCAGAGTGTTTTTTTGTTGTTGTTTTTGTTTTTGTTTTTTTGTCTCTTTTAACTTCTAGGCAAGTCAAACTGGAAAACTTTGCCATGAGTTCAGTTTTTCCTGCCATGTGCTATCTTAGAGAGAGTTCAGAGGTGGGAGGAGGCCTAAGGGAAACTCTTTCATTAAAGAGCAGGCCGTCGCCTCCCATAGACTGATGGCCATATTCCATTTCCTCATGGAGGTGGGGGATTACTCAGCCTCAGCCTTTACTCTCTCAGTTTCCACTCTTGGGAACTGTATTATTACCTTGTAAAACAGAGCATCTCTCCTATTAGCGTTAATTGAACCCATCTTTTTCCTGTTAGAAACTATAATGTTGACTTTTATTTTCCGAGCCCTGGATTGAGCCTCTTCACTTTGGAGGTTGACAGAGCTCAGCCCCCAGCAGTAGGCTGCGAGGGGGGTTGAGCATAGCAGGAAGCAACTGTTGGGGTATCGGGAGTTATGTATATCCCAATAACCTTTCTTGAGTTGTTCTGTCCATCACCCTGGCTTTGCTGTGACCCGAGCCTTTGTGAAGATGTGCTGAGTATTGTAAGTGCTCTCCCTCTTCTAAATCATCAGTTGAAATGAATCGTTTTATGGTAATAAAGTGGAAAAATGCAAGAAAATAATTTCTACCAGTCTTCCTCTTTTGGCCAGATCCGAAAACAACCCCCAGAAGGCTTTTCTGGGCTCAGGACTCCCACCAGTGTCCAAATGAGATTCAGGCCTCTGGCTTCTCCAGAGGCCTATATATCAGGCCAGTCCATTCTTAGCCTGGAAACAGTATTGAATAATTACTCCACTGCCGGAAAATTCCCTGGCCGGAGTCTCTAAAAACTTAGTAGAGACTTAAGATAGACTTGGTTATGAAGAACGCTTTAACTTCCTTTCTGCCAGGAACATTGCTTTAGAAGAATAAAGAGTATTTTATTTGTGTTTACCATCAGACATCTATTGTGTAGATATTTTAATATTTCTTTATAAGCATAGCCACTTCTCTCCAGTCTGTAGTGTCTTATTTTGTGTGTCCATGTACAGCTGAAACAAGATAATAGGCCAGAAAATTTGCTGGGTATTTATGTGTGTGTGTTTATACCTATTTGCATATATAATGTGCTTGCTCTCTTCTCTCTGTCTCGCTCTCGCTCTCTCTCTCTCTCTCTCTCTCTCCCCCTCTCCCTCTCCCCCCCCACACATTTGTCTTATATGTAGCATAAAAGCCAAAGCAAATAAATAATAAAATATACTAGGATCCACTCTCTCCTGCCTCCCACCACCACCACCACCCCCTCCCATAGTTACCACAATATACAGACAAAGAACAAAGAAACCTTCCTCCTCTAGCAGATGTGAGTTTCTCTGGCTATATTGTCAGGAGAATTTCGTAGAGCGTACACTGCTCTGAGCACCCTGTAATTCTGATCTGCAACTATTAGCCCGAGCCTATATGGAAAGGGGCCATCTCTAGGGTAATAGCATTGTAAATTACAATCAATGCACTCAATTACACCCAGAAACCAAAAGATACGTAGTGCTCCCGCGTGCCTTGTAATCAGCACCTTTGAGAACATAGGTAACAGCGTTCTGAACAAAAAATGGAAGCCGAATGTGTAAGAAAATGAATGTTGGAATTAAATCATCCTTCTGCTAGGAGCAGCACCTTATATGGCAAGCAACTTTTCTTCCCCCCAATATCATTTTATTGATTTTTTTAAAAAAAACTAAATTGTGGCCTTGTAACCAAGAATGTCTTTTTTAAAATCATTTATGGCTCTAATCAGCCTGGCAGAGACTTTCTGTCATGCTGATAAGGAAATTAAACTTTTCTCATACTGGGTTTACCTGCCTCTTATGCACAGATGCTTTCTTTTTCTTTCAGGGAACTAATTCAGAAGTTGAAATCTTTCATCAGCTTCTATAGCGCTTTGCCTGGCTACGTCTGCAGCCATAGCCCCGTGGCTGAAAATGACACTCTTTGCTGGAACGGACAGGAACTCGTGGAGAGGTAATCTTTTTTTTTGAATGTTAAATATAGCAGTGTTTGAGAAAGACTCATCATAGGTCTATCTCAAGGTTGTTTATGTCTTTTCTCTGCCTTCACTAACTTCACAAGAAGTGTTCTTGAAAAAAACATACATGTGAGCATCTGTGACAAGCCCTTAGAGAATTTACAAACTTTAAAGCATGTAGAGAACTGTGTATTCAGGGACATTTTACCAGGTGTAGAGCATCAAACAGCACCCCCCTTTTTTGTCTTTGGCTTCTCCATTTCCCTGTTATGTGGACCCTTATTTATTTATTGGTTTGAAGAAATCATATACACACTAATAGCTACCGTTTAGTGAGAGTTAACTGTGTATGAAGCACTGTGCTAAGTGCTTGTCTGTATTAACTCTTTTTATCCTTACGCCAACCTTCAGAAGTAAATTATTTCCCCCCATTTTATAGATGAAGATGGAGGAGAGAATGGGGAGGGGAAAAGGGGTACCATTTCACTGAGCAATATTGCTGAAATGGTTCATCACTGAGTATAATCTGTGCTAACATTTGTCATCTGTGAAGAATTTGCTCATTGCTGGAAAGGAAATAATATATGTTCCTTTATTCAGTAAATATTTACTGAGCACGTTCTAAGCGCCAGTCACGTTGAAGTGAACAAAACAGGCAAAATTTCCTGTCCTCCCGGAGCTCTCAATCTAGTGAGCTAATGGCACTCCTAACCTCCATGGCTTCCCATGTGTAAGGAAGAGTTTGGGATTAAGGAACGAAATCAGGGGGGTAAAATGCTTAGGAAACCATGGGGAGTTGATGAGCAGGCTTCCAAAGCTATTTGTCCAAGTGGCAGCGTCTTGTCGAGGAGAATATAGGAGCTACTTGAACTCGAGTTCTGAATCTTTTACTAATGAGTCACTTAACCTGGGGCAAGTGACTTAATCTCTCTGGGCCATGGTTTCCCCATCTAAAAAGTGAGATGGTTGGATTAGAACCTTCTAGCTCTGGCAGGCTGTGGGATTTTTTTCTCTTACCGGTTCATTTGTTCATTCATTCATATACCTTTATAGTTTGAGATACTGTGGGTTAGGCACCAAGGATATGAGGCTGAAGACAGGAAGTTACCGGCTTTGAGGAGCTTAAGGTCTAGTGGGAACCAACATCAGGGCATGGGATAATTAGTCATGATGCTAAATGGAATGAATTAGCAATGTAATGTAATGGACTAGAGGAAGGCTTTGGAGCCACATGAACTTGGGTTTGCATCTCAGTCCTGCTACTTACCATGTGGGGCCTTGCTGGGTGGGTCACTCAACCTAGAAAGTCCCAAGGCCCTCTTCTGTAAGGAAGGGCTTCTCACAGGGTTGTTGTCACGATTAGGTGAGGTCATAAAAGTAGAGTCCGTAGCAGACTGGCATATACCAGAAGCTCAGTTCATGTTTCTTCTCTTCCTTCTCCCTTTCTCCCTTCCCCCGCCCCCTTCCCCACGCAAGGCAAAACACATGCCTGAAAACAGCTTGTTTCCCAACTAAGCTGTTTTACTGACCTGGGACAGTGAGAATGAGGTGCTAATGGGATGAGGCATTGAATTTGCATGGAGATAGACTTCCCTCCAGCAAATGTGAATCAGGCTACGGGGATCAATGGCCCCGTGCATCCACTCCACTCTGGAGAAATAGCATATATTTATTATTCTAAAAGCTCATCAGGTTCTAAGTAGAATCATGGAAATGTACTTAACTGTTATGACATATTTTTTTTAAATTGTCAGAGAAAAGCAGTTGGTGTTTGGCTTTGTTAAAAGCAGATGCTGTAAAACAGGTATAAACAATATAATCCTTAAAAAAGAAAATGCCCACAGGTCAAATATGTGGTTCTTGCATAAGCTTCAAGAGAAACCATCACAGTGACTTACCCACTGGGATGCTAATATGGTAAAAAATGAACAATTCCCGAATACTAATTTGTTTTAAGCAGCATATCTCCTAACCATGGTCTGCTCCTAAAGAGGAAATGTTAGTTAGCGATATATTTATTTGCTAATGTTCATTTAACAAGTATTTGAGCACCTACTATATATCAAGTGTTAATATGGGTTTCTTTATTGTTGTGACCGTTTAAGGCAAATGCTGGAACCCTGCTGGATATACCTTCTATTGTTCCTCAAGAAAAACAAAATTAGATGATCCAGTTTTAGTTTATTCAAAAGAATTTCTTCCCAGGCCTATGTTTTGTGAATTAGTGGGATTTTTTTAAATTGAATTTGGTGCATATAAGCTACTTCATGCCCAGTGTGCTTTCATGAAGGATGTTGCTCGAGAACCAAGAAAGTCCTCCCCTATCAAATGGTGGAATCCAAAGCCTGCTGAATTTGAATGAGTCTAAAAATTAGCCAAATGCGCTTTTGCACCATTACAATAATTCTGTTAAATGAAGTTTTTTTTTGTTTAATTTGCTGGCTTTAAATATCTCAGGGTATCAAACAAAATAATAAAATAACACAAATGGTATAGTATGGAGAAAAGGTATTAATTCAAACCCATATTTATATTTCTGAACAATCTATTGTTTTAACGCAACTTTTATTGTTGATATGTGCTATCCAGGGAGGGAGGGAGGGAAGGAAGGAAGAAAAGAAGGGAGGGACGGAGGGAGGAAGGAAAGAAAGAAGGGAGCAAGGGAGGAAGGAAAGGAGGGAGGGAGGAAGGAAGGAAATCAAACCTATTTGTAGACAGTGTAAGGGTGCTATAATCCAGGAAGTGACTCTTCCTTGGGTAGTAACCTCAGGTTATAATTAACCTACACTTAAATTACTGACCTAATGTGATGATGGGTCTAGGGAATAGTGTCAAACCAGATTTTTAAAAAAAAAGTACTCGGGAATATACATTTAATCATAGGAAGTTCTGTAGCCTGAGGACATGTGTGCACTCTATTTGTGCCATTTATAAAGATTAGCTTCACACTGCCTGTCTCATCTATAGTAAAACCTCTTTCCAGAGCTTTTCATTGAATTTCTCATTTTGTTCGGTCTTAAGTAATAGTTGCCACTTCACATTGTCAAATCGGTTGTAACCTTGTTATCTTTATAGGTTGGGTTTGTATTCTTTTCAAAGTATTTTACTTTTAGTCAAGAAAACTTATGAAAATCAAGGATCCTGAAAGGAAACTAAACTTGTCAGTGGAGACACCCGATTAAAAGGAAAATATCAATGCTAGGGAAAATATGGATCAATATCCATGACAGCTGGGTCGTCAGACCACTCAACTTTTCAAGAGTTCGACAAGTCGCTAAATATGGTCTCTAAATATGGTTGTATTTCACATCCATTCAATTGTTTGCTCTTATGAAACCAATCAGTTGAAATATGAATGAAGAGAATATTTTCACAGACCTAGTCTGAGGGAGTACCACATAAGCCTGTCATTTGTCCTTCTAACCTCTCCCCACCACAACCCTTCCCGCCCCCCCCCCCCAATCTTGGCTTGAGATAAATAAACATTGGCTCTGGGATTTAGCTGAGAAATCCTGGAATTAGCAAACTCAGGCTCGTGTGAGGTACACTCTTTCATCTGAGATACCATGGATCCTACGGGCAAAGATTTCCTACAGTTGCCAAAAGTGGAAGATCCTCCGTCTTTTGCCTTTGTGGTACTACAGAGAATTTCAGTTAGAGCATTTCTGAGAGCAAGAAAAACAGAAAGGATCCCATGGGAGTAAGTTAACACTGGGCTTAACAACAGGTAACCATGGGCTTTGCCTGCATTGGCACTGAAAATTCCTGTATGAAGAGTGAGCCATTTAGTAAATACATCCCCATACGCCCTCCTCATACCCCTTTTCAGGACTGTTAGGCCAAACATCTAGATCACGGGCTAAAATTTTCATTCTTCTTCTGGATGGTTTGATACCATCTGGAAGGTAAGCCCCATTTTACTGCTGAATCAAGTTGATCTTTAAGTTAGTGTAACAGAAACTACTTAAATTTATACATGTGCAAAAACTGCTAGTCAGAGAGAAAAAAAAGTGCCATCTTGTCTTGACATGTAGCATCTGATAATTCAAGTTCATTCAACAGAGATGGAGCACATCTTATACACTGGGCCCTGTGGGGGCATAGTGATAAGTAGAATCCAGTGCCTGCCCCTGCTGAGGACTTTACAACTTAATGAGAAGAAAGGAAAAATAATCAGCCAGTCTCCTTCCCCAGTAGGCTCTACCCATCTGTGTGCGTGTGTGTGTGTGTGTGTGTGTGTGTGTGCGCGCGCGTGTGTTATTGAAGTGAAATTCACATAACATAAGATGAACCCTTCTAAGGTATACAGTTTGGTGGCGTTTCGTACATTTGTGATGTTGTATAATCACCACCGCTATCTAGTTTTAAGACATTTGCATCGCTCCAGAAAGAGAGCTTGTACTCATTAGCACTCACTCCCCACTCCCCGCCTCCCTCAGCGCCCGACAACCGGGAGTCGGCTTTCTGTCTTCGTGGATTTACCTATGCTCAATGTTCCATACAAATGGAATCATTGACTTAGCATAATGTTTTTAAGGTTCATCCGAGTTGTAGCATGGATCAGTACTCGGTTCCTTTTTATGGCCAAATAATATTTCAGTGTCTGGATGTAGCACATTTTGCGTATTCACTCGTCAGTTTCCTACCCAAGTTTAGTGACCCCTGAGCAACTACTGCTCTATCGGGCTCCACCCACCACGTCTGGAGTCAGTGTGGCTCATCCTTAACCTGGACAACAGGGCAGCCAAACCTTCAGGCCGCCCAGCCCCAACATCTTTGACCACCACCTAAAAGGCTAGCCTCTCCCTCACCTCTCCTGCTCTTTGTATCCCTTTGCAATTCATCTCCTGAGTCTTTTTTCTCAGCCCAGTGTGTGTGGTCAACTGGCCTCTCCTCCAATCAGCACGCCTCCCATCGGGTTTGATGCTTCCCTAGTGACTTTGCAGCTTCCTGGTTCTGTATATACAAGCGCTTGGACTTCGTGGCATGGTGCCTCAGTCCCCTCTGTGATTCAGTCCCAGCTGCTCTTGCTCCTTGTCATGTGACTGAGCCTGCATCCCGATGCCAGCTCCAGAATGTTGCTGGTATCTCCTTGACAGTCCTACAAAGCCACTTCTGCCCATTATGACTCAGTAGATCCATCTCGAATTTTCTCAGGATGACTCTGGAACACTCAGGGGCATACATGAGGCACCTGGCATTAGAGAATAAACTCCCTGAGATCTGCAGGGGCAAATTTCACTGCAGGTAACTCCTCTCCCTCCTCTGTGATCTTACCTCCCATTTCACCTGAGGGATTGTATACATACACACACCCACCATGAATTCTCCTTTATGTCCTCTGATCACACAAGTCTTCCAGTGTTCATGATGCCTTTTCAGAATTTCTCTGCTTACTGGGGAAAGGCAGAAAGCAGGATACACAAAACAATTATCTTAGTTCTCAAGGACTTTTGTTCTTGTTTCAAGACCTATTGGATGTTGCAGCAAAGGAGGGTAAGGAGACTTTTTCTCTCTCTTCTGCTGGGTTGGGGGCATAGACTGTGGCATATCAACCAGTGGGAGCAAACACCTGAACACCCAATTCCTGCCGTATGCAATATAATTCTAAAAATGAGAGCAACAAAGGGTGCCCGGCTGGAGCATGTGACTCCTGATCTCAGGGTTGTGGGTTCGAGCCCCACAGTGGGTGTAGAGATGACTTTACAAAATAAATACCTAAGTTATCTTAAAAATGAGAGCAACAAAATGGCTTGTTTTGCGCTTATAATCTAGGAAAGGTGCGAGGGAACAGGTGATTGTTTTCATGATGCACTTATTTTGAGAACACTGCATTTTGAGGAATTTGGTGGAGAGGGACCAATTCCTAGCACCAACAGGTCTTTCACTGGTGTACAGAAAAAAATGGGAAGAACTTCAGAGCCTTCACTTTGATGGTGAAGGAATTAAGTGAAGATAAGACCTATATGCACAGACAGACACACAGATACAGACCCACAGCTCAATGCAATCACATCTGAATAGGTTAGCAATACGGAGCAAGGGCTAGCTATAGCTCCCAGGCTCTCGTGCTAAAATAGGTTATTTGTTATTTGGGTTTTGCTTGTTTGTTGTTTAGATTTATGTGATGGCTTTTCTCCAAATGGCTCAAGGCCATGTACATAGAACTTTATTTTTTGAACAAGATATTATATTTAGGTCCTCTCTACACCCCACATGGGGCTTGAACTCACAACCCGGAGATCAAGAGTCACACGCTCCACTGACTGAGCCAGCCGGGCTCCCCCATACAACCTTAAATATGGGATAGCCAATGGAAGCACCAATGAGGAAGTAAATATATACGACAGAATACAGAGCCAAGAGGAAGGGGGCACAGGAAAGAAAATAAACAATGGATAATGGACACAATATTCAAGGGTATTGAGTAGGTCCTAAGGTCATTCGATTCCCAGCTTGTGTAGGCACAAGCCAGACTGAAATCATGCTGAAGCCAAGGCTCCGTGGCTCTTCTTAGCAGCCCCTGTCGTGACAGTTTGAGAGTTAGAGACTGAAGTGTGGTCTTCAGCATCCCAGCCTTTTCTTTCCATGGCTACTTCTCCCCTTGGCCCCGATAACCCACAGGAAGCTCTGCTTACAAAAGGCTGGCAAGAGGGGAGAAGGTTGGTCTTATCAATGCCGAGCTCTACAGTTCTTGGTCGCCCTCAGACATTTTGGGATTTCATTTCTGCTTCCGTTTTCCTAGAAGCAGGAACATGACACTTTATTCTTTCTGATGTGGGGAACTGCTGTGTTCACCCGAGTGCGTGCCCTAGAATGAAGGTACTGAAGCATCATACTGCTTTGCTCGGATGGCAGCTTACATCCTCTACCTGGCTTCATGTAAGTCACGATTGTTCATGGAGAGGCTTGGAAGGAGAAGTGGATCCTGTAGAAAATGACTTAATTTGGTATAGCATGAAATGTTTATGGCAGCTCAAGATTTTTTAAAATCCTGGTAAGGTGAGGGGCACCCGGGTGGCTCAATTGGTTAAGCGTCTGCCTTCGGCTCAGGTCATGATCCCAGGGTCCTGGGATCGAGCCCTGCATCGGGCTCCCTGCTCAGTGGGGACCCTGCTTCTCCCTCTCCCTTTGCCCCTCCCCCCTGCTCTTGCTCTGTCTCTCTCTCTCTCTTGCTCTCGCTCTCTTTCTCTCTCCCAAATAAATTTTTTTTTTTTTAAAATCCTGGTAAGATGAGACAGATAATTTTGGAGTGTACCCGCATGTAATAATCCCCCTAAGACCTTAGATTGGCATATTTTTCATCAGAGCTTTATCTCAAAAGTAGTGTTCAGTGACAGGTATTTTTCAGGATCTCCTCTATGGTAATATGTGACATTTATCCCTTAAGATTATGGTGTCGCCTACAGTAGCTCTACCTTCAAAACCGAGAGAGGAAAAACCTGGCTCATCCCACTGACTGACAGCTTCATGTGGTGTGCCATGTTTGGGATGGGCTGTCCTTTACTACAGTCACGTCTGAAGTAGCAGGAGATGTTTTCGCAGCTCAGTATTGATGTTTGTCACCACCTGGTGAAGGTTCGTGGCTTATTACTATAAACAGATTGTGTCCTATTAGTACTTATGCCAGCCCCTCCCGTGTTCAGCTGGATCATTTCATTGTATGGAGAACATTTGGGGGTCTTCAAGGCCGGGTCTCGGGATATCCGTATCCTCAACAATTAAGCACCCCTCACAATCTGCCTTTGAAATGTGATTCTGATGGTGGGTAAGGCTTGTCTCCTCTCACGATCGTGACTCAATGCACCAGAGCTCTTTGAGCCCAGAAGGCTTAGGAGAGGTGTCCCTGAAGGACTTATCACTGCTTTTAAGAAATTATTAACATACTAGAGTTTCTTTGCTCTGTTAGTCTTACTTGCCTCCTTCAAAGCAAGTGCACTGGGAGGTCAGAGACTGATGATATGGATGCCCCCCGTCCTCAGAACATTTTTCTACATCTTCTTTGGGAAAAGCCTTGAGGGCATATGGCCAGTCTTTGTGGTCTACAGGTTGTTGGTTCTCAGCCAGTTGGTCTTTAGTGGTGAGGGTTATAGTAAGAAGACCCTGAGAGGTTAGCAAACATGAGCCAGGTGACTGGTGCATCTTGGGAAGAGTACAGTCTTTAGAATGATACAGATGGAGATGTCATTTTTTTATTTCAATTCAATTAATTAACATATAGTGCATTATTAGTTTCAGAGGTAGAGTTTAGTGATTCATCAGTTGCATATAACACCCAGTGCTCATTCTATCACATGCCCTCCTTAATGCCCGTCACCCAGTCACCCCATCCCCCCACCCCCTCCCCTCCAGCAACCCTCAGCTTGTTTCCTAGAGTTAAGAGTCTCTTAGGCTTTGTCTCCCTCTCTGATTTCATCTTATTTTATTTTTCCCTCCCTTTCCCTATGATCCTCTGTTTTGTTTCTTAAGTTTCACAGAGGAGTGAAATCATAGGATAATTGTCTGTCTCTGACTGACTTATTTCGCTCAGCCTAATATCCTCTAGTTCCAGCAGATGGAGATTTTAATCTTGGTTCGGACACTGTGTGCTTCAGGCAGGTCATTGGACATCAAAGTCTGTTACCAGATTTGTGAGATGAGGATGATACTCTACAGCACTGTTGTGAAGATGTGTTCTGGCAAGGAGGCACTGGGTAAATGATAGCCTTGCTGATGTGACCACATCATTATCGTTTGGTTGAACAGGCCAGAGCAAGGGTGAAAAAGTATAGGCCATTCTTTCTGTAAAAGGAAACTGGATCTGGGAGACATATCTACAAGTCTTTTGGGATCCAACTGTTGAATGGGGTAGCTGATCAAACCTATTGGTCCTTCTGGTAGTTAGTCACTCAGGATCAAAGAGAACAGACTCTTTAACTTGGTCATGTGAAGGACAGGGAAAGGTCGGTCAGGGAAGCCTCACTTTGGAGCCTCCCACCGATGGCCCTGCCCTCGGACCCCTCGGGCTCCTTTGATGTGGTGACTGTCATGGTGGTAGTGATTCTTCTCCCCTACAGGCCGCAGGAAGTGACCAGCTGGTGCCACTTCTCTACTACCTCTGGCTCCAGTTCTGCCCCCAGCGTACGAGCGCTTGGCGGCTTCTTTGAAAGCAGCTCAGCTCTCCACGTTTTGTCCTTTCCTCCCATACTTAAGCAAGGTCACAATATTGTTTGAGTTTCTGGTGACTTTTACTGATAGACATACAGCGCAACAGTTGGGGGTTAGCAAAAAGCACACAGAGGCAAATTTCAACATGGCAATCGTAAGACCCAGTGTAGGCGTGTTTAAGCGTATAACTTTGGCATCAGCCAGCCTGGGTTTGGATTTCTGCTCTAGTGTGCACTAGCCCTCTTCTTCCCTGAGTCCCTAGGGTCTCCCCATCTGTACAATGGGGTTGATCACTTCTACCTTAACAGATTGTTGAGAGGATTCGGAGGGATGGTGAAATGCAGAGTATAGCGCCTGGAACACAGTAGGCCCTCGAGAAATGGTAGCTACTATTTCTGTTGTTCAGTAAGAGAAGCCTATAAAAAAGGCCCTCGCAGCTCTTCCCTGGAAGATAGACGGAGCTAGGCCTGATGTTAGCTCCATTCAAGGACCCATTTCTTAATGCTTTAGGAAGACAGCTTCACCGGCTCCCTCTCATTTTTAACTTATTTCCTCTCCTTTCTTCCAAAACAAAACAAAACAAAACAAACTCCATCTTTGGTCCCAGTTGGTGCACATTTGGTTGGTACACCTTGGTCCTAGTTGGTAGGCATTCGAGTCCACTGGGGATCACGTGAGAGTTATTTGCCTCTAAGGCTATGTACCGGGCTGACCTCCCTCCCTTCATATTGCATTGTATAGCAAATATGGCTTAAAGAGCTTCTCCTAGGGTTTCCTAATTGTGATTAACACAGGGAATGGAATCTTCCTCAAATACTTACATTAGAAACCAGGACTGGTCTAGCTGCCGGTCAAGGTGAGTTGCCCAAGGCTCTAATGTCCTTTCTGTCACCCTTGGCTTAACCTTTGTGGAAAAGGAGAGAGATCATTAAAATCAGTTGTGATCTCCCAATTTCTCGAGCCAATGAATTTTATTCTTTTACGTGAGCATGGCTTTGATTCTTGGCTTTGTCGCCTTTATAATGACCTTGCATTTCCCTGTGAAGGAAACATTTTAATTGGTGGCTCCAGTGTCATGGGAGCTTCCTACTCTTTGCCCTCTCATATTTTAGTGACCCCCCCCCCATATCAGGTGATCTTAAAAACCACCCAGACCGTGAACTCTTGCCTGGTTTGAGCCCCTCATTTGCACAGCTTCGGGCCCAGAGCTGGGAGGAGTCTCTGTTCAGCAGAAGCCAGACTAAGCTGTCCTCACCCGAGGCTGGGGTACATCAGCTTTGGATTGGAGGGACAGGTAGGAGGGTTGTGCTCCACAAGAGCTCAGGCTGAAAACTTAATCTCCAGTTACTACTAGAGAGGATGAAGCCAAGGACTATTTTAGAAGGGGCCAGAGAAAGAGCTGTTGGACTGGCTTACCCCTACCTATCCTTAACTCAATGGCATCTCTACTGGGGAGCCTGAGTCCTCCTGCCCCATGCCCTAGTCTGGGTTTAGGACCCCCTCAGCACCTGGGTGCCCCTCTGGGCTGGCCCCTGTATTATCCTGTGTTGGAAGTTTCACACATGTCTGTCATTTTCTACTAGCTCCTTCTCCCTGCATATCCTCATTGCTTAGGTGCCCCTGCCACAGAGTAACATCTCCAAACGTGTTTATTGAATTCAGTGGGTGAACCGATGAACATACGTGTGGCTAAACAAACCTGAGTACCAGACCTGGCTCCCCTGTGGCATCACTGTGCACCTTTGGGTGGGCTGCTGCAACTCTCTCTGTTTTGTCTCCTGTGAAATGGTGAAATGAACGCCTCCTCCTTACCGCCTCCGTAGGGTTGCTGCGAGCCTCCAATAAGAAAATGCATTTGAAAGATCTTCGCAAATTATGAAGCATCCCGCATTTACTAGGTATTAATGTAGAAGTAAGTAGACCAGATATGGCGGGAAGTTCTGCCCTGAATAAATGGAACTCTGTGTTGGCTAATTAACACAGCATTACTGGGCTCTCTTCACAAAGGCATTAGCAACTTCCTGGGTATCTCTCTCTCTCTCTGCATCTTTCCAGAGATATTACTTTTTAATTTGTTTTTTCTTGAAGCAAATCCACCCATCCCCACAGATTCTGTTTTCAAACAAGTCAGTCCAGGTGCTGAAGAAACCGGTTGGCCCTGGATAAGGAAATACTTTGAGGGATTGGTAGCGTCAGTTTAAATTAATGAAAAGTCTGAGTGACAGACCATTTTAAAATAAATGTAGTTTTATTACTTTCAAACACATGTAATAACAGCCCTGGGAATAGAAGCTAGAGAGAGATAGCCTGCATCAGAGAATCAAAGCAAACAAATAAGAATCCGTGATAATGAGCCTATTACTGGGTGAATGTCCTGCTAAAGACTATCATCCTCAAATTGGCTAACGTTCCCCTAGTGAAATCCATTTATGTTAAGAAGCGCTTTTTTCCCCCTCCCTTCAGAGATATGAGGAAAGGCCCATTAAAAATCGCTACACATGGGGCACCTGGGCAGCTCCATCTGTTAAGCCTCCGACTCTAGATTTTGGCTCAGGTCCTGATCTCAGGGTCGTGAGATCGAGCCCTGTGTTGGACTCCACGCTCAGTGCAGAATCTGCTTGAGATTCTCTCTCCCTCTGCCCCTCCCCCCACTCACTCTTGTGCGCTCTCTCTCTCTCTCCCTCTCTCCAAAATAAGTAAATAAATAAAGTCTTTTAAAAAATCGCTACACATGTCTTCTGCGTAACCCAGCTTTTGTAAATGCTAATGGATGGCATCTAGCAGCAGTCTCCTGCACTCTGGCCCTAACAAATAGTAGTCCCAAACAGCAAACACCCTGGGGCCCCTACAGGGATCAACTTGTCCCAGCTTGCCCGAGACTTCTCCTTTTGGGCACAGAAGGTTTTGAGTCCTCAGTCCCAGGCAAAGCGAGACAGCTGGTCACCTACGGGCGCCTATGCCTCTGGCAGCCTCTAAGTATGGAAGAACGGTGTGGTTGTAGGGGTTGCCATTGGAGGGATGAAGGCGGGCTGGGGGAATTGCAGCTCACCCATTCTGTTGGTCTTTCTGCCTTCATTTTGGGACTTCTCTTACCATTTCCTCCCTGAAACATGTTGATCCCGTCTGTCTTCGCTGTACCCCCCAAATCCCATCTAAAGGCGTAGCAAAACTTGAGAAAGTAGGAGTGAGACAGCGGAGGGGGTTAATGCTCGTCATAGCTAGCATGTCTATGGTGCGTCCCAGGCACCAGGCACTGTGCTAGGCACCTCGTGTGCATTAACTGAGTTATCTTCACAGTAGCCTTCCGAGTTGGGCGTTACTGTTACCCTCATTTTACTGATGAGGCTAGGTAACTAACCCAAAGCCACAGCACTAGGAAGATGGGCTCTAGACTCAGGGAGTCTGTGCCCCTCTACCCACGACACTGCCCTGCTTATCAAATGCCTATCTGCCTCCGAGGCTAGCCCTCCATTCAACCTCTACAGACATGGCTCCTATAATAAAAAGCCATTGCCTGTGTATCCCCTGTGAAGCTCTGGAGCCCTTGTAAGAAGAGACCCTCTTAGCCCATGCAGCCTGGGTCCTAGGTCTACCATGGACTGGTGTGCAACCTTGGACAGGTCACTGCCCTTCAGCTTTCTCTTTTATTTATACAATGAAGATGCTGGACAAAGTGACCTTGAAAGCTCTTTCCAGTTCTAACAGGCTCTGAGCTCCTATGACAAGGATATTTGAGGGGGAGGGAGTCTGAAACGAGGAGGAATGCCATCAAGCCTCCCTGATGACTGGGAATTCCCAGTTCTTTCCCTGATGCCTTCCCAAACAGACCAAAGTGAAAGTGCTTCCAAAGGAGCCCCAGGGTATTCATCGCTGTCCTCAGGATGGCAATGAACCCTTCATTTGACTCCTCCAGGTATCTCTGGGGCTACAGGAGAGCAGGTGGGTTGGCTGTCTGAGATGTTGTCAGAGTTGTTCTGAGTTTCTGATATTGGAGAGTTTGGGGTGAAATTCATATAATTAAACCTTAAAGAAAATGTCTCCCCCCGCCCCGATAGCACCACATAACCCAAAGGGGCTTCTGAGCAAGAGAAATGGAATTTAGTGTCTGTTGCCCCAAATACTCTTTGACACAACCACCCGGAATTGAAATTAGAAGCCCTCTAACCACAGAGATCTATCAGTGAGGGGAGAGCTCCGTGGAGAGAAGTGCCCAGGGCTGAAGGGCAGGTAAGAGCAGAGGAATACCAAGTGGCTGAGCAAACTGGCAGGAGGGAGACGATGTTCACTCTCTCCGAGACCCTCCGGGCTAGAGAGCGAGGCTAATTTTTGACCTAGTTGTCCTTGTGTGCGTTGCCGTGAGCTTTTATGAAGTATTTCTGTAGCCGTTTTCTATTTCACCAAGTGCTTTACAGTCACTTTTATTTGGCTTAGTAAAGTTTTCCTGGAATGCCATCTACTTTCTGGTCAGGAGAGTCCCCTCTCGTTTGCTTGGCACCTCTGTGCGCCCAGCCTCACACAATGGGCCGCTTGTTCCGGCAGCCGAGCAGGTGCAAAGAGTCGAGGGGCTGACGGCACCTGCAGCCACTGGGCTGGTTGGACTGGGGGTGCTTTACACTCCGGTTCACCTTTCCTTGATTGTTTGGTTTGATTTTATTGCTGGCAAGCAGAGCGCGGCGGTGCCCAGCTTGGGTCTGCCCAGGGCACAGCTATTCTGATCATGGGACGCTGACCAATGGTTGGCCCTTTCCGCTGTGCTCAGGGATTCTGTTCTAGTCCCCCTGCCCAGGTCCACCATCGCCACCGTCTTCCGCCAAGCAGACGTGCGGACTGTGCTTCCTCCTGCCCGCCCCCCTCCCCGGGCTCTGACTACAGCCTGGATTCGGGGGCTTGGGGAATGCTTTCGAGGGAAGAAGACAGCAGAAGGAGCCAGTCCGCTCTCAGCAGACAAGACTTTTCAGTGTCCTTGGGCAAGTCTAGCACCGGGTCGCCATTATTCTTGAGGGGGGGGGTTCCTTCGTCCTCCCATCAGCCCCCGCAGCACCCTCTGCCAAGTGCTCCCATCAGCCCCCGCGGCACCCTCTGCCAAGCTCTCTGGGTGTCGTGATGGAGGGTGGCGTGTGTGTAGGTGGGGCAGGAAGAAGTAGAGCTTCACACTCTAGGTCACAGATTTGCTGGGGGATCCAACACAGTCACTAGTCGAAGATTTCATTTTCTGAGGACCAGGTTTGCCAAAGCCAAAGGAAGGATGTGGGCTTCATGGGAAGTCCAGATTAGAGATAGTGGGCCAGAACACTGGAAAATTTGGGACCTCCAGCTACCAAGGCGAGGGGGGGTGGTTCTGTGGCTGAGCTCGGGGCTATGTAGATGCTTAACAGGGAAGTGGTGAGTAGACAGCACTTGCATTCTGTAACTGATGGAAGACGGAAAATCCTTTCTTGGATGCCCAGAACTGAGAACCTAGGCACTTCGCCATCAGATTTGGAACTCTTTTTTTTTTTTTTTTTAAATAATATCTACACCCAATGTGGGGCTCAAACTCATGACCCCGAGATCAAGAGTCTCATGGTCTCCTGACTGAGCCAACCAGACACCCCTGACACGTTTTCAAAGTTACTGCCTTGACCATAGGAAATATAACAGGTATATCACATGTGTTTTTGCAGCAGGAGAATCACATTGATTCAGACTCAGAAATGGGCTGAAGTTTACACTTGGAGAAGAATTGTTATTGCTAGCAGGTGTGTATGATGGATGGGCTTGGCATGGGCGTGCACTGCCTGCCTGGTCCATGGGGATGGTACAGAGGCTAGAAGGAGTGGCGCTTGGGCTGGGGGAACTTACCTGTCGGGCTGGCCCACTCAGGTGGGAAGTGACCCACCCCCTGAATAAAGATATTCACTGGGGCCTAGGGAAGGAACCCTGCCTTTCTCCAGGTAGGCATTGGTTTCCAAAGTGGTGCCATCTAGGGGGTGGGACACAGTGGCCGGTTTTCCTGGCAGGACCCAGACAGGAGTCCAGCATAAGGCAGGTTCTCACTCAGGGGCTACAGATTGAGGGGTGGGGGGAGGCCCCGGAGAGAAGACAGCTGACAAGAGCTGGGCAGAGTAGGTTAGAGTCTCCACCATACAAGCTGAGGTCTGGGTGAGGCATTCAGTCTCCGTTCAGCTCAACAGACATTTATGGACTGCCTCCTGTATGCCAGGCATGGGGTGAAGCAGAGGACTGACCCAGAGACGAATACAAACAAGGAAACCAGGACAGAGTTCAGGTGGCACAGCCCAGGGAAATCTAGCTGGCAAGAGGAAGTTATGCCCAAACCTCTGGGGCTCACTCCCCAAACAGGAAAGACTGGCTTTGAGGTGCAAGACTAATTCCAGAGCCTGGGGCTTGACAGGCCGGTCAGCCAAGTGATCGCCTTCCTGCCTTTGTCACCACGGGCTCAGGATCTGGGTAGGCCTAATCCTGCACACTGAAGGCTTTGAGGCCTGCACATGAGTGTGGCTAAGACAAGAGGAACTGACAGCCAAACAGCGACAGGAATGGTGAGCTTTCCTTTCAAGTGTGTCGGCGGTACCTATTCACGGGAACGCAGTGTGTCCTCCCCTCGTGATCTTTGGGGGGTCATTAAATAAGGTCCGGCGGGATGCCCGGAACAACACCGAGGACGCTTTCCTTTGTTACTGCACATGCTTGAAACACAACATGAGGGAAGAAAAGAAGTCCCCTTTTCCCCTAACTCCGACATGCCTGCCTCTCAAACTGGTCAGCGAAGTGTGACTGTGGGTCGACTTTGGGGGTCCCGGCCTCCATTTGGCAGATCACTGCGTTGAAGAATGGCTGTTTGTTGTGGACCCGCGGGGACCTGAGACAGACAAAGCGGTGTCCTCAAGAGAGAGATTTGAACAAGTGTGTGGGTGTTTTCAGGAGCCATCGAATTCATGACTTGTGCCACTTCTGCAAAGTGGGAGTAGACAGTTTGGGGTCCCAGAGAGGAGGAATGTAAAATGTGGGGAGACGTGTGTGTCGGGACTCTGACACCCCAAGTGCGTTGGTCACTGCCCTGGGCCTCAGGAAATGATTTGTTCTTCAGCGGGTGACAATTAAGTTTGAACCATTTGAAGTCCTGTCTGGTGAGTCCCCCACCCCCCTCCCCCCAGAGGCCCTGTCCCCTGGAAGCTCCGTGTGAGGACATCTCTGCTGAAGCTACGCACACATCACTGCTCAATCACAATCCGAAAGAAAGCTTTGGGTGCTTTTGGCCGTGTCATTCTTCCCTAATCCTACACCATCAGTGCCCCTGCTTAGACTTGGACTTTAGCTGCGGCGTCCTTAGACAACTGAGATGCTTTCTATTTCTTCAGGTCTCTTCAGCGTGGGGAGGAGTGGATTTGACGCTTCCCCGGACAATTCATCGCAAGGTGTCTTCATCCTCCTTCCGGAAATCCTTTTCGAATACCATTTATTGCACACCTACTGCATGTCAGCACGGTGTTCAGTGCGTTCACATAATAATAACAGCAACCCTCATCTGGATGTGCTGGGCACTGTTTTAAGCACATTGCCTGTGCTGTCCCAATGTACTAGCATTCAGGCTATCAATTCATCCTCAAAACAAGGCCGGTGGCATCATCCCCATTTTACAGATAAGGAAACTCCAGCCCAGCAGGGTTTCATTATTTGTCAAAAGGCACACAGTAAGTGGTGGAAACCAGCTCATGAACCTATGTCTCGACGACAAGGCTGGGGCTCCTTCTGCCCCGTGACTCAGCCTTTCTCAAGTGTATGATGTACTCGTGGTCTTGGTAAACTGCATATACTAAACTGACTTTCACCTCCTGAAACTAATTACTCATCACTATTTTGACCATCTGTCGCTGTGCCACAATGCTGTCATGGGCTGTTGAGGTAGGTGACCCGTTCTCTGACTCCCTTCTTGGCCCTTCCATTGGGGAGCGTGACAGCTCCATGGAAGTCATATCCGCTTGGATATGGAGACATGGAGACATGGGACATGGAGACGCTTGGCCTCTCCGGGCCCCAGTCTGCCCATCTGTAAGTGGAGGGCATTGGACTAAATGATTTCGAGGGTTCTCTCCGACCCCGATATTCATTCCCATGAGCCAAAATCTAACTTAAAAAAAAGAAAAAACTAACTTAAAACAGGTAAAGATCATTTCCTTTTGGCTTAACTCCAGTGGGACGAGAAAACATCTGGTTTTCTGGGCTAGTTCTCTGGTCTAAGAGGACTTGATAAATGAGTTTGGGGTGATTGAATAATAAATCCCCACTGCACACCCTGTCCTGTGACAACCTAACCCCCCGGTTCCCGAGCTTCTGAATTACATATTTCTTTCTGGTTTTGTAAGAGTGAAACTGGGTCGAAGTCTTCTCCTTGACATGTCCTTCCGCAAGGACATCCCGCCCTCCCCCGCGGAGAACCCTGCGCCAGTGCCGCTCGCCCTGGCCTGGCATCCGGACTGCTGGTGGTCGGGCTCTAAGCCCAGGAGGCAGTCCTTACCCGCCTTCCCACACCCCGGGCTCTGCCTAGCCCGCGGTCTCACTTTGGCTTCCTTATTTACTTTTCTCTCTCCTTACCTCGAGGTTCCATTCAGGTGATCCCCTCATCATCAGCCTTTTCTCTCTGCATTCCCTTCTCAGTGGGGGGCTGTTCCCCACAGCCAGACTCTTCTCCCCATGGAGGGTGATTTTCAACTTCTCACGCTTTCCTCGCCATCTGGAAAATATTCTTTGCTTCTCTAGGTTTAAATGACTTCTTGAGTATATTCCAAGACCAAATCTTTCAGTCCCCCCCCCCCTCCACCCCTCACGGGGAGCTTTGAAACTAGGTGAAAAACAGATTCTAATAAATACAGATAGTCCCTTGTATAGTTAATGCCCACTAAAGGAGATATAAATGGATCGACATCTCTCCGGCTTCTTCTCTAGCTTTTACTTCCTGTCTGTTGAAATGTATTTGTAATTAATTTCTGAAAGGCTGTTGTTCGAGAACAGAGGGGCTTCTAGGAGTATGGTGGATATATGTTTCTGGCACTCTCCTGGTTGAGATTTGCTCTCAAGTGGTACTGCTGTGCTGACAAATATGGAAAACATTTTCCTTTAAATATGTGCATAAGTAAATAAGAAGCAAATTGTTGCTATCTTTATTAAATGCATTCACCAAACTCAGCTCTTTTCACCTTTGCTTTATTTTTCTGTTCCTTTATGTAAATTAAGACAGCATCCTGGATAGAAGGAACTTTTTTTTAGGCCTCTTAACAAGATGGTTTTTCTACCCTGTATTCTGGTTTGTTTTTAAAGCTATTTATACTCTTTCAATTATCCCATTTTTCCATAGTGATTATTGTGGATTATTTATTCATTTCTAAAGAAACGAGCTGATAATCAGGGGCTGCATGCAGTACTGCAGTCTTTCCATAAGATGGCGCTCTGAGAATGTGAGCTCTGTAACTTGCCGCTCTTGGTCTAACCTGGCGGCAAATTAAACTTTTGTAAAATCACTTATTTTGGGGGTGGTGGGGGAGTTAGTCCTTCTAAGACTCGCTCTCAAACACTTGCCACCATTCTAATGCCTGGGGGAAGAAGGAAAGTGCATTTTCTAGAAGCCTCCCTGCCTTATATCCGGGCTAGCAATGTTTGAAATCAGCAGTGTGCGTTTTAAGGGACCTTTTTTTTTTTTTTTTAAAGATTTATTTATTTATTTATCTGACAGAGAGAGACACAGCGAGAGAGGGAACACAAGCAGGGGGAGTGGGAGAGGGAGAAGCACGCTTCCCGCAGAGAAGGGAGCCCGATGTGGGGCTCGATCCCAGGACCCTGGGATCATGACCTGAGCCGAAGGCAGCCGCTTAATGACTGAGCCACCCAGGCGCCCCTTTAAGGGACCTTTTAAAGAACGGACTTTCTTCTAAAGGGCGGATTGTGATACTAACAACTTGTGCTGGTAGAAAAGCCCCTCTCTGGGCCTCAGTTTCTTCACCTACCAATGAGTGGATTGGACAAGATGATCTCTTAAGGGTGCTTCCGTTTCCAGTGATTTCTACGTTTGAATTCATTGATTTCTTTCCACTACACCCTTGCTGCTGCAGCCAGCACAGAAATGGGAAGAAAAGATCGCCCATTTTACGCTTGTTTGACTCTATTCCTCTTCTACAAGTGCTCTCTTTGCTTCAACTGTCCCAAGACAAGCATGCCCAGATGTCCTGTTTTAATTAGGTTCCTTTTCTCTTTATGGCTTTTGCACCGGTACCCCCCTTCTCCTCCCCCCAATCCTTGACCAATCTGCCTGAACAGAACCATGTCCCCCTTTTCACTTCACAAATAGGGATTTCTTGGCATTATGGCCGACATTTTTGTGTTAAGCAGATACCAAAGTGGATGGGAAAAGGCAAAGACACTGCATGTAATACGTAAAGGTGATGCTTCTTAGATCACATGTAACATGTCCAGCTAAGAAAACTTGAGATTCTGGAGATAGGAACTTCCCTCTTCATTTTTCTTCCTCTGCTGGCTGGTATTCATTGCCAGAACCATGGCAGAGCTTTAGGAAAGAAGCAGTATTCCTGAGAGAGGACAATTAATCTAATTAGAGATGAGTGTCACTAAGTAGATAACTCATCATTAAAATCCTCCGTGGCTGACGGCGTCCCCGTTCCTGGCGCTCTGGGCAATCTGTGGATGAGGGTCGCGCAGTGATGGCTTGTCCCCGTTCAGAGGCTCTCATGGACCCTGCACGCCAGTGGCGCAGAGGGAGCCAGTGAAAATGAAATGCTGAATTAATTAATGCAAAAGCTATGGAGACACCCCTAACCGAGTCCCTCCAGGCTTGAAGCGGAGCGTGCATGGTCCATAAAACTCCCCGGGGGCACATCACATCTGCCACATTGCTATAGCCGAGGGGACATTCTCCTGCATTCATTTTCCTGTTGTCCTTAGAGATTTTCAGATCGCCTTTGGTGCCTGTCTTGTGGCGTGCTGGTGGTGGTGGTCGTGGCAGATTATTTATTTCTCTGACCTCAATGTTGTATCTCCCAAGAACGCAAAATTTCACTGAATAGCAATACCTTTGGATCTGTGTTTGGGGGAAGTCCAGGGCAACATCGTGTATATTGCATTCTGTAAATATGCGTTCTGTCCTAAGAAATCACCTTTGAGGGGCGCCTGGGTGGCTCAGTCACTAAGCGGCTGCCTTCGGCTCAGGTCATGATCCCAGGGTCCTGGGATCGAGCCCCGCATCGGGCTCCCTGCTCGGCGGGGAGCCTGCTTCTCCCTCTCCCACTCCCCCTGCTCGTGTTTCCTCTCTCGCTGTCCCTCTCTCTGTCAAATAAGTAAATAAAATCTTAAAAAAAAAAGAAGTCACCTTTGAGCTGGGCTGTTAGGAATGGCCACCGTAACTCTTACCAAGAAGAAGGATTTCCCATAGGCCCTGCTTTTAATTATCTTTTCCTTCCTTTTGTTTTCTCTTCTGCCTTAAGAAAATTAACTACTATATAAAACTTCACTCGTTAAACATTAAATTATTATAAAGCTTTAAAAATGTACAAGATATGGAAGAATATAAAATAAAATTAAGAGTTCCCCCAACATCTCCCCTTGCTCACCAGAGATAACTGCTATTATCATTTCTTAAAAATGTTCTGCATCTATCTGGACACATAGAAAGTACAGGAGAGTCATGCCTCTGCAGACCCAGTTTTTTTTTTTTTTTTGGTTTGGTTTTTTAATACTTGACTTGCTTTATGGATTATTAAACTAATAAAACTGTGCCCTCTGGAGGCATCCTGGCGTCGGAGGCGGGGTGGAGGTCTCTGAAGCCCAGGTCGCTGGTGCCCGAGCCCCGCAACAGACCCATTTTTACCCCAAATGGAATCACACCGTACATTCTTGACCACTGCTTCTATCTGCGGCAATGTATCTTGAATTTGGCTTCATGCCAACACATACAGATCGACTTCGTCCTTTTCACGTCCTCATAATATTCCATTTAGTACTCATGGCTTTTAAGATTCCATTCTGTCTTTTGTCCAGCTAAGGAGAACAGGGTAGAGTGGTGGGAAACAGAAATGATCGGGGCGTGGGGGAGGTATTGAGACACCTAAAGAGAGAGTGCAAGATCGCCGAGTTTTAAAATAGTGCCATGAAATTTTAGCAGCTATGGGAATCAGTTGGATCAGTACTTTGGGTTACTGCTTTGAGGAATACAGAAAATAAAGGCAAGTTTTAGGTCAAAGCCACAGGCCAGCTCTTCCTAACACTTCTGTAACCAGAAACCATGCTTAATTTACTAAAGTCCTTTGAGGATTTAAATAGCACATGGATAGAGCGGAACAGTGGATGCTATTTCAACTTTCAAAAAGTTTGGCAAGCTTTTCAACCCAAAGCTGTTTTTAAAAAATTGAGTCACCATGGGATTGGAGAGCAGTGTTTTGTCCTGGCTCCTGATCCATAGCTTGGAGATAAGAAACCAAAAAATAGAGCAAGCAATGGGGACACTTTTCCGGATGGCGGGAAAGAATACAGTAGGGCCGCAAGGGATCAGCTGGGGGACTAATAGGATTTAATATTTATAGGTGATTTGGAAGAGGGAGCATAGGGCAAAATCGCTACATTGGCAGATGTCTTTACACTATTCCAATGAGGATCATAAACTTTAGGAAGACGTTTGTTTTGTAGGAGCAGGCATAAAAGTGGCCGGCAAGCTTCAATATGAATAAGCCCATGGAAATGTCTCTGGGGACACATTCCTGAAGTTCATTTCAGAAGATTTATAATAAGCCTTGCCTCTTTATCTGTGAATAGGGTCTCTGCTTCAGGCGTCAGTAGGTGCAAAGAAAGACATGATGAAGTTGCTGGTATCATCAGGAGGGAGATGGTATTTAAACAGCATTATGTGAACATAAAAGAGGAGGCTGGTAAGCTGATTGCCACAAGATATATAAATAAAGAACGCTGCTTTGCATTTCTTTAATACAGCCCCAAGGGCAACTGGTGTCTGATGGTTGGTGATCTGTGTATTCACTAATCTTCAAAGTTAAATAAGCGGAATATGTTAGGCTATCATTTCAGAAGAAATGCAATCAAATGTTCTCTTCAACTTTACTACAAAATATTTTCCTTTCCATGGGGCGCCTGGCTGGCTTGATCGAAGGAGCACCCGACTCTTGATCTTGGTGTCATGAGTTCAAGCCCCATGTTGGGTGTAGGGATTATTTTAAAAAAGTATTTTCCTTTTCATTGGATGCCTTTTAATTATGAAAGTCAGAACTAGATTTCCTGACCTCCTCTGCTACCACACGTCTTTTTCAAGGCATGTCCTTAATATTGGCAGATACATTGTATCATGGAAGGGAACACCTAACAAAACCAGATCAGTATCTTCTGAAGTTGTGGAATTTTCAGTAATAAGTAATAAAGATGTCTGCCCTACCCACGTCACAGTGTGGTTGAGAAGCTCAAGTAAGCTGAATGATAAGAAACTGCCTTGCACAGTCATATGCAAAAATACAGTAGTATTAATTATTTATTGCATGTCATAATTTGGGATTACGAAGTGAGGGGCGCCTGTGTGGCTCAGTCAGTTGAGCGTCACCCTTGGGCTCAGGTCATGATCTCAGGGTCCTTGGATCAAGCCCCACGTCAGGCTTCCTGCTCAACAGGGAGTCCGCTTCTCCCTCTGCTCCTCCCCCGCCCCCCTGCTCATGCTCTCTTTCTCTCTCTCAGATAAATAAATAAATAAAATCTTAAAAAAAAGAAATATGAAGTGACTAAATTCTAGGAAATTATCCTTTATAGCTATTCGTGCAAATGTGCGAAGATTGGTATACGAGGATGTTCTTTGCGGCGTTGTATTAGCAAATTATTAGAAATAACTCCATTGTTCATCAGGGACTGGATAAATAAATTATGATACAGCCATACCGAAGAATAAGGACAAGACAGCTGTTTATGTTCTGACATGGAAATATGTCCAAGATATATATTAAGTGATAAAAATTTGCAAATCAGCATGACTAGTATACTTCCAATTTGGGTTAGAATTATGTGTTAGTAAAAGAAACCCCTAGAAGAATATAGATCAGACTGTTAGCCATGCTTCTCTCTTGGAAGGATAGGATGATGGGGGAACTTTTACTTTATGCTTTGTTTATTTCTGTACTGTTTAAATTGTTTACAATGAACATTATTATTTTTGTAATTAAAAATACAAATAAAAGAAATACGAATTTGCCCTTAACACACCGACTATCCTATTGTAATTGGGGGGAAAAATGTATCAGGCGAGGGCAAATTTATACTGTACATGGCTTGGGAATGCCTCCTGAAAAGAAACCCAACTCCAAGGCCTACAAGAAATGGTGGGAGGAGGCAGTGGAGGAGAAGGAAGAGGTAAAGGACATATAAGCATCTTTCTTTTTCCAGTGAGTAGAGAGCACACTCAGAGTTAATGTCCCTTCTGCGTGCGTGTTCCCCTGACTAAGACGCAGGACCTCCCTTGACTAGCTCTCATCACTCTGAGTTGCCACTGGCCCTTACCCTTCTGGACACCACACTAGATCCAGAACACAATAAGGGAGGGGACTTTGTCTGCCTTGTTCTTGTTCATTGTTGTATCCCTAACTCCTTGGGGGAAAAAAAAAAAAGATGTTGAATTAATGTTTGTTGACTGTTGAAGGTTCTCCATTGCAAAGAGATTCTTTCGGCAGTTGTTTACTTTTGCACCATAGGGTCATCCCGTGGTTTAAAAGGCTGAAGAGAGCTTGTGGTCAGCTTGACCACTGGCGTCAAGTATAGTCAGCTTTTATTTTGCTTGGGACCCTCCTGTGACAAACCTTTTCTTTACTGTCCCCTTTCCAGATACAGCCAGAAGGCAGCAAGGAATGGCATGAAAAATCAGTTCAACCTCCATGAGCTGAAAATGAAGGGCCCTGAGCCAGTGGTCAGTCAAATTATTGACAAGCTGAAGCACATTAACCAGGTAAGTGGTAAATTGAACAAAAATGGAAATGGGGAAAAAAAAAAATGAGGGATGGTCAGCGTCCGCCGCTCCACTTGTGTTCTTGGGCTTTTGGAGAGGCAGCCGTTCTTCATTTCCTTCAAAGATTCCCTCTGTGGGGGCGCCTGGGTGGCTCAGTGGGTTAAGTGTCTGGCTTGTGATCTCAGCTCAGGTCATGATCTCAGGGTCATGAGACCAAGCCTCAAGTCGGGCTCCACGCTTGGCGGGAGTCCGCTAGATTCTCTCTCTCCCTCTGCCCCTCCCCCCACGCATGCGTGCGCGCGTGCGCGTGCGCACGCACACGCACGCACGCACACACGCACACAGTCTCTCTCTCAAATAAATAAATCTTAAAAAAAGATTCTCTCTGTTAAAAAGGACTTCTGACTCTTGTTTTTTACTCCATTTTTATTTTAAGTTTATTTTTTTTAGTAATTGCAACACCCAACCTGGAGCTCGAACCCATGACCCTGAGATCAAGAGTCACACGCTCTTCCAACTGAGCCAGCCAGATGCCCCTTCACCCCACTTTTAAATAATAAAGAAAATATTGTAATATTAGAGAAAGCTTGGAAAATGGAAACATATTTCTCACAATCCCATTATTCTATCCAAAAATATATCTCACAATCCCATCATTTTTAGCTGTTCTTTTCTAATATTTGTTCAGAAAACCACACTCACACAGACTTGTTACATAACTGGAACTACACAAGTGATTTATAGTTCTTAAAATTAACACTATATTGGAAACACTTTTTCATGTTGTCACAAATCTTCATATTAATCATTTTTTTTGTGGCTGCCTAAGATTTCTTTAAGTATTCATCATAATAGTCAGTTTGCCTTTGCTGGACATTGAGATTGCTTCAAATTTTTTACCATCATAAATAAAGCTACCTCTTCACGCATGGTGCTTTCTCCTGATCTTAGATCATTTTCTTAAAATATTGGTGTTATCAGGTTAAAAGATAGGAGCATTTTAATGCATGTTTCCAAATTGCTTTCCAACGGGGACGTGTATCAGCTTTCACTGCCACTAGGAAGATACTAGAAGACCAGCTTCACTGCACCCTTGCCAACTTCTGACTCACTGCCATGCACAGAGACACCCACAGATTCCCTTGACCTGTACACAGAGTTTTTCCTCTCATGAGGAGTTTAGTAACTAAGACACAAATAGAAGTTAGTTGTACCATCTGCTTGTGATTGCTTTGTGGCCACAATAAAAAAAATGCCACCAAAAGTGCCACCGTATACCAGAGTGACAGTGTTCCTGCTCCGTGATCCATGGGTGGGAGGGCCCTGGCACCACCAACTTCTATTTGTAGCCTGGAAAGAACTTAATGCAACTAAAATCCTTATGCAGGGGCAGAGGTTTGTGTATGAAGACACTGGCATGGCTTTATTTTTTAATATGAAGATTAGCAATGACATTTTTGTGGTTCTTAGAAAATGTTTGGAAGGGCTTTCTAATAGTGGCATATTTCACTGCAAATGGCTTTGTGAAAGTATTTACAACACACTTGGGTTTGGCTCCTCCAGTGCCTAATTAAGTGCTCTGCACTCAGTGAGCACTTAATAACCAGTTGTTAGTGCTGCTGAGCACATGATAATGGAAGTCGCTGCCTGAAAGACCCTTCTCTCTGTGAACTCCCAACCTCACGAAGTTCTGCAGAGCCCGGCTAGACGTAGTATGATTTCTCCAGAATGCGTCTCTGAAGGGTTCAGAGCACAGTGTAAACCACTTCTGTGGAGGTGTTAAGGGCATGATATGCTTCACCTGGGGACAACAGCGGTCATTGTCCTCTGAATAATTTCCCAATTATCTCTACCCGGCTCTATCTGGGGGGCTCCACTCGACTGGTTAGACCACCTCCCCCCCCCCCCCCAACACACACACACTAGTGAGGCCAGACTCTCAGGCTGCATCACTGTGCCCCTAATCCTAAAAGGATACTATCAACAGATCTCTTTGGTCAGTGGACCTGAAGGAACACCTACTATGTGCTCAGCCAGGTGCCAGGGCCTTTGGGACCCACAAGTCTGATGCTCTGTATTCATAGCTTCCTTGGAAGGAAGCACAGGCATAGAATGTGCTTTCAGATAGAAGGCAGCCTGTGATGAAGAGCCAGAGGACGGCTGCCACTCATCCACTCTGGCTGGCTGGCGGAGGCCTGAGGTGGGCGGGGCTAGGGCAAGAAGCATCGCAGAGGGCGGGAGCGCCGAACGCTGCCATGAACAATGAGTAGGTAAAGACAAAACCAGGGAGTGGCAGGCATAAGAAAGATCAAAGGCCTGCAGATGGACTCCCCAGTGGAAAAAGGGAATGCCATATCGTATCAGACGTGGGCTTCTATGTGATCCAGTGGTCGCTACCAAATACAGCCTTACCGTCTTCTTAGCGCAGTGGGCAGCGCGTCAGTCTCATAAAAAATACAGCCTTGTAGCAAAGACGTTGAGGGTTTGATATTCATACTATGGGAGACCATGTGGGATAGTGGGAAGAACGTGGGCTTTGGATCCAGATGGATCGGAGCTTGGCTGTGGATATTACCAGGTATAGAACTTTGGGCAAGTCATCGGACCTGAGCTTTAGTTTTCTCATCTCTAGTACAGAGAGATATCAAAACCTCTCTTACAAGGTTCTTGTGCGGATTAGAAATCTTATCTATACCCCCATTATAGAAAGCTTAAATATAATTATAGATATAACATATTTTATGTATTACTTATTTTTACCTATATACACAAATATATATAACTGCATATGCCCGACAGTAAATGGCAGTTGAGATGATTATAATTCAGGATTTTCTCCGTAGGCAGGACTTGAGTTTGAAAGGGAGCATTATTCCCGTACTTTTTGCCAGTCTGTCTAATCTGCTTCCCCAATTTTGTGTGACTGTAGATCCCTTTCATGTGTCTCTTCTTTGCTCCCCCATATTGTTTCCTTCCATCCCCTTCGTCTGACTTCCAGCCCCAAAAGCTGAAACCAGTTCATGGGTAGGGAGGTGTATATTATGAGAGTTGGAAAAGGCACCATTACAATTTCTTTCTCCCACCTCTGCCGTGAATATGTGTGTATGTGAACATTTTTGGTTCCCTTACAAATACCATTGAGCAACCAATTAATTCTCATTGATAGACCAGTTTTACCTGTTTAAGTAGAGCTGTTAAAATTGCTTGGGCTCCAAACACCCACAGTGACTTCTTTTTCTCATCTGTGCCCAAACACATTTGTTTTCAGACCTTCAGTAAAATTCCTAGTTTGGCTGTGACTCAGTCTGAAAGTGAGACATTTTAAGAAAGTCAAAGAAGAACGTTACAATGATGATAACGATGGTGAAGAAGATGATGATGATGTGTCGCGTTTGTATAGCACATAACCACATTTCAAAGTGATTTCATGTTCTAAAAGTCTAACTGGTTGTGCTGGGAAAAATAGTCAACCCGGGATGGTATGAGATAGAGTCCTATCACAGAATCAGTCTTTTCAAGAACTCATTGTTGCCTTTGGACATTATTTAGTCCTTACTGACGCCTGTGAGTGAGTGATATATGATCATTGTCCCTTTTTTATAGCTAGGGAAACTGAGGCAGAAATCCACCGAAGGCTGAGTGGGCATGCTGCCAAAACATCTAGTGAGTTTGGTCGAAAATTCGATCAATGATCCAGATGTTGTTTCCTGTACACTGCCAAACATCTGGATTCACTGAATGCCTGGCTAAACTGACCTAAAGTTTTAGTGACTGGAAGGGGGGAGGTGGATAGAATCAAGTTAACTTGCCCAAGTTCACACGTAAGTGAGTGGTGAGTCTAGGAGTGTAATGGCTATTTTCCTAGGCCCCTTGCTTGGGGCTGCATCTATTAAGCTATAGTAGCGTGCTCCAACATACACATCTGTAAATGCAGAGCTACCTACTTCTCTCTATCTATGCATGTATGCCCACGTGCGTCCATCCAGATGGACCGTAGCTGGGCCATTTATGAGCACTTCCCAAAATAACTCTTCACTTTCTTCCGTGGCAATTCTCAGCTGCCTCCTTTCAGGTTATAGTTGCTGTTGGTAGCACTGGAAATAATATACTCACTAAGGGAATAAAGTAACATTATTTCCATATTGACAGTCCCATGGTGTAACCTTGAGGGGATGGGTTCAGGGTCAGGCCTGGGCCCCTTTCCTGGGAAGGCCTGCAGGTGTGGAATGGCCTCCCCTCCTCGTTCCAAGCCAGAGTTCATGTGTAACATTCCCACGATTGGAAATGAGGACCTTTTTATTTCCTTTTCAGTTTCTAATTTGTGCAAGGATTTATTGTCTTGTGTTAGCAGAGCAGTTGAACTCCTTTAAGCCCTCAGTATCAGTTCTGAAATTTGCTAGGCAATATTGCTTTAAACACACACACACACACACACACACACACACACACACACGTTTTGTTTTTATTTTTGCCTGGAGAGAAGACTCCCCCATATACCAAGAATGATCACAATACGTTCTTACCCAGATGATACTGTGGGCCGTTTGCCCTCTAACCCAGCTCTGTTGGTGACATTTTCTCTCTCTTTAAGAGTAGCTGTGTAGTTAGTGTGAATTTAGCGGTCCCTGAGCTGTTCTCTGTTATTCCTCCCCAGGAAAATCTCGCTGTTTATTGTTTTTCCCCAGTTTCAGTTCCGGTTCAAATGAAATTCCAGAAATTGTTTCCCTGCCTGTTGTAAACAGTTGAAAAGCTCTGACACCAAATTTCATTCAAAGTTGGATAAAAGTCTCATCTGTTTGGGATGGTTGAAATGTCCTGCTGAATGGTGGGGGAGTGGACGAGATGGCCTCTTAAGATTCCTTCCAGCCGTGTGATTCCATGATTTGTGGCTCAAGGTCAGCCTTTAACCCAGCACCCTCTTGTGAACAAGTCTTGTGACTTTATTCTCTGCTCTGCCACTCTTTTTAAAACACCCTGTTCCCAGGTCACCCCTTTCTACTTCGTAACCTCTCATCTTTTCAGATTGTTCTCTTCCCACCAGTCCTCCAAGCCTGGGCAGATGGAACTTCAACTTCCCCTTCCCTGCCCCCGCCCCCCAATTCTTCTGTCCTACTGCCTTGTGCCCATTAGGCTATGAAAACATTAAATTAGAAAACCACTTTTGCATTTATCAGCCCTCAAGTTTCCCTCCTCTGCGGCCAGATAGGTGTCCAGTCTTTGGATCAGGTTAGCCACGTGACTCCATGGGAATGATAATAATTCTGCCATATAATGGCGCAGCGCGGTTCAGTTTGTAAAGCTCTTTCATGTACATTAGATAAACTGATCTTCACAATGGCTCTGAGAAGCAGGCATCATTACCTCCATTTACCAGATGAAGAAAGGAGGGGCACAGGAAGGCCAAGTGAGTGACAGATCGTAAGTGGGAGGCCCAGACCTACGATCCAGGGCCGCCGATTTCTGGCTATGTGCTCTTGCCTTCTGCTTCTTTGAAGCCACGCCCCACCTTGTGTCGGTTAGCAAGATCTAGACAGAGAGGACATGTACACGTGCAAGAAGCAGAAACTCCTTAATTTGTCTAACAACCTCCAAGTCCCTGATATAGTCATTTCTATGGTTGAAGCTCTGAAATCATCAGCAGAGAAAGAATAAGCACGCCATTTACCAAACCTCAATTAGAAGATTCTTACAAAACCAACTACCGTGCTTTCTGGTGTGGAAACTGAGACACTTGGTGACATGGCTTCAAGTTAGGCACAGCCCGCAAACTTTCTATTAGCTATCTCAAATTTATAAAATGATGCCAGGTGGTCAAAGAAGAATTTAACATGTAAGCAGACAGTGGGACAGCGCCATTTCCATCCCGTTCCATAAACACCTGAAAAGTATTTTTAAGATGCCTGACAGATGACTCCGGTATCGTGAAAAGGCGCTGGCTTCTGAAATAGAAAGTCAAAATTTTTCATAAGTTAATTAGTAAAGTTGTTAAGTGTCAGAGAGGTTCTCAGGACATTCCTTAGCATGTGATTTAAAAACAAAATCTGGAAATGAATCTCAGGCATGATAGAAAACACTCTGAGGAACTTTTTTCAGAGTCTTCCCACAATAAAACCAGCGACAGTCGTAAAACACTGGCCTAGTCCGATGGTTGCTAGAAAAGCCAACGTTGATCTAAAATTTCGAAATAAAAGGAGAGACCATTTGAGAGGCAAATATAAATAAAAGGCCTTTCCAAATGGAATTATGTCCCAGTGTCTGTCACACTTCTTCACATACAAATAGCGTGGCAGAACTTTAGGAAGGGCCATTTCCAAATGGAGCCAGAACGTGTGTGTGTGTGTGTGTGTGTGTGTGTGTGTGTGTGTGTGTGAGAAAGATGGAGTATCTACAATGACGTGTTAACAAGAGCCAATGAATGACTTCTGAGTTACAAAAGGACAATGTGAGTTGGTCTTTAAATAGCAGACCTAGACTCTGTGGAGCTAAACATTATTTCATGAAGTAAAAGGGAATTAGCCGATGCATTCCAAAACACATTTATCATTAAAAAATCTTCTGTCATTTTGCTTAATAGCCTGAAAAATAATTACAATGTCTGGTGGCTTTGGGGAGCATGTGTTTTTAATATCTTAATTACTATGTACAGTTTAATAACACTGCACCAAGAAGAATTCCCAAGTATTTCATATTAAATTTATTGCAAATGAGCTATTTGCTATATTTAGAAAATACAGGACTAAAGGTACGGAAATTGGGCCACGTATTTTAGTCCTTGCTTATGAAATGAAATTACTCAAATGAAACGGAAGATGAGTCGGGAGTGGCGGGCCAAAATGTTATTGGTAGCGGTGTTGGGGTAATCTTGATTTAGCAATGAAGGGAAATACGGTATCTTTTTTCACTGTAGTATTATACTCTCTTGAGTGTTTTGTTTTAGTTAGAAGTATTGGGCGTGTCAGGGGCGCCTGGGCGGCTCGGTTGGTTGAGCGTTTGACTCTTGGTTTCAGCTCAGGTCATGATCTCAGGGTCCTGGGATCGAGCCCTGCAGCGAGCTCTGTGCCCGGCAGGGAGTCTGCTTGTCCCTCTCCCTGCCGCCACTCTTGCTCTCTCTCTCAAATAAATAAATTTTTAAAAAACGGGGGGGAGGGGAACACCCAGGTGGCTCAGTTGGTGAAGTGTCTGACTCCAGCTCAAGTCACGGTCTCGGGGTCCTGGGATCGAGCCCTGCGGCAGGCTCTGTGCCCGGCGGGGAGTCTGCTTGTCCTTCTGTCCCTCCCCCACTCATGCTCTCTTTGTCTCTCTCTCTTAAATAAATGAATACATAAAGTCTTTGAAAAAAATGAAATATTGCACGTGTCACCTGTGGAAAGACAAGCTCTACATATGACAAGAGAATTCTATCTAATTGTAAAGGTGACCAGATTTACAAAGTTAGAGATATATTTCCAAAATAGCTATGAAATCCATGAGGTCTCATATTCTGTTCGTATCTACCTCCTGGCCAAATGCGACACATTTTTTAAAGATTTTACTTATTTATTTGAGAGAGAGCACGTGTGCACACACACCAGTGCGGGGGTGGGGGGCGGGGGGGGGAGGGACAGAGGGAGAGGAAGAAGCAGACTCCCTGCTGAGCAGGGAGCTCTCCTGCTGATCCCTGAGATCATGACCTGAGCCTGAGCCCAAGATAGACACTTAACCAACTGAGCCACTCAGGCTCCCCTGCAACACATTTTTTTAAAAAAATAAATAGGTACAAATGGTTGCTCTCTACCCCCGTAAACCTTCACTATAAGCCATGTATCAGTAAATGTATGTTCAAATACTGTTTGAGAAATTCAGAGGTAACTTTTTACATCTATCTATCTATCTATCTATCTATCTATATGATATAAATTCTGTGTTTCCTATAGCACCTAACATAGTATCATGTATAGAGTAGACATGGAACATACACAACATTTTGGTGATCAGTTTATTCAAAGGACTCAACCTTGGCTGCTCAATTTATTTCTGAATTTAGATTCCATTTAAGGCACTCCTCGCATTCGACATTGAACCAGCTTCTGTGCCAAAGGGCAGGGTTACATAAGTGCAGGGTTATCGTTAGCAGGGGCTTTTAGGTCATAGGTCTCTGGTTTTACCGGTGAATAAATTGAAGGCAAGAGAGAGAAATGACGTGTCCAGAGTCATACTGCCAGAAAACAGCAACGCCAAGCCTGGGAAATGAGCACGTTAGTATTTTGCCATGCCATCGCTCGGCTTCCAAAGGCTCCCGTGTCAGGCGAGACGTGCTTGCAAACACGCAGGCACATTTTCCTCTACGGTGCTCCGGAGCATGGCAGAAGCCCACACTTCAGCAGTTCATCTTTGGAACCAAAAGCAGAACAGCATGAGGCAGGAACTTGCTAATTATTTATCCCTCATTACGGATATTAACCAGTGTTTGGTCAAAATGAGTACACCTTGGGGCCATCACCTCCCTGAGCCCATGGAGCAATGGCCCGCGTGGCACCGTGGGGGATGGGCGCGTCTGCTGGGATCACTGAACCCAGAGCAGGAAGAGGTAGCAGGACCTGTGGCTCACACAGCCTGATATGCCCCCCTCCGCCCACCCCCCACCCCCCACCCCGGGTCTGCCTCCGGCTCCCATCCACGTTCAGGGGCCAGTCATCCTTTCGCTCTAGGGCTCTGGATCTCAGCTCCTCCACCTTCCTGGGCCCCCCTGTAACAGTTTCTCTTAGTGCATCCTCCCTCCTTCCAGAATGGCAAAATTAGCATCCTATTAGTCAGTGGGCTCCGGTGCCAGTTAGCTCAGTTGTTCAGGCAGTGTATTCAGATCGGGCTCCATAGGGAGTAGAGATGTGGGAGACGTGCTTGGTGGGGGGTTGTTCTGAGTCCCCCATTCCTATTTTAACCAGAGCTGCTACAGTTTTAAAATCTGCTTTACATATCCGTCTTGAGTAAGATTTCCCTTACACAGAGGGTTCCGACTGCTAACACAATAAAAATCTCAGGGTGCCCTTGAAGTTGACATTAAAGGTTTAAGCCCATATGAGCCATTTTTTCATTCGAGCATCCATGCAACAGATCTCCTCAATATCTACAGCACACAAGGCTGTCACAAGAATGCCTTCCAGTCCCCGTTAGCCACCTCCTAAAATGAACTGTTGGTTAAAAGGGGGACCAAATGGGCGCGTGTGAATGGCTTGGTGGAGATATTATTCCTATTGGAAGTGATGTTCCTGGTGGAAGGCCCATGTTCTTGCACTAGTGAGCCAATAGACTCTCCTTTGAAGCTGAAGACCAACACATCTCAGTTCTCCTTGCCCGCGCCATTAGGATTCTGACGACATCCAATGGAAATAAAACTAGCTTGTCTATACAGAGCAGACACTTTTGACCCTGGATGGCAGCCCTTTGTTCATTGGCTCAACCAAATGTTTGGCCTCCGTCCTGGGTGTGCCCAGGGTTATTTGAGACCTAACCCTGTGCTGTAAACTTATTTGACACGTGACCAGAGATGTTTCCATGTTCTGTGTGGGCTCCGTGTCAGTACTTAGTAAAATGTAAAATAACAATGATGGAGTCAAGTCTGTATCCCTAACTATGTGCTTGTCTTGGATGGCAGCTGCAGTGATTTTGCATAGCAACTGTTAAGTGGAGTATTTCCAGCATTTCTAATTAATGTCAAAGTGAAAACTACATTATTAATACGCACTGGAAGATATCAGATAGTTTCCTAATAGGGTTAAAGTATGATCTTCTTTGTTTAATTAGTTGATCTGGATATTATTTTCTTCATAGTTCATATTCTGCCAGGACGTCACTTTTCAGAGTAAAATCTGTTCTGTATTATGGGTGAGCAGTTGACAAGACCAAAAAAAAGCTAAGAGAATTGCTATCATGGTCTGCCATAAATAATGAGGCCCAAGTTCACATCAGTTATACCCCAGGGCACTGAAGAGTCTTCTGGTTATTATCATGGTATCACTGTTAGCAAATTTTGAGTCATCACAATAAACAGAAGAAGAGCCAAAAGACTGGAGAGAGACCTGATTTTTTAACCTTACGTTTAATAAGGGGTAGAGGGACATCTGAGCAACTCAGTCTGTTAAGCATCTGACTCTTGATTTCAGCTCAGGTCATGTTCTAGGGTCATGAGATCGAGCCCAGCGTTGGGCTCCACACAGCTGAGCGTGGAGCCTGCTTAAGATTGTCTCTGTCTCTTTCTCTCCTTCTGCCCCTCCTCTGCACTTGCTTGCTCTCTCTCTCTTTTTCTAAAAAAACATAAGGGGTAGATATTGAACTGTGGAAACCACAAATCAGGGAGCCTGGTATCACATCTTAGTAAAATTCTAGATTAGATTCTTGGAGAGCATGAGCTTTTAAGAAGCCACCATGATGATGCCTAGGAGCCACTGTGGGCTCACTCAGAACAAATCAAGACATTTCCCTTTATGAGTGTGTGTATGTGTGTCTGATTTTACTAGATCAGGGGAATGGCACAGACACGGCATACCCACATTTCAGCAAGGTGTTTGCCAGAGATTCCTCTGATCCTTTTTAAGCAGGTGGCAAGTAATGTTGGCTAAGTGATCATATAGTTTAGTCAATGTATAGCTAATTAACCATCATATCTGAAGAATATTTTCTTAACATATCAGTGTCAGCCTGGGGAGAGGAGTTTAGTTGTTTGCTTTGTACTTGACCCTTATCGCCTCAAGTTTTTACCAGTCACTTAACTGAAGACAGAGAAGGCATAATTTTAATATCTAGTGATGGCATGAAGCTACGTAGGGTTAGCTAATACATAGATAACACAATCAGGATCCAAAAGTATCTCAGCGGGCTGGAATGGCAGAGAAAATTAGCAAAGTGAAATTTTACAAGGATAAATGCAAACAAAGTGTTACATGTAGATTCACAAACTTGACTACAAAAGCACAACGGGGGAAACGCAGCTTAGCAGACATCTTTGTTTTTAATTATGATGGAAACAGCAATAAGGAGCAATGAAATCTTCACTGACCCACAAGAATATATCTCTCAAATAGAATGATCACTTAGCAGCTCTTTGGATGTTGTGGCCATTATTGGCAGGGTGAAGGGAAACATATATGTACGTGTGTGTTGGGGTGGGAGAGGGAGGGGCATGGAAGTGAGTGGCTGGGAAAATATTCTCTATTCTGTTTAGAGGTTCAGAAGGACTGTTTTGGGATTATAATGTTCACTGCTCCACCTGAGTTTTTGTTAAACTAGTACTACCTGCTTTAGTTGTTAAGTCTTATTGGTGTGTGATTTAAGGTCGGGGTGAAAAATCTGGGAGCCACAGCACTGTGTAATCTAGTTTGGGGAAAGTAACAAAGATCTTAGAACCAAAGATAGATCTCTGCTCAAATCTCAGGTATGTCACTTTGTGATTGTCTAGATTTAGGCCAAATTATTTAACTTCCTGGCACTCAACTTTCCTAATCTGTGAAATGGGTATACTATGATCTATCTTGAAGGGTTAGTACAAGTGTTAGAGACAGTAACACTCAATATGTTGTAGCTACTCTTTTTCTTCGTATTATGATAGTATGAAGAGTTATCATAAAGGAAAATCTGTAAAGGGAGTGACCTTTTGATTGGCTTCTCCGTGCCTCAGTTTATCAGTTTCTGGAATGGAAAGACTACAGCTTTTCTAGTTTAGATTGTTACTTAAATGATTTAAAATTCTAAATATAATAATCTAAATCCTAAAGATTCTTGGAAAAATATATCTAGCCAACCTTCGACAGATTTTTGAACTATTTAAAGTTTAGTTTGGCTCAAAGTAACTGAATGGAAAATGAAGAGGATAAATTTTTAAAAATTTATACATATATATATATATATATATATATATATATATATATATGGAGTGTGTGTTTAAATCAAGGTCTTCAGATTTTCCCAAGTTTGAACTCTGCCCTAAAGTGGAGGATCTATAAATAGGCAGTCTGCCCTTAGAGATCTTACCACATGATCCAGAAGTCCCATTTTATCTTCAGCCCCACCAGGACCTTTCATGGAAGGATGGTATCAGGTGAAGATACTTCAGAGCTATAAAGTCAGGGCAAGTTAATCTGCATTCCTTTTGCATTTTGCTCTCTGGTTGAAGATGGTGAGAGGTTCCTATATTTAAAACCCGGCTGACATGATATCCTTATTGGCAGATGTCTCACAGGAGGTATTTAGAATGATTCTGAGCGGCATATAACATGTTTGTGAGTGTGTGTGTATTTCACATGCCGACAGAGCACAAAGAATTCACAGGGCTTGGGACTACTGAGCTTTCTTGAGACACCATCACTCTCAGCTGTTGGGGTGATGTCACAGATGCCAGGAACACTGCCTAGGTCCCAATTCCCAAAGCTCTATTTTGCGTTGCAGAGCCTAAGGCGGACAAGACCCAGTCCATGGGCTCTACCATCAAAGAACTTTGGAATTTGTTAGCCACAGGCTGGGACCAGCAACCACTTGTTGTCTGGGCAAAAGGAAAGCTGCCCCCTGCTGCCTGAGGCTTTGTCCCTGCCTGGGATACCATGGAAAATGGGGAAGGAATCCAGACTCATTAATGAGCTAATACAAAAGATGAAGCCAAGCTAGAGGCAGTTCATTAGCTGCATATGGATTCTTGAGGGCAGTTTGAAGGATCTCCAGATCAGGACCCAGTGGCGCTGTAGCCTCTTGTTTGCCAGACCCAAGTAGAGGATAAGAGTATCCCTGTGGGAAGCAATTTCCATATTGCTGATTTCTTTTTTAGGGAATGCCATTCCTTGAGCTATTATGTAGCAAATTGGCTGATCAATAAATACAATCTGATAACCCACGGTACAAATTATTGTTAAAGCTACTGGTTTCATTATGAGATGCTGAGATGGAGCTCAGCTCTGAGCTTCTACTTGGTTGAATGGCATTTGTTCTTGTCTGTTCCTGGAAGTCACTTAAATCATGACTACTACTTCCTTTTTTAAAAGTTTTATTTATTTAAGTAATCTCTACACCCATTGTGGGGCTTGAACTCACGACCCTGAGATCAAGAGTCGCACGCTCCACCGACTGAGCCAGCCAGATGCCCCTAAACCATGACTATTTCTATGATTCCTTTCAAACTGATACTCATCAGGCAAGAAACAAAGTAAAATATAATGCACACACACACACACACGATATATGACTTATATATCATATCTATAAAATCTCACCTTTTATTGAGCAGTTACTTATTGAATGTCTATGTTGCAGATAGTGCTGAGTTTGGTGGGCTCTGTTGATAAAGACATAGACACACTTATAGTCACATATACATATATCATTGCCATTTGCATTCATTTGTTCAATATCGAGCAGCTCTGTGTGCTGAGCACTAGGGGTAGGGGCTGTGGACAATGATCCAGACAACTTAAATCCAATCCTTGCTTTCAAGGAGGAGGATGAAAACATCCGTACATAACTATAATCCAAGGCCTAGCGTAAGTGTCATGAGAGAAATAGAAACCAAGGACTATGCTGGCCCCAAGAAGGGAAGGATTAATTCCTACCAAGGGTATTAGACAAGACTTCAAAAATAGGTAGCCTTTAAGCCAGGCTTTGAAAGACGAGGAGAATTTTGACAGATAGCGGTGGGAAGAAAGGATCTTCCTAGCAGAGGAATGTGGTGTGAGCCATGGCACAAAGACATGAAAGTATATCCGTAAGGAGCCTTAGTCTAGAAGAGTCTGAACTTTACTCTGTTAGCGGTGGAGAGCCAGTGAAGGGATTGGAGGAAGAGAGTGGCATGGTTTGACTGGTGTTCTAGGATGTTAACTCTGCCAGGAACGTGGAGGGAGGTCTGGAGATGAGAAATTGGAGGCAAAGAGTCCATTTAAGCTTGTAGGGTTTGCGGAGCAGAGAAGGAAGGCCCGTTATTAAAATTCATTAACCTTCCTTTCCAATGCCTGGTGGAGCAGGTTAGGGGATGAGAGCTGCTCTAGCCCCGAAGTCCAGCCAATCATCTTTGGGTCATTAATGGGGACATAGGCAGGGCTGTAGCTTGCAGTGGTCTGGGTCTCAGACGAGAAGATAGCATGGCGTGACCTTCTCAAAGCAGACCAGTTACTGTATCCAGGTCCCACAGCAGAAAATCAAAAGAAAAATTCTAGTACCTCCACAGATCTGTCCCTCATTGAACCCTAAGGAGAAGTTCTCACAATGTAGTATTTAGATTCTCCGATGAATGTGTTAACTATTACTTTTTAATCAATTCGTCACACACTTTTTTTAGTCAGGATTCCAATTAAAAGTGGCTCCTTGGCTGTTGAATGTTGAGTGCCATCCATCCGTTCACTGAAGCCTCAAAAATTACCGAAACTGTGAGAAAGACTGAGAGAGATTATAGTGTTTTTCTTCAGCTGCCACTGTGGGTTCTTAGATGTGCTGGGTTTCGTGACAACCTCACAACGAGGAGTGGGGGAACCCGAGGGAAGCAGTGAGTGTTCGCCTTCTCCAACCTTCTTAAAACACATTTTCCCATTTGTTATCAATTCCTGTGTTTTTCTAATTATGGCAGCTACTTACAGTTGGTGCTGTTTCCCTAGAATGGTCTCCAGGAACTTTATAGACTTTCTCTCTAGGACCCTGCTTGTGAATTTTACCCAAGCGTATGCCGACCGTGAGCTGACCTGACCTGTCCCCAGGACCGGTGGGCTGGCACCCGGCCCTGCTCTTTGTCCCCACTGCGCCGGTCCTGTGCCCTTGCTACTCAGAGCAGATGCTAAGAAGGCAATTGAGGGGGGCGCCTGGGTGGCTCAGATGGTTAAGCGTCTGCCTTCGGCTCAGGTCATGATCCCAGGATCCTGGGATCGAGTCCCGCATCGGGCTCCCTGCTCCTTGGGAGCCTGCTTCTCTCTCTCTCTCTCTCTCTCTCTCTCTCTCTCCCTCTGTCTCTCATGAATAAATAAATATTAAAAAAAAAAAAGAAGGCAATTGAGGTGTCTCGTTCAGACAGGGTAGAAGCTTGTTTATAGCACTTCCACCAAGGGTAGCGTCTTGTCTGCCCCACACCTCACCGTCTCTTCTTCTAGAATGGTGCCTGGCACAGAGCAGGCGACCGGTAACTCTTGCATGAATCTGGGAAGGCTTCTGATCCAATTTGTAACTTGGCTGTTTTCCTCCAGCTTAGGAAGACATTCTCCCTCTAACCATGATGCTATGCCTGTGCCGCTATTGTATTTGGGAAGCAGGTAACTCGTTTCCTAGTTTCATAGGTACACAGGTAGAGGGATGTTTTGCTCCAGAATGGATCCTCAGCATCTCAGCAGCACTTGATTTGGATGATGAGATTTGGGACTTTTGAGCTAATGAGATTTTGGAATGAGAGTTGATGCTGTAATGTGCTGAGATTTTGAGGCATGTTGTGATAACATAAATATATTTTGCATGTGGGGTAGAGATGAATTGGG
This sequence comes from Zalophus californianus, assembly GCF_009762305.2. Classification (NCBI taxonomy): domain Eukaryota; kingdom Metazoa; phylum Chordata; class Mammalia; order Carnivora; family Otariidae; genus Zalophus; species Zalophus californianus. The sequence continues at coordinate 17,993,753 of NC_045612.1, forward strand.
GAGAAATTGTACGTGTGTGTGTATACAGCAAAAGCAAGAGAGTTGGGGGGGTTCTTTCCACCATTAAAACAATTACAGAATGTTACATTGGGGTTTTGTCTTCAGAGTATATACAGAATATTTCAAGTCTGCCAAGAGTCATCCAGAATACTTCTTTCTGCCTTGACTTAAAAAAAGATTTTATTTCTTTTTTCCAGCCTTATTGAGATACAGTTGATATATAACATTGTGAAAACTGAAGGTGTACAATGTCTTGATTTGATACACATAAGCATTGCAATATGATACCATCGTAGCATTAGCTGCCACCTCTGTCATATCACATAATCACCATTTCTTTTTTGTGGTAAGAACATTTAAGATCTCCTCTCTTCCTTCACCTTCTTGAGCAATATGGTGGAATGGTACCAGTCTTCCCCATGACGCCCCATTCCGTTATGCAGCAGGTGCTCACCTTGATAGAACCTGGATAAATCCATGACCTCTCTACTTGTTCTTTTTTTTTTTAACCTATTCTTTTTTTTTAGGACTTTATTTATTTATTAGAGAGAGAGAGAGCATGAACAGGGGGAGGGGCAGAGGGAAAGGGAGAAGCGGACTCCCCACTGAGCAGGGAGCCCAACACAGGGCTCGATCCCAAGACCCTGGGATCATGACCTGAGCTGAAGGCAGATGCTTAACCGACTGAGCCACCCAGGTGCCCCTCCCTCTACTTGTTCTGCCTCCCTGGTCTGACCTTCACTTGGTGGCTATGCTGTGGCTCCCATCTAGTGGAATTATTGCTGACAGAGACCCCAGGCCATGGCCTACTCTCCCCTACTATGCCTGTTCTGTCCTGTAAAATATGGTAGTAAGTGAAGATGGAAAACCAATTTTATCTGTCAAAGCTCAGTTTGTTGAAGTTGGAAGAGCTGAGATAAAACAGTAATCTGTGTGCCTATTTTATTTCTAGACTCCAGTCTTCCTGGGTCCTGAAGTCCTGCGGTGACTCATGTCTCCGTGTTAGGTAGCTAGATGCTGGGAAATTTTCCCAGCATATAACCTTGTGGGTTATAAAAGTGAATAAAGTGACCAAAATCTTTAGCACCACCTCCCCTGTTGACACAGATTTCTCATGCTTTCCCCCAGGAAATAGTCTCTCTGAGGAAGGACAGATGAGTCAGTGATCTCATCTACCTTCAGCATATTCCTTTGGACCTACTATGTACCACTTCCTCTGAGCTCTCATCTCTCTGGACATCACTAGCCCTGCCCTCCCTTTCCCGTAGCCAGTCAGCAAGTGCTCATTTTTGTAACATTATTTGTCTGAGATCCTTTGTCACCCCTATGCCACGAACCTAGTGCAGACGTGTCTGACTTCATCAGCCACGCCCCCTTTGGGCATGGAGACTAGAAAAATCAGTGAGACACTTACTGCCCTTGGCTTCTTACGTCTCTCTTCTTAGAGCCCTATGGTCTCCGACAGGACTTATATTTTGCTTTTTGTTGATCCATTGGTGTAACTTCTGTCTCTACCACAAAAATACTTGCTGCCTCCCATTTTAAGTCCCCGCCTTACTTGCCGCCCACGCTCTGAGGGAGAGGCACCTCCTCCCCACAACTCTTCCCCCTTTCTTCCTACCCACCCACTCTCATCTTCCACTTCATTTAGGAATTTTCCCTATACGTGTTTTTTTTTTCCTCTACACCCTTAGTGATTCTGTCTTTAATGGAAAGTAGTAAAAAAAAAAAAAAAAAATGACCTGGAGAAAGACAGTGATCAAGGCCAAGCGGCATTTATCGAGTACTTGCTGAGTGCTAGTTACTCCACTGGATGTTTTGAAGCATCAAATAAAGAGCACTGTGCTGGTTATATGCTCCCTTCTAGATTGAAAGAAAATCCATAATCTATAAATGCTTTTTTTTCAAAGCAAAAACACCAGAAGTTTAGAAAGGAATTCGCAAGTTGTGTTGTAATGCAACTGATCTCTTGCTTCCTGAGAAAGTTGGTTTCTTGCCAAAGCGTTCAATTCAGGCCCACGCAAACTGGGTGTATTTATAGAGGGCCAAACGAGGAAGAGAACATGATAAACTTTCCTCCCCAGTACAGCAGACAATGGCAAACAATCACCAGGTGAATGCCACGTAGCCCAAAAACTGGGGAGCTAAACGCCATCTAGGTATGGGGGGGCCTGACATCTGCTAGGGGGAAGCGCCCCCCACCCCTGGAGGTGGCTGATTCAGGGTCTGGGGACTCCAAAGTGTTATTCTGGAAGATGGCAAGCCCTCAGGCATTTGGGGGACCCTCTCTATCTTGGGGAAATCTAGGAGACTGGACCCACTATAACTGCCGCTGAATTCTTAACATAAAGATGTTAACAAGAAAATGAGAGTCTCTGCATTTAAGTGTTTTAACGTTTATGAGGCCCTTTTATTTACATTGTCACATTTATTTCTTACTACCATCCTGTGAGCTAGCTATCATGAATATTTTCTTTTATAGATGAAGAAACTGACACTCAGATTGTAACAAAAAGGTTGACCTTACTCTAAATTCCGTGATCTCTATTCTCCTCTGTTGAGGGAAGAAGAACCGTTAAGACAGTCTTATTATCTAGGAGGTCACTTGGAGCAGCCTAGAGCTAGCCGCTCCACCTCTAGCAATTTCTTCTGAGGAAAGGGTATGACAGTCCACCAAGATGAATAAGGATATTTCAGCGGTGTTGTTGGCCAGAGCAAAGAATTAAAAGCAACCCAAATTTCCATCGGTAAGTTTATTACGTGAACGATGTCATTTCCATACAGTGGAATAATCGGCAGCCATTTAAAAATATTTTTTTAAGATTTTATTTTTAGGTAAACTCTACACCTAACGTGGGGCTTGAACTCACAACCCCGAGATCAAGAGTCAGACGCTCTACTGAGTGAGCCAGCCAGGTGCTCCTAAAAATATTTCTAAATACTGTTGTGCATGGAAATATATCCATGATAAACTGTTAAGTGAAAAGGCAGCTTATGAGACAGTATTAAAGTACAATCCAATTTTTACCAAAAAGGGGCACACATATATACATATGCCTGAGGGGAAAAGTCTGTAAGAATATGTATCAAAACTTTAGCAATATTACGGTAATTTTCATTTTTTTTTAACCTTTCTGCACTTTGCCCCCATGCTTTAAAAAATTATTTTTAGGGGCACATGGGCGGCTCAGTTGGTTAAGCGTCTGACTGCTGATTTCAGCTCAGGTTGTGATCTCAGGGTGGTGAGATCGACACCCTCGGCCCCCCACCCCCATCCAGGCTCTGCACTCAGTGGGGAGTCTGCTTGAGATTCTCTCCCTCTGCCCCTCCCCCCACTCACACTTGCACACGTGTGCACGCTCTCTCTCAAATAGTCTTTAAAAAATTCCTTTTTAAGTCAGAAAAAGCAATACATCTATTATGATTTAAAACAAACACTTGGAATCGGACGAGGACAAACGTTAAGACTGAAACCACCACCGTGGACCAAGTCTGAGTTCTCACACCTTCCCCATCGCCACCTTTCCTGGCCATCTCAGAAGTAACCGAGGCCAGACAGGAGGCAGCAGGAGAACCATCTGGCCTGGTGGCCTCCTGACCAAGGCAAACGGCCCCGACATTTCTGCCTCAGCGCCCATCCCCTTAGTGCTGTGCGCAGCACCGAGGGCCTTCAGAAAAATGGCCCCAGAGGCATGTGGCCTCATGACCCACTTCACCCAGGACCCCTTGCTGACAGGCCCACTGAGACATGTGTGCACAGTTAGAAGTGGCCCCCAAGCTTCTAAGCTTCCCAGAATAACCTAGTATTAGTCCGTCATTCACAAATTGGCCCAAACATTTTGGAATCTATTTCTACTTTTTGCCTGCCCTACCCCTGAGGGAAATGAATTCCTTAAGTTTAGTGTTTGATATTCAAAGTAGGGCCTCCCTTCATCCAACCTAAAATCATCTCTTTCAAGTTCAAGGGGGTAGCCCCCTAATTCCAGTGTTCTAGGACATAAGTTTGTGGTTACCATAACCATCAATTGCATGCACTTCTCTGATTTTCCCCGTTAGCCTTCATCTTTTCAGACTCAAGAGGCCAGTGATTTCAGTCTGTCATCATATGGCTTTGCCTTGTTCTCCACCCTTCGTTATTTTATTTCCCCTTCTCTGGACAGTTTCCTTTTCCATTTTGTCTTCTCCAGTATGCCATCAGCAGAATGTAATCCCAAATATTCTGGGAATAAGGTACAGTGGCTCTAAAATCAGCACTGCAGCTTAAAATCAACTTCTCTCTCACGTGGGTTGCTAGATGCAAACCTGAGAAGTTCAGCTTTCCATGGCAGGAGCCTCATCACTAAAGAGCTACGGATTCTAGTCTGTTTCATTTTCGCTGAGATGCGTCCGCCGTCCCCACTTTATATTGTCTGCTACACCAGGACCCCACAAAACCCCAAACAGAGTTTGATTTGGAGGCGAAAAACCCTCACATCAACGCAATAAATGGTGCTTCCAAATGTAACCTTCCGGCTCTATGAAATAAGACAGCCCTCATCTCTCGCAGACCAACGGTGAGGCCATCTGACAGTTTTGCCACGCCAGAGACTTTCAGTCATTCCTTTACACACGTGTAAAACCTTCAGACTTTCTGGAGAAAATAACCTTTATTTCAGAAAGTAGCTTTGAAGTTTGAAAATCCAAGCAGACCAGGTATTTCTCAGCACAGAAAGGACTTTTCCTAAACTTCTAGAAAGCTAATAAGGCTTTCAAAGGGCAGTGACAACTTCCTCCGATGGCCACAGTACAGGGAGCTCCAGGGCTGGGGACCAGCTGTTACAACCAGGGCGCTGAGGAGCTCGCCAGACCTTCCACCGTGTTCGCTCCCTTCTCCCTTTCTCTCCATGCCCTTTTTCCTCCTTCCCTCTTTCACTGTCCTCTGGCTTCTTTCTTTCTGTTCCTTACCTTTCTTCCCCCCCCCCATCTCCTCCTCCCCGACATCTTTTTTTTTTTTAACCATTTCGTTCCCCAGACTCACTGTAGCCTAGACCTGGAGTAGTTTGAATTCTTCATTATTTCTATTGAATAGCATTTTCCCTTCCTTGTTCTTCTTTTTTGTTTTTCAAAAGGAGGGGATGTGAAGATTTTATATCTCTTCCACACACACAAACAAAAACCAAGCTAAATCAAATGGCTTCTTATTTGCGTGTAGCCCCAGTGGATTTCTTTTCCCCCTGTGGGTCACTGGCCCTCGATAGGAAAGAGGTCCCCACCCTTGCACCAAGGGGTCTTACCAATTTCATTCTTCTCTGAAAAGGGGATGAATAACAGTATGGACAATTAGTTACTGTGGGCGGGAGAAGGAATTTGACTGGAGGCAATTTTCTTTGGAAAGCGATAGGAAGGCACAAGAGATGGTAGTAGTTCTACTTGTGAAAAATAGAGGGTAGAAAATCACTTGGTGGAAAGTTCAGCTGAGAACAGGAACATCTGGGGCTTATTCATGGTTTTTCAGAAGTTTTTTGAAGCTTTTTTATTAGCTGGGTTGACCTCAGATTGAGGAGGAGATTTTTCAACTGTTAAACAGTTTTTTCTTTGCATTCCTAAAGTCATATTGTGTTCAGCTTGTTAATATCTGCACAGGGGGCCTTGGGCAGAGTCGCCCCGAGCAGCATGCTTTCGGGACATATTTCCCCATAGCTGTTATTTCCCTTTCTTGTTGAGGATTTGCATGTGTCCCTTTCATCCAGGCACACAGCAGATTCCTCCACAAATAATTGCATTTGACATCACAGTTGTTAGAGAAAATTCGGGGTGGGGGGGGAGAGAAATCCCCATTTCCCTCATGCCGAGGCAGCTGGAGGGAGGAAGCAGGTTAGACAGGGAAATGCATAAACATACCTGGAATGTAGCAGCAGGTAATTCTGTCTGTGTTAGTCACGATAATAGCTTGCATGTTGGAATATCAAGGGTGTAGATTCCAAGATGTCTAGAATTCAGAAAGAAAAGAAAACAAAAACAAAAACAAAAACAAAAACACCACACATCAACACCTTGCATCCCATTGACTTACAGGGCCTGACGCTGGAAACATTGGCTAACATGTTTAGTTACTATCCCGGGAGCGTGTGCCAAGGCACTTTCCCACTTTTTTTTTTTTTTCCTAGAAAGGATTTTAGGTCATTTATTTGGAGCTTCTGGTGGGCAAGGCAAGAGCATCTTGTAGGGAGACCCCAAACCCAGCTTCTGATAGGCTGGGGGTGTCATCAGATTGCACTCCGGCGGAAGTTCCTGTTACTGGGACCCTCAAAAGGCAGACTCTCGGAAAAGGAGTGGTTTGTTTGGGGTGTGATGCTGTTGAGAAAAGTAAAAAATAATCTATGCACCACTAACACTATGCCCAGAAATAAGTTCCTATGTTCTGTGGCTAAAACTCTTGGAGGTAAGTCAGTGATGTGGTTTTTCTTTTTCTATTAACTGGCAGGCCTACAAAGGTTCCGTGCAAGTGAAAGAATTTAAACAAATTTCCAAAAATTTGACATTTGAAAATTTGGGGAGTTATTCGGACACAGATGTTCTGCGTTCTGTGTTGGGTTTATGGTCTATGCCAGGCTCCTTGATTAACAGCTAGAAAACACACAGACAGTTCAATAAATCAACACGTAGTTCTTGAGCTTCTATTCTAAATATGTTTGTTGTTTATTTGGCCACTGAGTGCCAGGCTCTAGGCTGGGCCCTGGGAATCTGGAGAGGCCTAAAAATGAATCTGATACAGTTCTACCCTCAAAAAGCTTTTGGCCTCATAGAGGAGAGAGACATAGGCTCAACTAATTTCAATACAGGGCTGAATGTGATTGGGATTTTAAGACAGGTCCAAACAAAGTGTTGTGGGCACACAGATGAAACAATTAGATTTGGCTGAAGGGATTGGGGAAGAATTTGTGGAGGAAATGACATATGAGACGACTCCTGGAGGATAAATAGAATTTCAACAGAAAAGATCAGTCAAGGTGAAGAGAACAGTGTGGGCAAGGCGTGGTGGAGTGAAACTGCAGGGTGTATTTGGAGAATGGGGAGTAGTGAAGGTGTGTGGCGAGAATTGTGGTAGACAATGGGCAGTTATGAAATTGAGTTAGGAGCCCAAGAGAAAAGTCTAGACAACAGAATTTGTCAAAAATTCAGAACAGTATCGTTCCCTTGGAACCAGGTCTCTTGAGAACAATATTAGAACCCAGCCTCTGTTCTTTGGGGGGCCACAATTAAATTAAGAGGCAAGGCATTCATTTATATCTACCCTGGAAGGGGCACCTAGGTAGCTCAGTCAGTTAAGCGTCCGACTCTTGATTTCGGCTCAGGTCATGATCTCAGGGTCATGAGATCGAGCTGTGCAGAAGCCCTGCATCGGGCTCTGCGCTGGGCGTGGAGCCTGCTTAAGAGTCTCTTTCTCCCTCTGCCTCTCCCTCTGCTCCTCCCCCACCTCCGTTCGTGTGCTAGCATTCTCTCTCTCTCTCTCTCTCTCTAATAAAATAAAAAAATAAATATTAAAAAATAAGTATCTCTCTGCTGGGAAACAGAACAACCTATGTATCATATGATACAATATGCATGGGCACCAGCTGAAGAGTAGATGCAAGAAAGCACACGATGTATTATTGGTGATTTATTGTTTTTGAGGTCAACCTGGAGCCTTGGTATGCGCCCCCCCCCATTCAAATGTCACACCCTTCCTAGACAAACACTGCCACAAACCACGAACAGACTTTATTCATCAACGCTAGTGGTTGGGAAGGCAGGGGGCAGAGGAGAGAAGGTTGGCAGGCAAAGGAACAAGCAATTCATTTTTAGGTTGGAGAATGAGAAAATTAACTGATCGTAAATTCCACGTGATTGGTTTTTCTCCTGCTTTGTCATGAATAAAAGACCTGTTCACATTTTGAAAGTAACACCTCAGAGTACAGAATGGAATAAGCAGGCAGGCCAAGTTCTCCCTTTGTTTTCATAAAGGTGTGAGAATAGGAAGTTTGTCTGACCCACATATAGACTCCCTAGGGGACAAAAACCCTTCTCATCATGTATGAACACATAGGTATTTGACACTTCGGGCTGCACTAAAAATGGGTTCAATTAAAAATAATTTAGTAATGACTCATTTTGAGTGCCAGGTGCTTACACATCTTTATTATTTTGCCTCTAAGAATTCCATAGGTTTGGAAGATAATCCTTGGGTGAATTAATGTTGCCCCCAGTAGAGTTCCTTTCTGGACGCCATTATATAAGTCCTCGTGGACGGCCTTGAGGAGAAGCCCTGGGGAGAGTGTGGTTTACAAAGAGTGAACTTCCTTGCTCTCCCTTTGGATCTGGTTGGCTAACGCATCTGCTGCCTTTCAAAGCGTTCTTCCCAGTTCATTTCCATTCCCCTATACCACAAGGACCGGTGCACCTGTCTTGTACTGGAAAGGAAATAAGTGTCAAAGTGAGAACAAAATAAGGACAATTGGCTCATTCCAAGTTTGTGTGGGACTGCAGCACAATTGCTTTTCCCACTGTGGTGGTGGAGGCGGGGGAAGTGGCCACGTGAGGAAGGAGGGTGAAATCGGGCCTTGTGTCCCCATCCACTCCAGCTACGATCCCTTTATTTATTTATTTTTACAATTTTCATTATTGAAGCAGAGCTGACCTACAGTGTTATGTTCACTTCAGGTGTACAACGTGGTGATTTGACAAGTCTGTACGTTACTCAGTGCTCTCACCGTGATAAGTGTAGTTACCCGGCTCTCGTCCCTTTAAATCACCCCAAAGCATGCCAAGTTCTTATTCTGAAGTGGATTTTCCAGAGAGCCTGTCTTCTGAATAGTGAGGGGAGATCTGCTAGCGAGAGCACGCAAGTCACCTCCCCCTCCTCAAAATGGGATCGAGGCAACAGCAGAGTCAGGGCATCACGAACCTCCAGTTTGAATAAGATGTGATGCCAAGGTTGCAATGACTTTCGGGCATTGAGGATCCCGTAGCATTTCTTAAAGGAGTGTTTGCCCTGACCTCCTTGGCCCAAGTTCACATCTGGTAATTGCATCTGTTGACACTGGCTTCCCTTGTCCTCTCAGCTGTGTACAATATTGCCTCTTGCATCCTGTCTCAGACTGTTGGATAGTGTCATTATGTGCTGTTAAACAGCACTTGCATTTCACCCAGCGGGGAATGCGTGTGGAAACCCTTTGGGAAGAGTGGTGCTATAGAAATGTCAGCTCAACAGCAGTTTTTCTTTTGTGAACCAGGAAGTGGAAGTGTAAGAAACAGATCCAAACACTGTTCAGCATAACCATTACTGCAGACGGCAGAGTTGGCAATGACCAGATGCAAGGCCAGATAGGCCAGGGGTCAGCAAGACCCCTTATCGATAGGGAAATGAAAGCAGAACGTTTTTTTGAAAGTCATTTTGGGGGTGCCCTGTGAGTTCCGAGGAACATCTAAGGAATTTTGGAATTTTCCAGAAAGTTGATAGCTTCTATTTGTTGGGGTCTCCGCAGTGTACAAAGTGCTCTTTATGTACACAGACACACTGAATTCCCATAGCCCCGTGAGGTCGGTATGACTATTATTCCAATTTTACAGCACAGGGAACTAGGGGTTAGTGATGTTCGGAGATCTAAAGTCTCACTTCTAGCAAGTGGAGGAAACAAAAGAGATAGGAATCCAGGTCTTCTGACTCCAAATTCTTTACCCTTTGCAGCATACCGTAGCTCAGTGACTGTGTTGGGTATGGTTTGAAGGCCAAAGCATGAATCTGGCATACCTCCTGGGTACATTTTAAACATTGGGTTACTAGAATTTGGGGGCATTCTGGAAAGCGCAGGTTTTTGGGTTTGTTTTTTTTGTTTTTTGTTGTTGTTTTTTTTTTTTTTGGACACCTGAAGGTTAGGACCAAATTTCAGAATGTTAACTGTTTTAAAAAATAGAAACCTTGGGCGCCCGGGTGGCTCAGTTGGTTAAGCGACTGCCTTCGGCTCAGGTCATGATCCTGGAGTCCCGGGATCGAGTCCCACATCAGGCTCCCTGCTCAGTGGGGAGTCTGCTTCTCCCTCTGACCCTCTTCCCTCTCGTGCTGTCTCTCACTCTCTCTCTCTCAAATAAATAAATAAAATCTTAAAAAAAATAAAAATAAAAAGATAAAAAATAGAAACCTTTCTAAAATAGACATGCTCTAAGTTGTCACCGCAGTGTCAAAGATTCTTTTTGGTTCCTTGGGCCTTTTGCTCTGTCCCAGAGGCCGCCAGGCCTCACAGGATAGCTCAAGTAAATACTGTCTTGCTGGGGCATTTTCATTTTCTGGTCACTCCTGTGTTGTTGGCTAAACAACGGTATTTTGCATCCATAAAAGAGTGAGTATATGTTGTAAATGACTAGTTCTGCAAAGAAGTTTACTCTTCTGATGGGATCTGTCTGTTCCGATATAAATTTATTGCCATTAAATATTGGCTGCAGGAGCCGTGAGTGTGGAATTAGGTGTGAGGTATAGAAAAGAGCTCCTGTGTACTATAGAAGAAAGGAGTATACACTGAGCAAAGAAACACATTTCCTAGGGGACAAGGCAAAATAAAGCAAATATGGAGAAAAGTGAGAGACATGGGGATAAAAGGAGAGCTTGCACAAGAGTAGTGGTTTTTAAAAAAGTGTCACCTTGAACCTCATGGAGTTAATGTGTCTCCTGGCTGGCGACATGATTATGGTGGTTGAAAGCTAGGTAGGATGAGGAAGGAGTCTGGCAAGACATTGCTGGCTTTGGGCGCCTGGGTGGCTCAGTCAGTGAAGCGTCTGCCTTTGGCTCAGGTCGTAATCCCAGGGTCCTGGGGTCGAGTCCCACATCGGGCTCCCTGCTCGGTGGGGAGTCTGCCTCTCCCTCTACTCCTCCCCCCTGCTCATGATCTCTCTCTCAAATAAATAAATGAATTATTAAAATTAAAAAAAAAAAGACATCACTAGCTTAAAGATAGCTAGCTTCCTCTTGGGTTTTGACCTCAAGGGCAGGCATTTTCATCCAAGCTTGAGTTCCTCCCTTGTCACATTGACTAACATAATTTCTCCCTTTTTGCAAAGATATTTGTAACCATTTTATTGAGATATAATTCACAAGTCATAAGATTCACCCATTATAAAGGTACCTACCGTCCAAAGAGTTTTAGTCCATTCAGACAGTTGTGCAATCAATACCTCAATCCAACTGGGAACATTTCCATCACCCCAACAAACTCTACCATGCCTGTTTGCAGCCACTTCCCATCCCCAGCCCCAGGCCACCACTCAACTACTTTCTGTCCCTACGGATTTTCCTTTTTCTGAATATTTCATATAGGTGGAACTATACAAGATGTGGTCTTTTGTGTCTGTCTTCTTTCACTTAGCATCATGTTGTTGAGGTCCACCTATGTTGTGGCATGGTGCAGGACATTGTTGCTGTTTATTGCCAAGTAGTATGTCAGTGTCTGGATAGACCACACTTTGTGTATCCATTTACCAGGCGATGGACATCTGGATTGTTTCCAGATTCAGATTCCTGTGAACAATGCTGCTGTGCACATTCACATACAAGTCCTTGTGTAGACCTATGTTTTCATTTCTTTTGGATAGATACCTAGGAGTGTAACAGCTGAGTCATATGATAGATGTACAGTTAACTTTCTGAGAAACTGCTAAACTATTTTCCAAAGTGGTTGTACCATTTTGACATTCATTGGTGCGAGCAATGTTTGAGGGTCCTAGTTTATCCACATCCTATTCAACACCTGGTGTCATTCTTTGAGAATAGACTTTCTAGTGGGTATGTAGTGGTATCTTGCAATTTCCATCTCCCTGGTGAGTCATGAGGGTAAAGCATTTGTTCCTGTGCTTCTCAGTCACTTGTATATTTCTTTGATGAAGTGCCTATTCAAATCTGTTTACATGGATATTTTATAGTGTAAATAATGGGAGGGAAGTAGGAAGAATGTGACTCTGCTAAGAGATGTTCACACTCCTCCCTTCTACACGTTAATTAGCCTTTGTTTCTTTTTGCAATTGTTTTGGGGGTTTTGTTTATTTGCTTTGTTTTGAACAAATAAAGGACTGAAGTGGTCTATAGTAATTCACTGGCCTACACAGAATTTCTGAGGACATGGATAATCTTCTTAGTGGAACAAGAGTTTCTGTGCTCCAGGGCGGAGGTCAAATTACCTGAAACTGCTTTAGGTGGGACGTTACAAAGTGCTATCATGTGTCTCTCATCTCATCAACTCTTCATAGTGGCTCTAGAAGGTAACTTCTTTTAATCATCTGCTTTTCACAGGGCAGACTCTGATTCGGCAAGTGACTTGTACAAGTATAATCAGTTGGTCAATCGGTAGAGCTGAGTTTTGACCCCAGCTTTGGCTTCCAGTCCTCTACTCTTTCCACCATAGCAGGCAGCCACACTTCAAGGTCCACTTTGGTTCCGTGTGTCAGAACTCCAGCAAAGCCCAGACCAGCACCTTCAGGATATCACATGTGGGAATGGCTGCTGGACAAACTTTCCGGAAGCATTTCCTCCATTACCTGATTGAATGGTTTTGTCCATTTACCCTTGGCCCAGATGTCTGGGTCTCTGTATTACAGACAACCTGATTGTAATCTGGAAACAATGAGGACTCAGAACATCTGTTGAGAGAAGGAAATCTAATAGATGAGATGGCATAGTCTGATTGGAGATTATTTTAGGAGCAAATCAGTTTACATAGAAGCAACCAAACAATGTTCAATTGATAAAATGCTGACTTGCAGGATCAAAATATTGTAAAACAATATTGAATGGGGAAATGAGAGTACTAATGTATTTATTACTGGGGAAATTATTTTTTAATTTATTATATTCAGTGGCTCATAAGGTTTTAGGAATGTTTCATTGCAGGGGGTGGTAATAGTTCTGTGTCAGTCAAGGGCATGTTTTTAAGCATTTTGTCTGTTTGGACTCAGAAAACACTGAAAATGCACCTGAATTTCAGTGATGTCCATACAAAGACTCCCAAACTGCCTCACATACTCAGATACAGCGTGCACACACGCACGCGCGCACACACACACACACGCACACACACACACACACACACACTTTCTTTGTTAGGTGATATGCCTTGGTTGGGGTTGGAAAATATGGTTATTATTACTGGGGCCTGCAAGAGAAATATAAAACACAGTCCCTTCCCCTGAAGAGCTTACAAGTAACAAAGCAGTTAATAGTCACACAGAGAGAACAATTAGAAAATAATACAAGGCAGAACCTAAGAAACTGCTAAATTGAGCACAAGAACAATAAGAGTTGGGAGAAGGAAATGATCATGGGAAGCCAAGTGCTGTGGCCAAAGCAAGGCATAGTAGGGGCGCTCTATCTGTTCAGCATCAACTGTATTAAACTTCGAAAATTACGTACTACAGGTTCATTGTAGACATTTAGAAATCACAGATAAACAAAAATAAATTAATCCACTCCTAATCTTACTACCCAGAAATAACCACTGCTTGGACATGTGCTAACTCTATATTGTGTTGCTTTTAAAATAAAAAATGTTAACTGTTCTTTAAAGAAACCAATAAAAACTCCTCTATCCTGAAAAGCAATCATTATCACTCATTTGCCTTGGCAGTATATCCCCAAGTGTGTTCCTCAGAATTTTTATTGGTGTGATTTCTTTTAAAATTTCAATTCAATTAGCCAACATACAGTACGTCATTGGTTTCAGAGTATTGGTGTGATTTTTTTAAAAAAGAATTCCTCCACCAAGTATATGAAATGATGCTCAAAATCACTGATCCTCAGGGAAATGCAAATCAAAACCATAATGAGTTACCACCTATTTGGATGGCTACCATCAAAAAAGAAAAAAAAATCGCAGAAAATAACAAACGTTGGCATGAACATGGAGAAATTGGAACTGTTGTGCGCTATTGGCGGGGTTGTAAAATGGCACAACCACTGCGGAAAACAGGGTGGTGGTTTTTCAAAAACTTAAAAATGGAATTACCATATGATACAGCAATGCCATTTCTGGGTACAGATCCAAAAGAATTGAAAGCAGAATCTCAAAGTGACACTTGCACACCCATGTTCACGGCAGCACTATGTATAATAGCCAAGAGGTGGAAACAACCCAAGTGTTCATCAATGGATGAATGGATAAACAAAATGTGGTATGTACACACAATGGCATATCATTCAGCCTAGAATGAAATCCTGTCACTTGCTACAACATGGCTGAATCTTGCAGACATGATGCTGAGTGAAATAAGCCAGTCACAAAAGGACAAATACTGTGTCATTCTACTTAAGAGAAGTACCTAGAGTTGTCATATTTCATAGAGGAGAAAGTAGAATTGTGGTTGCCAGGGCTGAGGGGAGCAGGAATGCGGAAGTTGTGGTTTAATGGGTACAGAGTTTCAGTTCTGCAAGATGACAATGTTCTGGAGATTGGTTGCAGACCAGTGTGTATGTGCATAACACTACTGACCTATTCATTTAAAAATGGGTAAGTTGAGGGGCGCCTGGGTGGCTCAGTCATTGGGCGTCTGCCTTCAGCTCGGGTCATGATCCCAGGGTCCTGGGATCGAGCCCCGCATCGGGCTTCCTGCTCAGTGGGAAGCCTGCTTCTCCCTCTCCCACTCCCCCTGCTTGTGTTCCCTCTCTCGCTGTGTCTCTCTCTGTCAAATAAATAAATAAAATCTTTAAAAAAAAAACAAAAAAATAAAAATGGGTAAGTTGGTAAATTTTATGTTATGTGTACTTTACCACAGTTTTAAAATTTCTTTCAAAAGCATTCCAGATGCTCAAATAAGGAAGCTGCAGATTAAACAAAATTTGTTTGTTTACAGCAGGACTTCTCAGAACCTTTAATACGCTAATGTGCCTTATGACTCTCCAAGAAGAGATGTAGCGAAGTGTGTTTTCCCAACTTACGTGACCAGGGATCTCTTTTTCCAAAGTTTTATGGAACTGGGGAAGTGTATTAAGGAATACACCTTAGGAAATATTACTATAAAGTCTTGGCGATTTAACATCTTCCCTCTCCAATAGAGATTTCATTTCAAGCAGATACCTGGGGTGATCAGTGTTTATCCGAAAGGAATGTGTTGCTAGAGAAAGAATGGCAAGCCCCGCAAGTGCCTAAGAAGAAAAAGAGTTGGGGGCACAGAGCCACCCAGCACCTCTCAGATCTCTGCTTGCCAACAGCCAACTGTTCTGCCCACTCGCAAGTTCAGCCCCTCATTTTGGCAACCGCGAGAAGGGGCCCTCAAATTTAGAAACTGTTCTTAGGAGGAATGATCTCCAGTATCTGATGATAAAGTTTCATGATTTCATTAAGGCATCCAGTCATTCCAGTACAGATAGCAGGCATTTCCAAGCGGGAACTTGAACGCAGTGCTAGAAACTTTGGATGGACAGAATTCAGGTCAGGGGAAAGATAATTCTCTGGGTTGAATATTTTCATGTGTAATTCAAAACGCGAGGTTGTCAGTAGGTTTAAATGTACTGTAGTTGAGTTGAAGGAGGATGTCATGGTTAAAAGCCAAGAATTTCCTCTAGGAGCAGGTGAAAAAACAGCTGACATTCCCGATTGTTTTTCTAAGTGTTTAAAATGACTTTTCCAGACCTAAAGCCTGTAAGCATTTTATTAACATTTGATTAGCAATTATTCCTTACTGTGTTGAACCTGAAATTAGGATCAGGTTTCCTTACATTGCCATCAAAAAAAAAAGAAAAAAAAAGCCCAAATAACTCAACTTGCACAAAGAATCATTCCAAAATAATTTCCCCTTTTCTTCTCCTTAGCAATCTCAAAAAATCATGGACTGTTGGAGCTGGGAAAGACTTGGAACTCATGCAGTCCAATTCCCTGCTTGCATATGTGGGAAAACCAAGGCCCAGAGAGGAGAAGATAGATTTCCCCCAAGACCCAAAGAGTGGCAGAGCTGAGAACACTTAACTTCTTTAGCGCTCTCTCCGATACACAGATCTGTGGGGGCCCAATATCGCTATGACTCCAGGTCAAATTTTTTATAATTTATTAGACGAATGAATAACAGGGATTTTATTTGAATGCCAGAATGCAATTTCTCTTAGGTAATAATACAATTTGTAGGCTAGGCATGAAACTTAAGATCTGAAATAAATCAGTGTTCACAGCATGTAAGAATGTACAGTCAACTATAATGTGACATTTTGTTTTATGTGTAAACATACAGCAATTAGGTCACGTATATCCACTGGAATTACTTGGTGGCTTTGATTCGTGTGGATGCCCATAGCAGATTTATTCCAATTCTGAAGGGAATTGTTATTGTGAATTATCTGGCTTTATAGGAACTCTGTACCATATGCCCTATTTGTAAGCGATACACAGACCATGTAGCTAAATTAAAAGCAGGAAATAGTTGACTTGATAGGAAAGGTTGGCTAGAATGTAACAGAGGTAAAAATGTATGTTGCTTAAGGGAAAAAAGGCTTTTTGCGATGTTTACTTTCACTTGCTAATTAGCATTTTGGTGTGTTTGTATTTAAGGCTGTGTGTCATTAACCGGCTTTATTTATTTATTTTTTAAAAAGATTTTATTTATTTATTTGACAGAGAGAGAGACACAGCGAGAGAGGGAACACAAGCAGGGGTAGCGGGAGAGGGAGAAGCAGGCTTCCCCGCCGAGCAGGGAGCCCGATGCGGGGCTCGATCCCGATCATGACCCGAGCCGAAGGCAGACGCTTAACGACTGAGCCACCCAGGCGCCCCAATTAACTGGTTTTAAAGCCACCACCAATCAACCAATTAGGGTGACAGTTCTGATGTCAACCGATGCTTTATCTCATAGTTCTCTTCAGGGGTTCTCAGTGCACCAGAAGAGCCAGAACAGGGACATGCTCTTTTCACCAGTCACTCGGGAGGAGCCACCAACTAATGCAGATGTTGAGATAGGTCCAGTCTAGTTACTTTAGGACAGCTCAGCATTCTCTATAGAGCGGCCTCCGAATGGCAAGATTATAAACAGCAATGACAAGAACAAAAATCAGGGTGGCTTTAAAGATTGTTAAAATGCCTAAACCATGAACATGAAAAGTCAAACTGGTTAAGCCCTATTTTCCTTCTGTCCTAGACTCCAGGTTCCTGGAAGGATCGACTAATGTCAAGAAGGTGGGATGGTGCAAAGAGGAAGCCTAGTAGAGGCGGCTCTTTCAGAAAGAGAATTACTGGCTTGGTAACTGCAGTATTTGCAGGAAGCATTGTAGCCCCGGACATTATGTTTCCCCGGGGCCCATGGAGGCAGTCTGCATTTTCCCATAGACTGCCCACAGAAACATTTGTCTTCTTTATATATTCGGGCTGTGTTTGGAATTTGCCTTTTTAATGTTTTTGTAAAAACAAGCTCCAAAATATTACATGTGGTGTCCTAAGATGCCTGTGGACTGGAACAAATACACCTGTGAATGACCTAGCCCCATCTAGAAGTCGGGCCCGTGTTGAATTTGTACTCCTCAGACAGAAATCAGCATCATCCGTTTAAAGGAAAGACTGGAGCTATGTTCCAAATGCATTGGCTAGTAATATTTCTTCTGTAAGATGAAGCTGGAAATATGATGGAAGTTTCAGCAACATAACCACTTCATATGCTGAGTTTCCCACTCAGTATCCAGAGAGTCATTCACACAGCCCCTATTACTATTAAAGGGAGGAGTGAATTTAACTCCCCCAGGAAATCATAACCTTCCAATATATTATTCACGGTTTAGGAATCATTTTGATTTTCTACCTCAAGAATTTAGCCAAATGAGAACTATTTACTGAGCTCTTTTTTTTCCCCCAGTACTTCTTCATGTGCTAAAACTCTACAGGCTCTTGTCATATCAGAGCCAGCTACATTGCTTCTCCTTGCATGACTCACTTTCCCATCATCTGAATGAGTACTGAAAGCAAATCCGTGAGAGTCTTGTGGAAGATTAAGACCACTGAGACTTTGGTGTAGTAAGATATTTGATATGCTGGTATAATAGTTTTCAGGCAAGTTAAGATAGAAATAAAATAAAGGCTCTTCCTTAAGATTAAGATTATCGTAAGAAAATATCTTTTCACAGGAGTGGGCACCAGGTCATGTCTATAAAGAGTAGAATTTTCCAGTGACCTCTTTAATGCCAACAATGGGAAATTTAGTTCTAAATTTGAGGTTGCAAATTCTTCCCAGTTGGCTGGTTCCCTTTTTTTTAAATTTCTTTTTATTGAGATAAAATACACATACCATAAAACTCACCCTATTAACATGTATAATTTAGTGGCTATTAGTATATTGAGCGAGTTGTACAACCGTCACCACTAATTCCAGAACATTTTCATCGCCTCAAAAAGAAATCCACACCCGTTAGCAGCCACTCCCCTTCCCCCGCTCCCACAAGCCCCTCACAACCACTAATCTGCATTGTTTCCGTGGATTTCTCTATTCTGAACATTTTAAATCAATGGCATCATATAATATGTGGTCCTTTGTCACTAGCTTAGCATAATGTTTTCCAGGTCCACGTTGTAGTAGGTATCAGTCCTTCATTCCTTTTTATGGCTGAATAATATTTCACTGTGTGGGTATATACCACATTTTGTTTATCCACTTGTCCACTGATGGGCATTTGGGTTGTTTCTACCTTTCGGCTATCGTAAATAATGTTGCTATGAGTATTGCTGAAAAAGTATCTGAGTCCTTGGTTTCAATTCTTTTTGGTCTATATCTAAGAGTGGAATTGCTGGGTCCTAAGGTAATTTTATATTTATATATATATATATATATTTATTTATATGTATATACATACATATGATGTATGTAATTTTATATGTATATTATATACATAACTTTATTAAGTTATATATAATAATTTAATTTATTGAAGAGCTATGAAACTGTTTCCCCAATGGCTGCACCATTTTACATTTCCGCCAGCAGTGTATGAGGATTCCACTGTTTCCATATCCTAACATTTGTTATTTTCTGTTTATTATTATTATACCATTTTAGTGAGTGGGAAATGATATGTCATTGTGGTTTTGATTTGCATTCCACTGATGACTCATAGTGTTGGGCATATTTTCATTGGCCATTTCTATATATTCTTTGGATAAGTGTTTATTCAGATCTTTTGTGTATTTTTTAAATTGGATTATCTTTTCATTTTGAATTACAAGAGTTCTTTAGATATTCTGGATACAAGACCATTATCAGATATGTGGTTTGCAAAAAATTTTTCCCAGTCTTTCGGTTTTCTTCTTATTTTTTGATACACAAAAGTTTTTCGTTTTGATAAAGTCCAGTTTATCTACTTTTTTTCTACTGTCACTTACACTTTTGCCTCACTCAGGTTCACAAAGATTTACCCCTGTGTTTTCTTCTAAGAGTGTTATAGTTTTTAGCTCTTACATTTTGGCCTTGGGTCCACTTTGAGTTAATTTTTGTATATGGTATGAGGTAGGGATCCAAAATAATTCTTTTGCATTTGGATATCCAGTTTCCCCAGTACCAGTTCTTTTATTTCCTGTTGATCTTCTGTCTAGTTGTTCTATTATTGAAATTGGGGTATGGAAGTCTCCAGTTACTATTTATAAATTGCCTGTTTTTCCTTTCAGTTCTGTCCATTTTGCTTCATGTCTTTTCAAGCTCTTTTGTTAGGTACATATACATTTATAATTGTAAATTATTGGTATATTGACCCTTAAACATTAGGGGAAAATGGCCTTATTTGTCTATAGCAAAAATTTTTGTCTTAAACTATATTTTGTCTGATATTAGTATAGCCACTCTAGCTCTTTTTCAGTTACTGTTTGCATGGTATATTTTTTCCATCTTTTTACTTTCAACCTATTTTTGTCTTTGTGAAATGTAGGTCTTATAGGCAGCATATAATTAGAACTCTGCCCTTAGACTGGAGAATTTAATCCATTTACACTTAATGTCATTACTGATATGATAGGACTTACATCTGTCGTTTTGCTATTTGTTTTCTATACGTTTGTGTCTCTTTTTTCCCTCTATTCCTCCATTACTACCTTCTGTGTTAAATAGGTATTTTCTAGCTCATCATCTAATTCCCTTGTTATTTATTTATTTATTTATTTATTTATTAAGATTTTATTTATTTATTCATGAGAGACAGAGAGAGAGAGAGAGAGAGAGAGAGAAGCAGAGGGAGAAGCAGGCTCCCAAGGAGAATGGAGCCCGATGCGGGACTCGATCCCAGGACCCCGGGATCACGACCCGAGCCGAAGGCAGATGCCTAACCATCTGAGCCACCCAGGCACCCTTGTCATTTATTTTATTATGTTTTTAAAGTAATTTTCTTAATGGTTGCCCTCTGGGTTATAATTAACATCTTAAATTATAGCAATCTACTTTGGATTGATACCAACTTAATTTCATTAGTATATAAAACATCACTACTACATAACTTTGTTTTCTCTCCCCTCTGTGCTGCTACTGTCATACAGTTTACATCTTATATGTTATAAGTGCATCCACACATATTTATAATTATTGCTTTAGGCAATTGTCCTTTAAAACCAATAGGAGAAAGTATTTGCTGAACAAAACACAATAATATCATTTATGGAGTTACCTTTACAGATGTTCTCCATTTTTCCTGTGCCTTTCGGTTATTGTCTAGTGTCGTTTCGTTTCAGCCTAAGGGACTCCCTTTAGCATTTCTTGAAGGGCATGTGTAATAGTGAAAGCTCCCTCAGCTTTTGTTTATCTGGGAATGTCTTACATTCTCCTTCATTTTTGGAAGGACACTTTTGTCAGATATAGAATTCTTCATTGACAGTTTTTTTTTTTCTTTCAGTGTTTTGAGTGTGTTATCCCACTGCCTTCTCAGGTTCTTGGTTTCTGTTGAGAAATTGGCTATTAATCTTCTTGAGTATCACTTGTACATGATGAGTTACATTTCTCACTGCTTTCATGGTTCTCTCATTGTGTTTGACTTTCAACGCAGTGGTGTGAGAAATAATAGGCTTGGATAATTATTTAATCTAGAGCTAGAAAGTGAAATTTCACAAAGCAGTACAATGAAAGAGTATGCTTCTCTAAAAGCAAGGTAATGTTTCTAAGTGTACAGGTTTGGCCTGTATAAAGGAGAGATTGTCTTAATGACAAAAGTGAAGGAACTATTTTCCCAGTTATGTTGATGGAAAATAGATCTCATTTCTGGCTGGTATACCTAGAATCAGAAACAAGTCAAGCTGGGGTAGGATAGAGCAGGACATGTTTTGGAAAGGAGAACTGGTTAGCATTAAGAGCAGCCCCCTGCAAACCTCTGTGGTCCTCCAGCTTTTATATTACTTATTCAGACAGTTGTGTATTTGATTTCCATTAGTAAAGGTATCTGCATAAGCATAAGTACCTAAGTGTGTGAATTTGGTGGGCACTTAGTCCCTGGTATTGTGGGTGGTGCATTTATAGCAGAAGGTCTCTGCACTGTCAACTCACAGATGGTAATGCTGGAATTTAGTTCAAGCTTGTGGAATCATTACATACAACTTTACCAATGGTTACACTGTATATGTTCCTGACTCTTTCTGGAAACATGAAAACACAAGATGTCCACCATCTGAAATGTCAGGGTAGTCCTTAAATATGGTTGCTATTTAAAGATGTATAAATTACAACCAGCCCACCAAATTTAATCTTTGGGACAGCAACATATTTGAAGTTTTGATTTAGTTGAAAGCCACCATGATTTAGGAATCCACCATTCAGTTTAACCAAATTGATCAAATGTCTAAATGTGTATAAGAGAGTAGGAAACAAAATGGAATTATGTTTAATTGAATGCAAATGCAAGGATTTCAGTATGACTATGTTTCTCTGAGATGTTTCAACTGGAATTACTTGGGAATAGACAGGAAGAGATGAATGGGAGAAAAGGAAGTACCTATATTTTGGTGGGTTGACTTATCCACTTAAGAGTAGTTGAGATTGGGGTGCCTGGGTGGCTCAGTCATTTAAGCATCTGACTCTTGATTTTGGCTCAGGTCATGATCTCAGGGTCATGAGATCGAGCCCCACATCAGGTTCCCCACTGGGCATGGGGCCTGCTTAAGATTCTCAACCTCTGTCCCTCTGCCCCTTCCCACACCCCTGCTCACACACACATGCTCTCTCTAAAATTAATTAATTAAAGGAGTGGGTGAGATGAGGACTTTGGAAGGTATTATTCCCCTACTTTCCCACACCTTCCAGAGAGGAACTCATTATGAACTATATATTTCTTGAGGACAAGCTCCATGTTCTTTCACTACCACTCACTCATGCCAACCAGCCTAGCAGTTGGCTGCCGCATGCTCCCAGGAGTCATGTTGTCCTCTTCCTAGCCTATGATTTGACCAGGTTTGGCTAAGGACCCAGGAAGAAGAACCTCATTGTCCACCTTCTGGACCTAAAGGCTTTTTGCAACTCTCAAGTCCCTTTGCCTCTTTCTTATCTTACTTGCCCTCAGCTGATTCTCCTATGATATGCCCAAGGATCTGGCAGAAAGCTAGTGTTACTTGCAGCACTGATAATGGTTGAAAAGTTCTACCAACTATTGCCTTTGTGGGCTTGCCGTGCTCATTTGTAAAATGGGGCCATTGGAGCATATCATCTCTCAGGCCCTTTCTAACTCACTTACCATTCCAAGTCTATGACTTAAATCCCTTAGTAACATGTTGAATATAATGCTGAGCACTTCTGGGTCCTCAAGACATCTAATACCTCCATTTCTCATACTGGACACCATTCTGTGGGAGGTGAGTTCTCTGCTTCCCAACCATCTCCTTCCTTGTTGTATCTAGCTAGGGCATACAAGTTGATTTCTTCAAAGATGAAAATTACCATGGCTGTATCCACAAGTATGTTGATGCAACATGACGTTCAGGATATATGCATATTACCTGGTATGTCAAAAGAGGTTAAACATTGTGGAGGAGAGAAACAATTAACAAAATGTTAACTGTGACTAAAAGGAATCCCAGAGGATGGTGGAGAAGCCCATGTTAGAACAGGTCAAGACATTCTTACCTACTAAGCTCAGTGAAGAGAAACAAAGAAAGGTGGGACCATAAATACGTGTTGGCTACAGTCTGTTATAAGCTGTCCATTTTCTCTCCCACACTCATATTCTCCTATTTCTGCAACTCCATCACTACTATCATCACCCCATAGCTTTATGGGATAGGGAAGGAGTCCAGGTAAGACAGCCAGCCAAGCACTTCAGTTCCAGGAGCAAGCAAAAGGTATGTACCCCATCCACCAAAGAGAACCAACAGTGAAAATAATTCACCATAATCTTTACCGACATATACCTCGCCAAAATAGCATAGGATCAAGCCCTGCCCAGCCCTGAGCACAAATTAGCTGGACTTGGTTCCATGATGCTCTTTCCAGACCTTGTGGTTAAATTCTAGTAAGCTTCTTAGGAAAAACAAGGGGCCTGTCTGAGGAATGGATTCCTAGACAGAGCCAATAGGAGAAATGCTTGGTGGGGTTTGGAATTCAAGGATAAGAAGCAATGATGAGAGAGACCCAGATGGGAATGGAAGTGATTGTATCTTCACTAGACTCCAACTCTGTGCTTTTTTCAGAGACGTGAAATTAAGATATGCTACCAAATGGCAAGTGTACAGATATACTGAATTAGTGAGTGCTTTCCTTAGGAGATAAAGGGTGAGTTTGAAGGACAGTTTAGCCAAATGCTAAGTAGAAGTTATTTTGTAAGCACACAAAATCAACCCAGCAGAAAATTCTGCAACTAGAATTTCTGAATGTAGAATTGCCTTAGCTCACATTGGAAGAATGATCTCCAACTACTGATGTTGGGATCACTACTACCAATGATGATTAATGTAAAATGACTATGATTTTTGTTAAAAGACCCCATCTCACCAAATAAGGGATTCCGACAAGGTAGTGAATATATTCCAAGTGTTAATGGCCAAGTTTGAGTTAACTACAACATTCAGTGATTTCCTTTAAAACTGTATCCTAGGGGTGCCTGGGTGTCTCAGTCGGTTGGGCTTTGGACTCTTTGATATTGACTCAAGTTGTGGTCTCAGCATTGTGAGATGGAGGCCCATGTCGGGCCCTGTGCTGGGAGTGGACCCTGCTTTAAGATTCTCTCTCCCTGGGGCGCCTGGGTGGCTCAGATGGTTAAGCATCTGCCTTCGGCTCAGGTCATGATCCCAGGGTCCTGGGATCGAGTCCCGCATCGGGCTCCCTGCTCCTTGGGAGCCTGCTTCTCCCTCTGCTTCTCTCCCTCTCTCTCCCTCTGTCTCTCATGAATAAATAAATTTAAAAAAAATCTTTAAAAAAAAAAAAAAGATTCTCTCTCCCTCTCTCTGCTCCTCCCCCTGCTCACGCATGTTCTCTCCCCCTCTCTCTTTCACTAATAATAATAATAAATAAACAAACAAACAAACCATATCCTAAACAATTACCAAAAGGCAGGGCTCATATTCTTTTGCTATTGCCATTTCACATTCCTTCGTCCACTGTTTGACCACTCCATTCAAACCACTCTCGGTATAGAAAGGCAAACTACACCATGATAAGGAAGTACTTAATCATTTGGTGGCTGCAGGGTGTAACTAGGGTTGTCAATGGCCCTCATAAAATTCCAATGCTCTACTCGTCTTCTGTGACCAGAGTGTTACAAAACGCATACATGGTGGATCCAGAAAGAGCCAATTGTTCTAGCATCTTTAATGCTGTGTTTACCCAATGAAGCACTGTTTTAGAACACATCCCAACTTTTCATATTTGAAAGAATTACCCAAGCATTTCTTTTTTTTTAAGATTTTATTTATTTATTTATTTATTTGAGAGAGAGGGAGAGACAGAGACAGAGCATGAGCAGGGAGGAGGAGGCAGAGGGAGAAGCAGACCCTGAGATCATGACCTGAGCCGAAGGGAGACACTTAATGGACTGAGCCCCCCAGGCGCCCCCCAAGCATTTCTTAAGCTCATCTTCACTCAAGGAGCAAGGCTAAAAAGTATAGAAGATCACCATTCTTTTGCTTCTTCTATTTCAACCTTTCAAAGTATGTGATTAAATATGAATATTATAATAATTTTATTCATGTTTTCTGTGGAAGCCCATTTCCCTCTTAAGATTCTGTAGCCTAAAACTTGGAAAAGGAAAGGTTTGAAACTCTCTGACCTCCAAGGAAATAATAACTAGAAACTGAGAATCTAGTTTTTCATCAAGTCCCAGCTAATTTATTTATACCAGATGTACCAATTCATTTATTATACTTCAGATAATATAATTTTGCTGTAATTATCTGTAACCTATTTCAAAGTTCATATTTTTCAAATAGTATACCAGAGTAGGACAACTGTTTTCACTGAAAACCTATTTTTTAAATCCTAATCTAGACCTAGTCTTTAAAGGAAGAAACCTTTGACAGGAAAACTAGAGGTATCTCAGTGATCCTCGGTGGGCCAGAGGCCTTCCAGCAGAATAGTGAACCATCGTTCTCCAGTCATTGAGGTTGATCCTTCAAGCCCCGTGCTTGATGACATGGCTAACTGTGGTTCATACACAGAGGTTATTTTTAGAGGCAAGAATTTTCATTTCCCAAAAGTATAACCACAAGATGTCTATTTGGACTGAATCAGGTTTATACACTAGGACAATAGTAAAAGCTCAGACCATGCCTGTGTAGCCTCAGTTCCCTGAGGAAATATGTAATATCTTAGTACACCCTCACCCTGGGACCCTTGCCCTCTGGCTGGCTGTGGCAATTCCTTTGGAAACCAAGCGGTGCTGGGGGAGTTCACAGATGTCTTCCAAGTAAGTTTTCCTTACAGAAACAGTTCTATTTTGTCCTTGTGGCTTTTCACGGTGATTTAAAACTGACATAGGGACAAGTCACTAATCTTCAACAGTGGTGGTAGCCCAAGTCAGATGTTTTCAGAGAGAAATTGGACCCGGTGGCCTACAGGGACACTGCTGTCACCACACCTGGCAGCTCAGCCTGAGCTGCCCCTTCTCCAGTCTAGGCCCACCTTGACTCCAACCTTATCACTGGCACCCTACTTCGTGGGACTTTTGGCCCCTTAAAGTGAGATTTAGTCTGCTAAGGCTAATGGAAGGAAGGCATTACAGAGCCCAGAATTAACACATACAGACTGACTAATCTAGCAAACAGAAGATTCACTGAGGATTGGAAGAGGCTCGCTGGGTGGCCTTGGGAACCCCATCCAGCCACTTAGTGCTTTGGTTGGCCACATCCCTTTGGGTTAGCTGGTTCATTTGCTTTAAAAGATCAATTTTCTGCCTTCCTCTTTGACTTCACCCCACTTTTTTTTAAGTACGCTCCACACCCAACGTGGGGCTCAAACTCATGACCCTGAGGTCAACAGTCACCTGCTCCACGCCTGAGCCAACCAGGTGCCCCCAACTTCACCTCACTTTATCAGAGGAGGAGGCTCCCTCAACTGGGGCAGAATGTGGGACCTGCCTCTCAGGGTTGCCCTAATAAAGTGAAGGCTGGTAGTCAGTCACTTAGTCTCTCTGTACATCTGTCTAGCCTCAGTGTCTCCAAGGGCTCCCTGGCAGGAATCAGCTATTTCCAGACCTGAGCAATAGCAATGGCAGATCAGATCAGGGTTGCAGAGATGGAGATTGGGAGAAATCGTAAGCGGGTGAATCAATTGCTTATTTATTTTTGCTAACCCATTGGTTTATTCATTCTTTCAGTTAGCAAGCATTTCCTGAGTACCTACCATGCCTCAGGCACTGTTTGGGTCCCAGGACCATGGCCCTTCCCAGTTAATGATGGAGTACAGAAGCTCTCATCGCCGACCCCGCTCCAAATCCTACCAACCTTACAGTAGCTACCCTTAAACAGTTGTCATGCTAAAAATGGGTACATTGTCTCACATCTCTCTCTCTCTAACAATTCCCTGATTCGTAAAATGAAGCTAATAATACTTGCCCTGCTGTCTCCTGGAGGTCCTGGATGGATCAACTGAAAAATCAGATATGGAAGTACTTTTAATTATAAAAATAATCCAATGCTGATCGTAATGACACATTAAGATTTTTTTGAGGGCCTACAGCGTTCCACAGAACGAGCCCTACCCAGGCTGTAACTGAATGTCAGCTAACACCAACAATTCAGAATTTGTCCCCTTCAGAGATTCAGATTTTAGAAATATACAAGTTTTAATATATACCATTTTGTGAACACTTACTATGTGCCAGATACTAAGCTCAGTGCTTTACGTGGATTACCTCATTTAATCCCCACAGCAATGCACTATGGGAGGTGGGTACAGGTATCATTATACCCACTTTATAGATGAGAAACATAAGGCTCTGAAGAGTTAAAGAACAACTTGTCTATAGCAACAAAGCAGTAAATGATAGAGTCTGGACTTGAATACAAGTCTTCTGACTCTCAAGTATGAGCTTTTAACCACCGCACTGGACTTCCTCTTGGAAAAAAAATAAAACTCTGTACAGGTCTAAGCTAGTGGTAATATTCTTATAAATTTTTTATTTTCAAGCAGTGGACAGCTTCCTAAAACTGCAGAGAACCATTTCTACCACAGAGAGGGAGCCCCACCGAAATAATTTTGTTTTTTGGTGTCTTTTTTTTTTTTTAAGATTTTATTTATTTATTTGAGAGAGAGAGAGCAAGTGCATGGGCAGGGGGGAGGGGCAGAGGGAGAGGGAGAAGCAGGCTTCCCGCTGAGCGGGGAGCCCGATGCGGGGCTCAATCCCAGGACCCTGAGATCATGACCAGAACGGAAGGCAGACACTTCACTGACTGAGCCACCCAGGCGCCCCTCCACTGAAATAGTTTTCATTGTAGCCCCAGTTTGCTGCTTTCACCTCCTGGTTTGTTTTACCAGCTAGACATTTATTTCATTGGGAGGACTTATTTGCACAAGTTTCAGTGCTCCGTTAACAAACACAAAGTAAAAATCGGGGGAGCTGGAAGTGCTAGAGAAAGCGTGTGCTATGAATAAGAGGCGGACATGGAAGCAAAGCCCAGACAAGAGCGCCTCTGGGTGTGGGTGGCCTTCTTACTGATTCCATATGGAAGCCCAGCCTCTAGCGGGTCCGTTCGCTCTCCATCGCTAACGTCTCTGCGTGCATCCTTAGTGCACAGACCCTTATCTTACTGGGAGCATCCAGATGGATTTCCTCAGGGAGCTCTGGTGGCGCAATTGGTTAGCGTGCGGCGCTCATATAGAAGTTTCCGCAGACTCTTAAAAAAAATTCCACCCAGCCTTCTTTCTGGTACCTCCAAGTCTGCCCACAGAGTGTTAACTTGTTTTGCCTTATAGGGCATCTGTAATAAGCTTTTTGTGTCTGCTTCTGGGTCTGCTACCACTGCTTCTCCTCTCCTTCCTCTTCAAGATCATCGTTATCCTCAGCAGCAGAGTTAACATGTTCGAGAACTTACTATCTTGCCAAGCAACGTGCAAAACACCTTCCACACCATCATCTCTTTCTTTGTTCACTCATCCATTTAATGAATGTTTATTGAGCGTTTACTTTGTACCAAACACTGTGCTATATACACACTGGTAATCAAAACAGACCGTTATCCCTTCTGTTAGTCTAGTGGAGGTGCAACGGGGGAATTTATCATTACAAACCATGGAAAGTTCTGTGACAGAAGGCCACACGGGACTCTGAAAGGTGAGTGAATAGCATTATCCTCCGTTTTACAGGTAAAGAAACTGAAGCTCAGAGAGATTAAATAACTTGCCCAAAGTAACACAGCTCGTAAGTAGGCCGAGTGGAGGGAGATTCAAATCCATGCTGGTCAGATTCCAAAGCTCACACTCTTAACTGCGAGGCTTTATTGCCTGTCCAATGTGTGAAGTGCACATATAGCCATTAATTCTAGCCCTATGCATTGGGATTCTGGCTTCATCTCAAATGTGTGGACTTGCAATTGTTTCCAATTAGTTGTGGCTGTGGTTTGGTGCATTTGTTCAAAGAAAGCGTGCACGCAAAACAGAGGTCACGTGCCCTAAGTCTTGTGGATGTGCACGACATATAAATAATAAGGCATTCCAGAAAAGCTTTTGTTTCCCATTAGCTTATGCTACTCAAATGCAAACAGTAAAGCATGTGTTTACATTGCTGTGGACATGGAAATCTGGGCCCCCCAAAGCATTCCTTGCAGGTTGTATAAAGCCGAGCATCCAAACAGTTCAAAATCAGTTTTGTAAGCCCAGCTTAATCGCTTTAAAATGTAACCTGGATTCCAGATACTGAAAAACTGCCCAGAGAGAGGTATGTGAGTGGCCCAAGGAGACAAGACCAGCTAAAGCCTCCAACTATGTACCAAACCTCATATTTGCAGGTCTCTATTTTGCTTCCGATCCTTTATTTTTAAAAAGCTAAAGAGCTTAAAGTCAAGAAAACACGTAGCCATGTAACAGCAGTAATGGAATTTTTCATTCTATTCTAACCAGCTGTCTGAAGCTTTTCAAAACAAACCTGTTTGTGATGAGATGGTTTGGTTATTTAAGGCACAGTGGATGGCAAGGCTGGGAAAAACAAGTGAGAAGCATCCAATGCCATTATCTCTCCCTCCCTGGGTCTCCCACCCAATAATAAAAGGCTTGCCCATCAAGCTGTAGTTCACAGCCAGCATCCGAGAATGTGGGATTGAACGGGAAATCATCTCAGGTAAAAGCAGTTCGCATGGCAAAAATGTGAAATCAAAGCCCCATTAGTTGATGTCTTTACTTAACACAGCATTTTTTTTTTTTTTTTTTTTTTTTTTTTGAAGAGCTCTGGGCTTGGAAGCAGAAGCCCTTATTTTTAATGAGGCCTCCATCACTTACTCAGCGACTTGGTCGAGTCATGTGGCCTCTCGGAGCCTTAGAGTCCTCCCTTGCTAGGGGTGGGGGTGTGGGTAGAGAGGGATGGCAGTCTTCCTCATTACACAAATTGGTGGTGAGGAGTTGAGGATTCTGTGAGAGAACATATGTTAAGCCCTATAACACAGTGTGTGGCTGATAAGGTTCATATCTTTGCAATCAAGATAATTTCAAGAGGCATGTTATTTATACCATATAGACAGATCAAGAGTTGCTGCTCTTGCTGGTCTAATTTCAGCATATTTGATCCCCCCAAAGAACAACAAGTATGTTCTTTGATCCTAGTTCTCCTGCCAACCAGGCACAAAAAGAGCTTTGGCCAAATCACATCGTCCCGTGCCACGGTTTTCTTTTGTTATCCTGGCTATGGTTTTAAGAACATGAAATTGCTGTATTCTAGCTATTTTTTTTTCTCTTACACTGCGGTTCTAATTTTCTTAAGTAATTTTTCCAGGCTTCTTGGTTCCTTTTATCACACAGCCCTGGGTACCTGTTCCAAAGCTAACTATAAATATTTCACTTTCTAATCAAACAAAGTCACTCACCTTTACACAAGGGTATTTTCATTAACTAAAAGACAAAAAGGTCATGATGTCCATACTTAAGTGAAAAGGAAATCATCAGACTGAATATACTTTTTGAAAAAAAAAAATGGTTTGAAGAGCACGTATTAAGGAATTCAAACACACATGAGGCTGAGGTGACTCTTTACCAAACATGGTTTCAGAGGGTTTCTGGGAAGTGCAGTGACACTGGAGCAGCCTTTCTTAAAGAGGGAACTGTGCTTCACTCTTGGCAAGATGGCGGGAGACGGATCTAGTTAAAAATGCAGATCTGTAGAGGGGAGGGGGGTGGGGGGATGGGTTAGCCTGGTGATGGGTATTAAAGAGGGCACGCTCTGCATGGAGCACTGGGTGGTATATGCAAACAATGAATCGTGGAACACTACATCAAAAACTAGTGATGTAATGTATGGTGATTAACGTAACATAATGAAATAAAATTTTAAAAAAAATGCAGATCTGTGCTCTACCTCAGGCCCTGCTAAATCAGCAGCTCCCTAGATGTGGCCTGGGAGCCTGAGTTTTTAACAAGCATCCTAGGTAATTCTTATGGACACTGAAGACTCCCTCCCGTGGTATGTAAAAATGTACATATCCTTTCCCTTATGTTTTTTTTTTTTAAGTAATCTCTACTCCCAACTTGGGTCATAAACTCATGACCCCGAGAGCAAGAGTAGCACACTCTACTGACTGAGCCAGCCAGGTGCCCCTAAAAAATGTATATACCCTTTGACCCAAGAATCCTACTAATGGGAAACTAAGGAAATAATCCAAAATATGGAAAGAGTTAGGTGAATGCTCCTGATGTTTCATCTTTATTTATAAGAACAAAAGAACTAGAAGTGATGTCAATATTCAGTATTAGAGCATGGTTAAGTGAATTTCAGTAGATTTCTTAAAGGCACCATGGAGGTGTTTTATCATATTTAAAGAATAACAACAATTCTCTGAGGCAGGCATTATTTTCCTCATTTCACAGATGAGGACACTGAGGTTTAAGAGAGAATAAGCAACAAAGTTAATAAGTGGGGGAAATGCTAATAAGGGAGGAATCAGAATTCTAACCCCAAGTCAGTCTGATTCTCAAGGTCAAATACACCAATGTAAAAATATAGGCATTACAAAGAAGCTTACCTTTGAAAACACAAATGTTTATTAGAGTTTGGGAATTGGGGATTTTTTTTTTTTTATTTCTCTTTCCTGTCACCTTTCTCTATTATACTGATACTTACATGATTCAAGTATTATATTATAAAATAAAAATCGATCGTATATTTAAGCAACTGTGATAGTCTCATGCAGCTCAACCAGAGTTGCAGGGAGGCTAGGAGCTGTCGAAAAAGCTGGCTGTGAAAAAAGCTTGTACGCTTCCTGCTAAGGTCTGCCAGGCAATGCATGGCAGAAATGTCAGGCTTATAGAATGATGATGGGGGAAGTGGAGTGAGATAATCAGACCTGTGTTTCAATTATTCTGAGCCTCGGCTTTTAAAAAACTCACAGAATAGTGTCCTTTGAAAATGGTAAACAGTTAATCAAAAGCATTAGGCACTGAAAGTTAGCTGATTTGTGTGCAAGGCCCTCATAACTTTCTTTTTTATAAAGTGAGCGTGCAATCTAGAAGACATTGTAAAGAGTGAAAGAGGGAACAAAAAGGTCAATATTGTGAATTGTAATTAGCTGATTTGATTTCTGTGCCAAATTCTAGGCTGTACTAAATCCACAGTTCTCGCTGGCAATTCCTCATCCCTGACACATTACCCTTCTTTCAACACTCTGGAGCTTCAGACTCTTCTTTAGGACTTTTGCCTTAACAATAGTTTTCTAGGTTTGGATTTGTTTTGTCAGTGTGTGCGGGTTAGGCTCATCAGCAGATGGCTGTGTATAATGGTTTCAACATAAACTATAATCCTTCAATGTTGAGGACGTCTCCAAAATGGGGGCCATTTAAGACTAAAGTAGTAATCTCACTGACAACGTTTTAAAGGTTGTTTGTTTGTTTTTTTTATTAATTGTACTTTAAAAAATTGAACTACGAGAGAATACTGGGGACATCATACACGAGGCTGGAAAATGGCCTCTCAAAGATTAGCTATCGATCTTAGGCAGGATAGTACAAAAGCATTTAGCTATTCATTCACAAGTTCTTCTATCATTAATCTGTGCTTTGGCTTTCTCATTTTCATGACGTTGTGGCAGTAGCTTTGAAAGAATTAAAGATACCATGCCCCTTTATTTTGCTACCATTCGATAGCACATTTATTGAGTGCCTACTGTGTGCCAGGCACTACCTTAAATGCATTGAGGTTGAAAGATGAAGAAGATTCGGCCCCTGGGCATCTCACAGGCTAGTGGTAGAGCGAAGTCACGTGTATACTAAATAATGCCAGGTCGCGTACATAAAGTGCTATTTAGGAGGTACAGACAAAGGAAAAAGTGGTGGAAGAAAGAAAATGAGGACCGTAATGACCATCTGTGGTAGCCAGGAAGGCTTTATTAAGGAAGTAGCATTTGAAATTGGATTGAAAGGATGGTGTGCTTTCAACACAGAGCAATGAGAACAGCCCATATTAGGTGCTCAATTGATGTTTGCCGATGGGACTAGTCACAGGCGCAGATATGATATGTGCTTGAGAAATAGCAAGTTCTCTACATCTAACCGCAAGTTCCCCTTAAGTGAACAGTTCTTACTCAGTAATCTCACAACATACATGAAGGATGTATTTTTGAAAATTAACCTAGAAATGCTTATGTCAAAAGCAATTTTCTCACATAAAATAACGGTAAATGGTAGTTGGTCAAACTAAAGTGGTACTATAGTCTAGATGAGCAGTGTTCAAACAATGGTTTGTGGACCCAGGTAATCCATGAAGCCTAGGGAGCCACAAGGTCAGAATTACTTGCACAACAGTACCGAGGCGTTATTTTGCCTTTTTCACTGGGTTGATGTTTGCACCAATGATGAGTACAACTGTCAGCAGCACAGTATAAATCAAAGCAGTGACACCAAACTGTACCAGTAGTCACCATATTCGTCACCAGCACACAGTTGCCGGAAAATAAAAAGCGGTTTCACTTAAGAATATCATGGCTGGCCATTAAAAAAAAAAAAAAAATTATCATGGCTGGGGCACCTGGCTGGCTTAGGCAGTGGAGCATGCAACTCTTGATCTTGAGGTCATGAATTTGAGCCCCACGTTGGGCATAGCAATTACTTCAAAAAAAAAAAAAGAGTTATGGTCAAAGCAGTAAAAATGATTAGTTTATTAAACTATAACTCCTGAGTGTCTATTAAAAAAATATTCTGTGTGTATGGGTGGTGAAGTCAGGTAAGTGTCTGATTCTTGGTGTCAGCTCAGGTTGTGATCTCAGGGTGCTGGGATCAAGTCCCGCATCGGGCTCCATGCTGGGTGGGGAGTCTTCTTGAGATTCTCTCTCCCTCTCCCTCTTCCCCTCCCACTCGGGCACTCTCCTCTCTCTCTAAAAGAAAGAAAGAAAGAAATCTTAAAAACAATATTCTGTGCACACTTAAGGTATTTCTGCTGCAAACCGTATATAGCTGTGTGTCTCAAGGAAAAGCACTTGTAAGATTATTTAAGCTATGAGCTAAACTGGCCTCATTTTCATCCAATGCTATTTTTATTTGAAATAATGACTGACAAACTACGGTTATCCAGACTTGAGTATTTGTGAGACATTTTCTCTGAAAAGAACAAGGAGAGCCCATCAGTTAAAGGAAAAGCTGATAGTATTTGTTACCAATGATAAAATTTAAACTTTCAAGAGAAAAGCAAAATTTTGGAAAACGTATATCCGCCACCATGACCTTGAGAGCTTCCCAGTACTTAGACTTTTTCTAGTTAGATTGGAGGCGATGTAATTAATGAATGTGATTTTTTTTTTTTTATGTATCATATAATGAAAGGTATTGACATTCAGAAGACCCGCATAGCTCAGTGAACCAGTATTTTTGGATGACCCAAGTATGATGACACAAAATGGGTAAAAGGTCCATTCAAAGTTCAGAACACACCAATGGATTTTAATGTAACAGAACATGAAAAGTTGATTCATGTGGTTTCATATTCCACATTGCAGCTAACTTTTCCCACTTGTGGTTTTTATGAAGTATCACTGAAAAATATTCACAGTTATCTGGAAAGGCTACTAAAATACTTTCCTCTTTTCCCACTACATATCTATGAGACACTGGAATTTGTACAAATATTTCAATCAAAACAACATGTAACAACAGATTGGATGGAGAAGCAGATATGATAATCCAGCTACCATATTAAGCTGGACTTTAAAGAGATTTGCAAAAATGTAAAACAATGCCACCCTTCCTTCTAACTATTTTATGTCAAGGAAAAATGTATTTCTTTTTCATTAGAAAATGTTATTTATGTTAACACATCATGGGTTTATTACTGTTAAGTTTAAACTAGTTATTAAATCTTTTTTACATTTCTCAGTTATCATTTCTAAGATGGTAAATGTCAATAGATAGAACTTGTATAAACAGAAGTTCTCTGGGATTCTGAACAAGAATACAAATTTTGGTCCTGAGACCAAAAAGGTTGAGAATCACTAGGTTAGCTTATCCTAGCCTATGCATCTATAGTATACATTTATTTTTTTAAAAAGATTTTATTTATTTATTTGTCAGAGAGAAAGAGGGTACAAGCAGGGGGAGTGGCAAGCAGAGGGAAAAGCAAGCTGCCCGCTGAGCAAGGAGCCCGATGCGGGACTCGATCTCAGGGCCCTGGGATCATGACCTGAGCCGAAGGCAGACGCTTCACCGACTGAGCCACCCAGGCGTTCCAATACATTTATTTTTTTTAAGATATTATTTATTTATTTGAGACAGAGAGAGAGAAACCACAGGCATGTGGCGGGGGGGAGAGGGAGAGGGAGAAGCAGGGTCCCTGATGAGTAGGGAGCCCGACACGGGGCCTGATCCCGGGACCTTGAGATCATGACCTGAGCTGAAGGTAGATGCTTCACCGACTGAGCCACCCAAGCGCCCCTATATTGTACATTTAGATGTGTAGGATGAGTTGGGGTGGGGAGGGTCAGAGAGGGGATGCGTTAGAGGCAGTAGGGTGGAGATGGTGCTAGAGTGGGGATGGTAGGTGGCTTGGCTTCTCCAACACCATTAGAGGTTGCTGGACTTTTCTTTCTTTCCTTGAAAAAAGAAACAAACCCACAGTCACATTTCTCTATGGTATATAGCCTGTTCCGTGTAGATCTTGGGGTAGGAGCTAAATCACAAGTGGAGAACATGAAAGTATACTTTGCAGTGACAATGAACACAGATAAGAGAAACCACAGAAGCCAAGATGTGTCCGTATATGCATTTTTTTTTTTCTGGATACCTCTTGTGCAATCACAAAAATCTCGCTTTTGGTAGATCCAGCATCTTTTGTTGGCCATTATTTAGAAGTACGAGGTGGGTCCAACTTTTAGGGCTGGAAAATGGGTGGTGGGGCAGGAATAGAGGACACTGGAATACAGCCGTGGTGAGAGATGGCAAGGAAAAGTGCATGGGGTCTAAGAACTGCCCTCAGAGACCGTTCATGCTGTGAGATGGGCTCCTGGGTCAGTGGAGAGATTTGGGGGAGGTGGGTGTTCGGGCGCCTGGGTGGCTCCATCGTTAAGCATCTGCCTTCGGCTCAGGTCATGATCTCAGGGTCCTGGGATCGAGTCCCACATTGGACTCCGTGCTCGGCAGGAAGCCTGCTTCTCCCTCTCCAGCTCCCCCTGCTTTTGTTCCCTCTCTCGCTGTCTCTGTCAAGTAAATAAATAAAATTAAAAAAAAAAAAAAAGGCATTGACCACGTAACTGAAAAGCCAGACACTGAAGAGCAAAACAGACATGCCTCCTAGTAGGCATATTATCTACAACAAAGCAATGTGAATTTCAAACCACCTTATGGAAATTGTGAAGGAGGGAGAGATTTTTAGTTTTTCTAGTGATCAAGGCATGGCACATTGGCAGTTAATTGTAAGTATGTATTTAAAATGTGTGTAAAATGCCATTGCTAGGCTCTTCATCTGGTGTGAAGCATTTGTTGTTTGAATTTAATGGAAATATCATTGTAGGAGGCTTCCATAGGGATCTTTCTTGATCTTGGGGTCCTCTCAGCCTATAAATATCCTTAGTCTGTCACATCTTAAGTTTCTCATCAGTGAGGTCTCCTACCATGGAGGCTTTCGGGGACTTAAATACCATGATATGGAAAGTCTGATGCAGTATACACTGGCTACTGGGTGGTGGAAGTAGCATGGAGGAGTAGAGAATCATGTCAAATGCTATGGAACATTCCAGAAGTATAAAACTCCAAAGAATATAAGCAGTTGGGACGCCTGGTGGGCTCGGTTGGTTTCAGCTCAGGTCGTGGTGATCTCAGAGTCATGGGATCGAGGCCCACCTCGGGCTCCAGGCTCAGCACAGAGTCTGCTTGGGACTCTTTCTCCTTCTCTGTCTCCTTCTGCCCCTCCCCCGTGCTCTTGCTCTCTCTTTCTCTCTCAAATAAATAAGTCTTAAAAAAGAAAAAGAAGATAAGGAGTTTACCTTACCTACTTTTGAAAATGGCTTTTTAAAAACTTCTGTGTAATTCATTCAACATTTTTTAACGCCTCCTGTTCGCAAGATGCTGTTTTAGACCTCCCTGAGAAATCTAAATTGCTGCTACATTTCTGGTCATTTCTTTCAGCTCCTGAGAACCATGTCTGTGCCCAAAGGTAGAGTTCTGGATAAAAACCTTGACGAGGAAGGGCTTGAAAGTGGCGACTGTGGCGATGATGAAGACGAGTGCATCGGGGGCTCAGGGGATGGCGCGATGAAAGTGAGGAACCAGCTCCGCTTCCTTGCAGGTGCGTGTGCAAGCCGGCCGGCACCCAAGCCTAAATAGCCATGCTCACAGATTCAACACCAGTTGCCTCCGCTCTCTCTAACTTTCTGAAAGTCCCCGCACCCTACGGTGCCATCAACTCTGCAAGGAAATACTACACTCTAGAAAAAACAAAGTTTTCAGGTAGCCTTTCCCCCCCCCCCATCACTGGACCTGGGTAGATGAAAAGGGTAACTTCCTGTTTTTGTTTTTGTTTTTGTTTTTTATTGTCTAAAATGAACTGACCAAGGGCGCCTGGGTGGCTCAGTTGGTTAGGCGGCTGCCTTCGGCTCAGGTCATGATCCTGGAGTCCCTGGATCGCGTCCCGCATCAGGCTCCCTGCTCGGCGGGGAGTCTGCTTCTCCCTCTGACCCTCCCCCCATCTCATGTGCTTTCTCTCTCTCTCATTCTCTCTCTCTCTCTCAAATAAAATAAATAAATAAAATCTTAAAAAAATATCTTTAAAATGAACTGACCAAATCAGGTGGCTCTGTTTCCCGTTGGACATTCCTTGGTTCTTCTCAGTTATAAAAAGCAACGCAATCTTGGGAGTGTAGTGAACACCAGTAATGGGGTAACTTTGGAAGGAAGCATAAACATACTGCTCTTGTTTCTCTCTTCACACCATTGCCCATATTTATTTCCGTATAGATACCCCTCTTTTGTCCCTTCTTAAATTATACCCATCCCTCCACTGTATGTTAACTATACTAGAATTAAAATTTAAAATATGCATTTTAAGTATGATACAGTGACAAAAAACTAGCTTTGGGGGTAGAGCAAATATGTATTTGCATTCTGGCTCCCTTCCTCCTAAGTCTTCACTCCCTCGTCTGTTAAATGGGGATCAATACCCTAACTTCATAGGACTATTGGAGGATTACATCAAGAGGGAAAGTTTGTAAAGCATCTAGCCTGGTACCTAGCACATACTAGGTGCTCCATAATTGTTGGTTTCCTGGAATGAAATCTTTCACAGCCATCTCAGTCCACACGCATCCCCCATCTTCTCTGAATTGCTGAAACAAACTCTACCAGTGCTTTCAAGAAATTGTCTGCAGTGGCTCCCAAGTTCCATTCCTAGGGCATAACATGATCACTCAGAGGCTGGCATCGTATAATAAGTAAAAATAATAGAAGCCAATGTTCTCTGGACATTAACCAGGCTCCAAGCGCTGCGCCAGAGCTTTGCCCACATTGTCTTGTATTGTTTCCACTATGAGCAACGGGTGGTTATTATTCCCACTTTACGGATGAGAAAACCGATGCTGGAAGAGGTAGAGTAATTTGCTTAAGGTTGTGTGGTCACTGAGGGCAGAGTCAGGATTCAGAGCCAGGCAGTGAGGTTTCAGAGGCCTCTCTTTGAATAACTCTACTCTGATTTCTTCTTTCTCTGCTCATCTGGACAATTGTAAAAAGACTGAAATCTGCTTTGCATTTTGCCACCCAGAACAGCTTTCACTCATCTAAAGGCTGCCCAGATGATTCCCCAAAATATTAACTGGCTCCAGCATCGGTCCTTGGGACACACCACTTTTTATCCTTCTCCAAAAACGTCCTTGCTTACCCCTCCTCTCGCTTTCCTGCCTATAAGCCACCTCCCTATCCATTTCAAACCGCTACTCCACAATTCCATGGCGACTTAACTTTTTTAAACAGTGTTTGGTAGGGGACCTTGTCAAGGGCCTTTTCAAAATCTAAATAGATTACATCCACTGGTTTCCCTTTGTCCACATTGCACATTTATCCTCTCAAAGAATTCTAGTCAATTAGTTAGGCATGATTAACCCTAAGTGCTTTGTAAACTGTAAAACACTACACAAATGGTGGTTAATTTAATTTACAGGAAAAATGATGCCTTACTCCGAATAGGTTACACTTGCGTAACATGTTCAGCGATCCTACCAGCCTGGCGCTCCCTAGGTCCCCTTTGAAATGCTTCTCAGGGAGAGGAGACTTACTGGCAATCTGCCAGGCTCATGGCACAATAGCTATTTGGAACGA
Source organism: Zalophus californianus (assembly GCF_009762305.2). Taxonomy (NCBI): domain Eukaryota; kingdom Metazoa; phylum Chordata; class Mammalia; order Carnivora; family Otariidae; genus Zalophus; species Zalophus californianus. The sequence continues at coordinate 18,033,095 of NC_045612.1, forward strand.
CAAGCTCTACACTTTGGTCAGCTCTTACACAATTTTACCCCAAATCTGGGCAGATGCCATCTGGTCCTGGTGATTCATCAACATCCACTTAGTCAACCAGACTTGGAACACTGTGTGCGTTTACTGCCATCTCACTCAGAACTTCCAAAGTTTTCCTCCAAAACACAACTTGGGAATAAAAAAAAAAAAAATAACAAGGCTCAGAGGAGGGTTAAGACCCTCTTTTATCTCCCTCTTGTCCCGGAACAGACCTTTTACCCTTTTACACCGTAACTAGCAAGCGGTCCCCCTGGCTTACTGCCCTGGCTCACTTCTTCCCTTGTTTTGCTGCATTGGATGAAATGCAGGACACCTCTCTTCCTGACTTTGCTTCCAGCTCCCATGTGTCCTAAGGCAAGCCCCCTTCCTCTTCTTGAAAGTCTGCTTCTCCATTCGCGAAACAAAGAGAATGCCCCATGCTCGCAGGCCATGCTGGGACAGCCAATCCATGATCATGTTCCTCGATTTGGCTTGAGTCCCTGGCAGGGTGCTTATTGGAGTCTCGGGGACATCTTTTTTAGAGTTTTCTTCTGACCTCAAGGGTCCCCTGCTTTCTTCATTTTTCTTGGCTATGTTAGATTGTAGCAATTCAATAGCATCATCATCATCATCATCATCATTATCATCAAATCATCCAAGCAAAGCATTTGGCACGGTTCCTGGCACCTAGTAAGCACTCAAAAAATGCTATCTACTCTTAAAACGACGGGTCCTTTGCTGCCTCTGCTGACCTCTGGGAGCTCAGAGAGCCTGCAGATGTAGCTTAGGCATTAGCTTGTTTTATTAGTTTGGTCACTTAAGACCCACAAAAGGCAATTAAAACCAGGTAACCAACATTCAGCAATATCCCCACTACTCGGTGGCCCAGCAACATCTGTATCATCTGGGAGTCTGTTAGAAACGCAGGCGCTCAGGGCCCACCTTGAGACCCACCCAATCACAGGTCACTGTTAACAAGAGCCCCTGGTGATTTGTTGGCAGCCCTTATCACCCTCTGATTGAGCACTTGCAGCATTTAGGTTTCATGCCTGAAGCATCTAAGAAGCCACTAAGCTGGCCCACAGGGAGCTAAGTGTTCCAGGAGGTAGAGAAGAGGCCTGAGACCCAGTCACCCACATGGTAGATTAGGACACTTGGGTTCCAGCTGTAGCACGTTTCCTCCCGGTGGGACCTTGAGCAGGTTATGTAGTGCTCTGAGCCTCAGTTTGTCCAGTTGTAAAGTAGGGACACGCATCCTTGCCAACCTCAGTGAGTTGTGGAAATCAAAGGTGATGCTGAGCCTGAAAGTGCTTTGCAACCTGTTGAACTCTACAGATATTTATAACAACCAGGAGACTGTTACTATGAATCCCCAAATCTCTGGAAACTCTCTGGCTTTCTCAGCATCCCTAGCTCAGCACGTATTTTCTGCGAAGATAGAATTGAGCCCATGAGTTAGGAAATGCTTTTGCACTGAACCCCATGTTCAGACTCCCTTCCAAAGACAGACCGGCCGCGGTGGAGCTGGTGCAGTAAACTGTCTTGTTGCCGGGCTGCCATCAGCCACAATTGTTCCTAGTTGCTGGCCTTGTCAAAGCCCTTATTGTAAGCTGCTTGGGAAGCTGGCTACTCCCAGCACTTTGGCTGGGGCTGATTCCTGAGAAGCTTTGCAAGCTCTGGCCAGGTGTCCCTAGCCAAGACATGATGACTAAGCATCTTAAGCATCTGCCCCCTCTCCGCCAAGTCCCCACTCTCGCCCACACAGAAAACCACACGCACATGTGCATGTACTCATGTAGGTGCACGCGCGCGCGCGCGCGCACACACACACACACACACACACACACACACACACACACACACACACACACACACACACACCTGCTCTTGGAAACAACTGAAACACTCTTACAAAGCAACCCAGCAAGAAACACCCATTTCAGGGATCTATTACCACTCCCTCACCCCCTTCCTCCCTGGGCTTGTTCTTGCTCCAGCTTGCATTGTTCCATGGGTACAGCCAGAACATTCTGGTGAGCCTGATGTCTTTATCACTGCAAGTCAGAAAAAGAAGATAATCTTGACTCAAGCTGGGTCAAAGACAGGGGGAAGTGATCACGGATGCCGTGGAAGCCTCGTTCTTGGGAGGAGAGAAGTGGAAACAGGCCGGAGAAGATAAACACATGCCCAGTTGCAACGTAGGACTAGGGTAGCTCTAGCCGGTTGGTGGTGAGTGGAGGAGGAGGCTTCACGAAACACGTCTTGGGCTTACAACTTGAACCAATGCTAAAACCCAATGGATGTTCCTTACCCATTTAAACAGATGTTTCTTGTGGAAGTGTTAGCCCTCAAGAAACTTTCAGTTTTGCCATGTCAGTGTGGGGGCTGAAAAGAGAAAACCTGCCACTTGTTCCCGGGCTCGAGGTCAGGGTGAAGGTGAAGTCCAGGCCCAGGCAGGTCCCTTTTGCCATTCGGCGCTGTCGCGTCCAGGCGTTGCGAGGGGAAGCAGCTGTCCACTCCACCCCACCAGTCACCTCCTCTCAGCGGTGCTGGAGCGAAGCCATTAAGACTCACAGCTGTGAGCCCCATGAGTCTCTACACTCAAGATTTCCTCCTTACTGTTACTTTACAATCTGGAGGCAAAAGAACAACTAAACACAAAACAAGACCAGCATTTAGGAAATAGGAAATATGTCTTTTAGGCCGGTGATTTTCATTCATTTTTTTAGTGCATCAAGTGCAACCTTATATTCTGACTTGTAGCAAGCCTGTGCACATAGAGGAGGTGAAGGACACTTCGATAGCTTACCTCTTCTGAGTTGTCGAGTCAGACCTTCAGAGTGCAAGCTGGCAGTCACCTTGTATGAATAAATTCATTAATGGCTTGGTTTGGTGAGAAGGATAAAACCAATGGAGGAACTGTATCATGGGCCTTTTCTCAGGGGTGACATCTGCAAGATTATAACGTTTTCGACCAAATCACGTAGCCTGCCAAAGAATAAGTAGAAAATTTGTAGAGGAATGAAATGTCCTGGGGGCTTTTTTATGGGAAAGTTGTTGAGTCCTGTTCAGAGATCAAAATACATGTGGAAACAGTAATATATCTATTTATACCACCTTATTGGTCATAAGTCCAGGAATAAATTATGGCAGTTTTCCCAAAGTGTATTCTATAGTTTGATAGTCCTACTTCCTCTGCATACTTTGCTTCTCACTAAGTAACCCGCTCACAGAATTCTCAGACAGCATCTTGTAGTGACTCCCTCCCACCTTCTTTCTTGGGATATCAGTCCCTCAAACATGTGACCCCAGTGTAAGGGGACCTCATGTCACTCACTGTGAGGTGGATCCCATCTGATGGATGAACGCGATACCCTTCTTCCTTCAGGCTGCTGACGCTTGGGACATTCAGGGAGGGAAGGGCATTTCATCTACAGAGTCAAACAGTTTCCGTTCAGCTTCTGCCCCTTGCCAGTCTTGTGACCTTGGACAAAGTCACTCAGCTCCCCTGAGACTCGGTTTCCTCCTCTATAAGAATAATGTTGAAATATTTCCTGACCTGCAGGGGCACCCAGGGGGGTCAGTCGGTTGAGCATCCGACTCTTGGTTTCGGCTCAGGTCATGATCTCGGGGTCCTGGGATCGAGCCCTGCATTGGGCTCTGCACTCGGCAGGGAGTCTGCTTAAGATTCTCTCTCTCCCTCTCCCTCTGCCCCTCCCCCGCTACTCTGTGCTCTCTCATGCTCTCTCTCAAATAAATAAATACATCTTTAAAAAAATATTTCCTGACTTGCCCACTTCAAAAGTTGTTGAAGGAAACACAGGTGACAAAGGACATAAAAGTACTTTATAAACTGTAAAGCAGTTTCTCATTTGGGGTAATATTGTTAATATTGTTTAGTACCATTGGGTTATAAGTTTTAGTTGCCAAAAGCCTGTAGCTAAAATTAGAAAAATTAAGTCCCCAATGTTCTGGCCAGCAATTTTCATTATAATATGCTCCTCCTTCTCCATCCCCAAGATGGCGTTTTCAGTTACTCATTAACTTGTTTCTAGCTCAGTGAGAAGGTATTTCAACAATGACAAATATGTCTGCTGAGATGTGCAAATAACCACAGTCACAACAGTGGTAGTCACCTACATCTTGAAGGAATCACAACTACTTATGTTTTGTTTTCTTTGGTGTTAGAGGGACAGTGAGGGCAAGGGTCGATGAGTTGCGGAAGGTCAAGAAAGGGCCTGTAATTTTTTTTTTTTTCCATTCTAACTTGTTCTTAGCTCTGAGCAATCTACTTTCATGCCTTGATCTTTTCGAGAACAAACGCCATAGGGAAAGCCGAAGGAAGCAAAGCTTACTATAATAGCACTTCATGCGGATACAGACCAGGTGGTTTTTGCTCATAGACTGACAAGACAGCCAATCTCATCTCTCTCCAGAGCTTTGGGCAGTTTCCATGGCTCCCAGAGACGGATTTTGATGTGAGCTTTAACAGTGAGTGATATTACCTGCCTGTTCAGTACGTGTACCCAGAAAAGGCCCTTCTCCACGCTTTAGTGTCACCTAAGGAATGAGTACAGGTAAGCTGGTGACAGTTGAGAGTAAGGGAAGGTAAGAACTTTCCATAAAGTTACCATAACATGAGATGCTTTAAGGAGTGTGTTTCTTATTATTCGCGAGGAGATGTTCAGGGGTTCACTTTTCTAGGCCTACTGCCCTGGGAGACTTTCCTGCCTGAGCCATTAGGCTAGGAGGCTTTTATCAAGGGTAATGCTATGATAGTTAGGCTTGCTGGTGGGTCTTACATGGAACTCTAAGAATTGGGGGAGCACTAGGGGGGTGTGAACAATTTGTGGCCATTGTATTACACTTTATGATCAGTTTCAAACTAAAAGGAAACTGTTGCATATATGAATCTGCCTAAATGGTGCAACTGATTTTCTCTGGATGAAGCCATGTTGGCCAATTTAGCGACCGCCTCGACTAAATTGTGGTCGTCTAGTATGATAGAAGGGAACGGGAGCGAGAGAGTCAACATGACTGGTAGAACACTGGAGGAGGAACCAGCAGGAAAGGGGCAAGCCCAAAGCCTCTAGCTGAGCTGAAGCCATCCCTGGAGGAGAACATCCACAGGGGATCTGGGAAAGCAGGGGTGTATGCCATCAACTGGGACGTGCTCCACTGCAAGAAGAAATACCATCTCAGAAAGAGAGAAAGATGTGATATCTAATTAAACCTGTGCAGTGGCCCTGAATGACGGTCTCTTGCGTGAACCAAATCAGAAGAGCCCGGTGTAGCAAGGAGTCATGAGTCTGCGGAGTAAGACAGCAAGTTAGGGGTCAGGGCCCACCAGTCCCGGGGGCCGCACATGGACATCAGATCTGAGGCCAGGCTGAGGTCCTGCTCTGACGGGAGGAGGGACTAGGAGGCACCAGAGGCTTTGCGGTGGCCGACCTTCCACAAAACCCCTGAAACGCCACACACAGGCACGTATGTCCGCACACGCACGCTCACATGCACGCGTCCTCAAGGCTCTCTTTCCGATTTGCACCATGCTGTCCTTTAACTTTGGTTAATATGGCAAGAAGGTGTAGCCAGTTATCTTCCCCCCAACTTATTTGCCTGGGGCAGGTGCAAGGAGGGGTCCAATTTGCTTTGGTAGAAATGAAGTTACTGGCAAGTTTTTGTTTGGTTAGTTGTTTTTTGTTTTTTTGTGTTTTTTTTTTTCCTGTTTGGTTAGTTGTTTTGAAAGGAAAACTTGTTATAGTGCCTGTCTGCATACACACCTGGCTAAGAGATGCTTAATGATCTGGTAAAATGATCCACGGCACTTACAGTTCTTAACATTTCTAAATATACTTACTGAATTTTAAAAACTGCCTTTTGATCTTTTTTTTTTTTTTTAACAATCCTAATGGTTATGGGTGAGGGTAAATAAGACTTTAAGGTGAGAATGGGAGACCAGTGCAGACAGAATCTCATAATTGGTAGCTCGTTGATGAACTTGAGCAGTAATATAATTACCAAATAAATAAAAATCGGTAGAGGCTATTCTGTAAATTCTGGTGCCAGAGAAGAGTCTATGCCAGAGCAGGGAGCAATCTCATTAGCAACTTCAGGATGGGGTTCAGAGCAAAGTAGTGTCCTTGACTAACGCTGAGCTCCTCAGAGGGTAGCAAGCAAGTCTTTTTCATCATATATATACACTTAGCAGCTCCCGGTCACCAACCTCTGGCACCCACCCCCCCGCACCTTGCCTTGTAATCGCCACTTAGTAAGTGTTCAAAAAATATTTCATTTATCCACATGCTGTGTTTACTTCTCAGCATTTGCTTCCTTTTGCCTTATATTTGGCAGGTTTTAACCTCACTGCTTCTTTAATTAGCTTCCTCAAAGTAGCCTTTGACTTCTAGCAGCTGAATTTGTGAGCAGAGAGATCGGCGATCCCTGTTCCGGTCAATATGGGAGTAGGAGCTCCTGTGAGGCAGGCAGGACGTGCTGTGTGAGTCGCTGTATGTCTGTAGTCTAGTGTACCTCTTGAGGAGAGTGAGCAGGATGGTGAAGAATCTGCAAACAGGCTTAGTGGAAAGATAGAAGAAGTAGTGATGTTCAGTCTATTCAAGAAAAGAATTAGGGAATGTGAATGTTGTCTTCTAATATTTTGAGGTCTTGCATGTGGAGGATGAAGGTAGATCTAGAGCCAATACGTGGAATTTACCAGGAGATCTATTTTGATTGAGAAAAGGGTGAACTTTGTAACCCTTCAAGCTGTTTCTCAGTGGCATGGATTGCTCTAGGGAACCATCAGCTTCCTGACTCTGGAGATATTTGACTAGAGATTAAATAACCATCTATCAGAAAGATTGGCTGGGTGAGGCTGGGGTGGACTGTCAGAAAGTGAGCAGATACCTACATCATGGGCTCTTGACTTCCATGGTCCTGAATAGCTCTGCGATGCTATGGTTTTATGATGATTCAACCATGCAAAGAGAGCAAAAGAGAACCAAGATAGTGGAACAAACCCATGAGGCAATTTTTCTGGCCGGGGTTGGGGAGGAAAGAGAAATGGAGAAGTTATCCTCTCTGGCTGTATTTGAGCACATGTCACCAATTATGAGTTTCTGTAACTTCTTTCCTAAGCAAATGGATCCTGAGGAATGACAGATTTTTCCAGGGAGTAGTTCCTTTCAACATTGTCTCTGTCACTCATAGCCTCTAGAACTCCAGTTCTCATCTCTCCCCAGTCATTTGCAGGCTTGTGGCCTCCCTGCCCCTATGTTATAAAAAACAAACTGGGCTACAGCCCCTCCTCCAGCTACGAGGTTAGCCCGAATGGCAGAATCGTCAATATCAAGGTTGTCTGGTCCACAACAGTCTCCCGCACCACCCTCTCTCTTCTGACCCTGGCCTCACAGAATAGACCAGTGCATCTCAAGTTATCTGTGGGAAGGACTGGGAGGCGGGGGCTTTGTTCCTCCTTAATCTGTCATGGACCAATAGTTTTATAAAATATAATAAAAATGAATTGCTACAAAAAGGAAATCACAAAAAGGCCTACAAAAAATAAGCCACAGTTTTTAACTAGGAGACTCAACAGACCTAAAAAATCTCTCTGTCAAATTGCTATAAAAATTGCCAAGTGCTTACTTCCAATTTCTGTGCTTGTCTCCTCACAGATTGGCAAAAAATAGCAGAGCAGCAGACCCCACTCTGAGTAGGGAGGAGTAGCCTGCTGTCGGTGTCTCTGCCTTGTCTCCCCCTTCCTGCTGGAGCCCATGGCGGAACAAACTCCAAAGCAGTGGTTGAAATGGGGGTGAGGGCAGTGTGTGCTGCTAGACCTCCATAAGCCCTATCATCCCATCACTAGCTTGATATTGACTGGGATGGAAATATTTACACCACAGAAAGCAGCAAAACCTACAAATCAGGGCTTGATGTATCATTTTGTTGATTGTCTAGACTCTAGACTTAAGAGAGTGATGGGAAAAGGTTAACAGTGTGGATTAAACTTTAAATTGTGTGGGCTCTGTGGCCATTACATTGCAAGGAGCATAAAACGTGAGGTCCATTCCTCAGTATTCGAAAACTGTTATCGGACTTAGCAGAGAAGTCAACTGCCATTGTTGATGAAGGAATGAGATTCCAACATATATCTTTGTTATTTCCTCTTTGTTCCTTAACGTAAACCAATATATCAGCCACTGTTCTTGCAGGAACTACACTTGCTTGTCAATCACGACCCTGGTTTGGTTACCGACGTTAAGAGCCAGGCAAAATTCAGTGAAAGGATTCTGTGAGAATCCATTGGCTCTACGGAATTTGTAATAGAGTATCGTATATTTTTATTATTTGGAAATTGTGTGTCCCACCTCCTTTATTCCATCAACAATTAAAATGAGCTAGGGACGCCTGGGTGGTGCAGTTGATTGAGCGTCTGCCTTCGGCTCATGTAGTGATCCCAGGATCCTGGGATCGAGTCCTGCATTGGGCTCCCTGCTCACCGGGAAGCCTGCTTTTCCCTCTGCCTGCCACTCCCCCTGCTCGTGCTTGTTCTCTCTCACCCTCTGACAAATAAGTAAAATCTTAAAAAAAAAAAAAAAAAGCTGACATGCATGCTTTTTTTTTTTTTTTGAGAACCATTTGTTAAACAGTTACCAGTGTACCATGGGTTGAAGGGGTACTTTGGAAGATTTGTTTTCCTTCCTTCCTCCTTAAAGGTTCTAGGCTTAAATCAATAGCTTTTTCCACCACGAGTGAGGGAAAGTTTCTCTCTTCCTAAGTTATGCTAGAAAATGAAAGAGCCCCTCATTTTCAGTTACTCTGAAATCTAGGATTCCTTTGGAATCTAAGACTTGGAAAAATTCCTAACTTGGAAACTGTTAACCAGAGCCATAAACTTTTCTTTTTTTTTTTTCCTCAAAACCCCTTATTCCCTGTTGAGGTCGATGGGCTCTCAGAGAAACCTCTGCTTAACCACTGGAAATCTCATCAGTCCCATCCCACAAGATGGGAGTCTTGTAGGCCAGCTTGTGGGGCACTGAGGCAAGGACCACTTTTAGGGGCCAGTCTCCCCATATCAGACGGCA